>NC_071347.1:4580000-4895833 GCF_027744825.2 Synchiropus splendidus
CAGTAAAATATGTTGTTTTCAAATTCACTCTTCTCATTTTAATCCTGTGAAATAACAGGAGTCTTCGCAGGTTCAGTGTCTTCAAGATGCATTTTCCTCTCACTTTGATTCATTTAAACCTGAGAACAAAACACTGTGCCATTGGAAGGAATCGGAAATTTGAAATAGAAATCCCTCACACTGGGACATTTGTCATTATCGTCTCATGGAGGGTTGAAAAAGTCAAGAGAATGAAGTTGAATTTAACAGATCAATTTGTGAACAGCCCTTGTTGTTTGTGGCTTATTTATTTATTAGTTATTTATTAGTTAGTTAATATTATTGTTTATTTTTTATTCATTTTATTTATTTTTTTGTTCATTTATTGTTATTATAAGTATTTTTTTTTCTGTTCATTGTTGCATGATAGACCAAAGCACTTTCCTAGTTGGTGGGATCCTCACTGACCTTGGCAATAAAGCTGGTTCTGATTCAGAATCTGATAGTTCAGACAACAAATAGCAATATTTTATTACAGTCATATTTCATGAAATGCAGATGTGAATGACAAACAACGTTGTCTGTCTTCAACTTTTATGTCGTGAAACACTTCAAGCCTCTGCTTCAAACATCTTCTTCCTCCCGTCCATGCCGGATTTGTCCTCAATGTTTTTACGCCAGTCGCCAACATCACGCAGCTCCTTATCCTGGAAGACAAGCAGTAAAGCAACAAGCAACAGAGACGTTTGACAGATGAGAGTGACAGACATTATTGTGGGAATATACTGTAGTTTAATGAAGACGATACATAGTTTTGTCAAACAGTTGAAGACGACCGTTCTGAACTGAACTGCGGAACAAAAGAAGAAAAAAGAAAAACTCTCACCTCCTCTTTGACTTCCTTCTTGACCTGCTTCAGGTTGGCCCTGAGGTCCAGGTTCACCGTGTGTTTGGAGCCGAGGAGAGCCTTCAACATGGCGTCAGCAGACATGCGGACCTTTCTCAGGACAGGTTTCTTGAACTTGCCCATCAGGTCCTGGACTTTGATCTTCAGGTCATCAATCTGGAGGAGAACATTGAACTCACCCACTTGTGATTCGAATCGTGCTGCTGAAGTTCAAGAGTTCAAAGACAAGTTTGTTGCAATGGATTTCTACCTCCTTGTTGGACTTGTTGACCTTCATCTCCAGATCGTATCGCTCCTCATCGATCACGTCAATCTTTCGGTTGATCTCCCTGCAGAGCTCCTGAGAAAACATCACAATCATGAATGCATTACATGCCAAACCATAATCCGACAACTTGGGCTTTTGACATTATACCTGCAGCTCCTGCATGTTCCTGGGCATGGAGGGAGGAGGACAGTTCTCAGCCATGTACCTGCTCCTCTCTTCTTCTCGCTCCTGGTCCTCCTCCTCCAGCAGACCTTTGGCTATGGACAGCATCAGACTCTGGAATGCAGAAGCCACAATAAATTTCAATGAAGAAATTCCATTTTTGTCAGGGATCTTCATGTAGTGTATCTCAGGGACTCCTCCAGGCAGCTACTTGAAAGTCTTATCAAACTGTCTTCTGTGCTGGATACTGTTGAGTTAGTTGAAAATTCTGAGTAAGTTTGGAAAGATTATGACAGGCTCTTGCACATGGAAATACACAGAATATTTACCAACCTTCAACTGATGTTTGCGGCTCGACGACATCTTTTTTCTGCAGGAAACACAAGTGATGTTGAGCATGGTAATAGACGTTATTGAACAGTAACTCAAACCATTATATGAGACACAGAGATCATGACCATGCTGCTGAAATAATGAGTGAGGCACTTCATCTCAAACTATACATCATTTTTAGCAGTTCAGCTAAATATGAAAACAAATGCATATAAAAAAATAACAGTAATAGGAAGACAAAAACTTACTCTGACATCTTGCTGTGTTTTCGGCTTCACGCTGCTTATAATCACAAAGATATGAAACACAGAAATTTAAATCATAAAGGAAGCGGTTGCCACGGAAACAGAACAAACGTCTGGAACCCCACTTAAGAGAAACGTGAAACTGCTCCGAAGGGAAGACCCCCAGTCTATATTTGGAACTGTTATCCTCCGCGGAGATCCCAGTCATGGCGGATCTGTCTTCAAAAGATTAGCAAGAAACATCTGATCCGTTCTGCGTTTGAGGGAACATTCCTGTCGTGACCAAGACGACCTACTGTGCAGCAGGAAGATGATCTTTTGTCCTAAATGATTATCTTCAGTTCCATTCTCTAAATGAAGTGAACCCGAATTTCATTTCACTGCAAAGGCTCAGGTGAAGCAAATGGAAAAAATCAGGAGGATTTTTGTTGAAGTCTGCATGAAACAGTCATTTAACAAGTATAAAAATGGAAACAAAATAGACTAAATTAAACATAGAGAGAGCATCAGAGGCGGTCGCAGAACAAGAGGTATCAGACAAGGCAGTCAAACTAAAGACTAGTAATATGACGGACTATTGATGGATGTGTACATAATGTGATTAAAAGAAAAAGATCTCTTGTTCAAAGCAGCTTTTCGTGTTTCACTGATGTGACACAATATGAAAGAAATGCTAGAGATTTAAATGGGCTGTTTCAGCTTTGAAAATTCATATATATATATATATATATACGTCCATACGTATTGTCTCAGACAGCATCAGATGAAATGGAAACATTGACTTACCTTATCCAGGCAGGCGAGTCGAGGAGCGAGTGTTAGGACTCGGGTGGTGAAGTTGGTGGGTTTATATTCCATTTCCCACCAGTGGTGAACAAACAATCTTTCTGTTTTAGGAAGTTGGTTTTCTTACAGACCAATCAGCTCCGCATCATCTGACACATTATCTCCGCTGCCCCCTCGATACCCTCCACATTAACGCCACCCCAAGAACCCACATCCAAAGAGTATTAATAACTGCCAAGATCAACTGTGAAACAGATTCAATTCTGACTCACTAAAGAGAGGATGCAGATTCTAGCACCAGAGAGAAATAGATATGAAATGGAACGTATAGAATGAAATTGCAGTCTTATGCATCAAACGAAGAATGGCTTGTTGGAGGAGTGGCAGTGGCAGTGATGAAAGTTACAGCACCAGCAGGTGGACGCCACATGAGCGGAGGAATGTTAACAGACACTATAAGGCACATGCGTCTGACTCAAGAGCCTGAACTGAGAGCTGGAAATAACATACGATATTAAGACCACATCACGCCTCAATATGAATCGAAGCAACATCTGCTTCACTCTGATGAAAAACAAATCTGAATCTGAAAAACAAAGGTCGTTCCATCCATTTGTGCATGTGAAGACTCTTATGTTCTTGAGCTGTTATGCTGTAGATGTTTGGTTAATATGATTTTTCCATAATAAGTTTATTGATACAAACACACAACTGACTCAAATGGATGCAAGACATCACATTAAATAAAGTCTGCCTTTGAATTTAAACCATTTCAACCAACCTTTGTTATTCCATACTGGAAAAATTAAAAAGAAACATGATGTTCGATGATGGTATAGTGATCTGTAGTGAGAGAGAGGATGAGTTGGAGGAGAAGCTAAAAAGATGGAGGTGCAAGCTGGAGAGAAGAGCGATGATGTTCAGTAGGAAAGAATACGTGTGTAAATGAGAGACGGGCAGGCGAGGCAGTGAAGATAAAGGGAGTAGAGGCTGTGAAAACAGATGCATTTAAATAACAGGTGCAGGGAGGGTGCAACAATCCATGAATGAAGAGAGGCAGCACGAGTGAGAGGGAAGCTCTGCAGCAGTGAGACATGCTGTGATGTTTGGTTCAGAAACAGCAGCACTGACACAAAGGCAAGAAGTACAGTTGCAGACGCTCAGGTTCTCATTTGGTGTGACTCGGACAAGATTAGAAACCAATACATCAGAGGGACAGCTCATGGAGAAAGGTTTGGAGACAAAGTTCAGGAGGAGGTGGAGAGGAGAGACCAAACATGTTGGATGAAGAACCTCATAAATTGACGTAGCAGGCAGAAGATGATGAGGAAGACAGCCATTTATGCCAATGGATGTGATGAAGGACATGAGGAAGAAAGGTGTGACAAGGAGGCTGAAGCTATGAGGTGGAGGAAACAGATATGAAAAAGAAATGATAAAATATGTTATCACTCAACTTGATATTCTGAAAATGTCTTTAGAGTGATGCATTGCAACAAACACTGAGGGTTGTTTTAACACGATATTGGAGCCCAGTGTAGCACTATTGAAAGCCCCACGGTTTCTGCGTTGGTCAGAGCTTTGCTCATCAACTGTGAACAATTCAATGAATATTGGAAATGACTTACCTATGGATGTGGTGACTGCTAAGCTGAAGCTCAGGTCCAAGTTAAGGACTGTGCCAAAAAGAATACAGAGGCACACACACTCATCACTGTTGCGCTACACAAGTAGACAAGTAGAAAAAAAGCAAACAAACCTGAGTGTTGGTTGGACTTTTAAATACATTTAAGCCGACTGATTTTCGTAAACAAAAAAAAAAAAAGTCTAGTGAGAGAAAATAGGGAAATCATGCAAGCACTTGGCATTGATCAGACTGACATTGCGCTAATCTTAATCTGACTCGAAAATGCAGTTCATTCTTTTACTGTCTTTCAGATGTGAGCTGAGGCACCAAAGACCCAAAATACCAGGCCAAATACCAGCAGGTGAGCTTTGCACAATAGATCTGCAGGGAAGGAATGACTGAATAAAAGGTTTTATACAGCAATATTGGCCTGTTTCATTGAATGGAGAGCAAGAAAAGCAATTTTTCAGTTTGTGCAGCATCATCACATTGTCTGGAGTTACCGTCCCACTAGCAGGATGATGTCACTTCCAAACAAACCTTGTGATGACCAGGCAAAGACTCTAATCTAATCAAATGCGTCAGTACAACCAGAATCAAGTACGTCGTGGTGTTTAATATTTCAACAGTAAAAAAAACAAACAAAAAAAAAAACATCAAGAACATATACATGAGAATAACATCGCTTCACATGTCAGAACAGCCATCATATTCACTGAGGACATTTGGAAAGATCACCTGAGAACCAGTTAGAAAATATATTCATGTTGGTTAGCGAACATTTACAGCGAGTATTTGTCTTCACTGTCACCACTATCACTGAGCACTAACAGCCAGCAAATATATATACAGCCAAACACTGTACACTACTGTCAAGTTGTTTTCAAAAATCATACATCCAAAAATATTCAACATTTTACAACATAGAAAGTTCAATTCATAGAAAGTGTGCAAATGTCACCGTACGGTCACAAGACGAGTCCAAAAGGCACCATATCGTTTCTCTTCTATTTCACTCGGACCACCAACATCCACTGTTGGTGAGTTCATAAATCAGTCCCAAAAAAGAAAAACTAGTGGAACAAAAATAATAATAAAAAAAAACACTTGTTAAGGATAAAACAGCAATACAACATCACACAATTTCACCAGATTTAGCAAATAAGTTCCAGTATTTGCATATATAGTGTTCAAATTACTGACATAAATAAATGGTGCCCAGTCCAACAATGAGACATGAAACACTTCATTGATGTATTTGCAAAGTGTGGTGTCATTCACAAGCTTCAAGTTCATTTTTCAAGCCTCGGATGATGAACTATAAATAAACAAGGTTGACGGTACAACTCAACTGGTTTAATAGGAACTCAAACAAACCATATTTTGTACTGACCCTTGCATTGCTGTTATAGTGATAGCTAATCAGTGCATAACACAGGTGCTAGCTGCTAAGCTTAGTCGACTGGAACCCAAGTTGTTTGTTATCAAAACTGAATTCTAAGACGACTTTCATGAGCAGTTTATGTCAGTGACTGGAACAAGTATCATTGGATCATCTTTTTGTAGCCTTAATTTGATAACAACAAGAACATTAAGAGACGTTCATTTTAAATGTGTCTTTTTAAATTTAATAAAAAAAGTCTTTTACCATTCCTTCTGGTAAAATACAGTGTTATTAAATGAAACTTCTGTCCAGAACAGACGCTACGTAACATTGTAATGAAACCATATTCAAGACAAAGCACTTTTGTATGCCGTCTTTACAGTAGCCAGGCATACTTTCAACTTTCAATATGTGTACTTTTTGTTTCATTTCTATTTAAACAGCAAGTTTCGTCAAACAGCAACTAAATGTTCTGATAAATACTCTGACAGCTTTGGTGAAAAATACAAATAGTCAATAAATCACAGCTAAAATAATTACCATTTGTTTACTGGCAATGCATTTTTTTTTCTAAAACCACTTGTGCCAGAGGAACATCACATCCAAGTCCCGAGTTCTTCTCGACCGTTATGCTGAAGTGGCATTAAATGGAACACAATACTTTGCATGTTGGAAATATCAGAATAGTGCAAAGATCCGATTCAATAGTGTTTGACATGAATCATAGGCGAATCATTCTTAAATAAAAATCATACACATAAAGACACGTCACACTCGGGTGAGTCACAGCTCCAGCACAGACAACAGAAGCAGGGAGTGGAAGCGGAGAACGTTCAGTTCCTTCCTCACAGAGGACAGATGCAATGCTCATCAAGGAAATATCAAACAACAAGCCACGCTTAGACGAAGGTATGTAAGTGATGTTCTCTGATTCAGTATGCAGTCTAGAAAAGGGTTCAGACTTCAATGAGGTTTTGACACTTAAAAAAGCAGATATTTGGTCATTCATGCAGAAAGCATGAGTGGAACTTCAACCAACCATCCATTTCAGCACAGAGCCTACGATATCACTTTTCCACTGGGAATTTAAATCAAACTGGAACACAGATGGTGAAACTGCTGTCAATATTTGGGTGTTAGCAACTCTCTGTAGGGCTTGAGATATGTGGCTTGATATGTTCACCTGCCATGAAATCACGACAACGCATGTGTGACATCAGTGATCTCCTGAGATCTGCCCTTAAGCCCCCCCACCCCGTTATATTAAACACCACCACGTCATCATGGCACGGAACTGAAACAGAACCATATCAACTATTCAGCCGACAATATCGAAAGCGCTTCACATGACGGTCTTCATGGGTCACATTTCCAGGTCTGAGGAAGGAGACACATCCAAATCAAGTCGCTAGGCATGATGGGAAATAGAGTCAGGTCCAAGCAACTTTCCGTGAGATAGCCTGTTTGAAGCATTCGGGGTCGACGCTGCCACGTGGCTGCAGCGCCCTCTCGAGACTCACCAGAACGTTCTGGTGGCACTCCAGGATGTTGACGGGGTATTTGGCTCGCAGCAGCTCGTACGCAGCGATCAGCCTCATGTTTTGCTTGACCATCAGGTACTGGATGATGCAGGTGGGTGCCAGAGAAAAGCCGTCTCGACAGTGAACCAAGACGCGCTTCCTCTTCTCCGTTGAGGCATCAATGCATTCATTGATGTCCTCGAAGCAGTGCTGCTTTAGAGCCGGACCATCACCCAGAGCATCCGGCACTGCGCCAATGTCCACTTTGAGACGGGACCAACTGTGGCGGGCACCGCGGGAGCAGGTGCAAGGTATAAGACTGAGAATCGGTCCCACCTCTCCGGGCAAGCTGCTCATGTCGATAATGCTGTCGATGTTGTTGCGACACAATGTGCGGCCGTTGTACGCGGCGTTGAGGTTCCCAACAAAGATATAGTCCGTCACTTTGGAGATGACAGGTTCAGAGTACTGGAAGTGTTGCGGACCACTGGGTTTGAGCTCGGGGGTGTCTGGACCCCGGGCCCCTGCAGGCCCTGTGGCTGCTCGCCTGCTGTAGTTGCGCAGCTTCTTGGATCCAGAACGTGACGGTGGGTTGGAATCGGACTCGGAGCTGCTGTTCCAGGGCGGGGAGAAGAGTGAGAAGCGGCTGGAGGACTTGCTCTTATTGAGGAGCTCCACTGGGCTGGACAGGCCAGAGCTGGGCGTTGTGGTTGCTGCGGAGGCGCAGAACAAGGATGCACGCTCCAAGGACCCAGTACTGCTGGCCGCCCCGGCACTGTGGGCCTGTTCCATCTACAAGAGGACAAAACAGTGGATAAGGTCACCACCAACTAAACAGGGACTTAGATAAAGAATAATTAATGAAGATTGATCATAATGAATAAATAAAATGTATTTCATATGTAGAAAGTTTTGTTTCATAATTGAAATTAAAGATCAGCAAATATAAATTCAACTTTGATGAAAATGGATGAAGGATAGCGAGTCATCTTAAAAGCAGGCGTACTGTCAAAGGACTGCCATGTGAATCTGAAATACACAAGTCTGTATAAGTCAGAAGAAGAAAATATATTTTTTTAAGAAAAGAATTTGTTTCGTTTCTTATGCGTAATCCATTATTTTATCTTTCTGATATCGTGCAGTGTGTGTAGATTACCTGAGCCTTCAGGTTGTTCTTCCATTCCTGAGTCTCCAGGGCTTTAAAGCGTCCACTGCTGTCAGACGACACTGACATGCAGAGGGGCCGGTGGGCTCGGGGGTGAAGCTGCGGCGTCAGGGCCGCAGGTATTGGCCGCATATCGGCGTGGTCACTTCTACTCATTGTTAGATTTGGACATGAGCCTAGATAAAACAGAGATAATGTTCGGCTTAATGGTAGGTGATGGAAGTGGTCAGGGCAGCAATGTTGCATGGTTTGGAAACAGTGGCACTGAGGAAAAAACAGGATGCAGAGCTGGTGGTAGCAGAGATGAAGATGCTGAGCTTCTCTCCGGGAGTGAGCAGGATGGATAGGATCAGGAAGCAGTATATCAGAGGGACAGCACATGTCAGGTGTTTAGGAGACAAAGTCAGAGAGGCTAGATGGAGATGGTTTGGACATGTACAGAGGAGAGAGAGCCAGTACATTGGTAGGAAGTGTTGAGGTTGGAACTGCCAGGCAGAAGGTGGAGAGGAAGGCCAAAAAGGAGATTGATGGAGGCGGTGAAGGAGGACATGAGGTTTGTAGGTTTGAGAGAAGAGGAAGCAGAGGGCAGGGTGAGATGGAGGAGAATGATCCACTGTGGCCACCCCGAAAGACAAAGAAGATGGAAATTATCAGATTGGATTTAATTTTTTTTTATCTCTAAAATGCGGATCAGGGTTTCTGCTTAATGTGAGTGATAATGACAGAGGACCACGTCTGGCTCAGATCCCCACCACAAGGGAGCGGCGCTGGTGCTGGTGTCCCACCACGGTTTAAAAAAGTCCTGGAGGAAATCTCACATTTGATCAAATAAGCTCATACAGTCATTGTAGGAATATGTTAGCCATGTCGGCTGATGACATGACGGAAACAATTTGAGGCCAATTTGGCTTGCAGGGCGTAAAGGGTTTGAAAACATGATATGGAACCAAACCAAAACCCTCAGGTGCAGGGTGGGCTGGGTTACAGTTCACCATTGAACACTGGTTACTGCAAGGGAGAGTTTTTAAAAGGATGATCTTTTACAATTAGTAAAACCTCAAAACATGGTTTTTGCACATCTTGGATAGCAAGAGATCATCGGGGAGAACGTGATAACGCAAGATTGGGCCTCTTCAAATACTGATGTCTAAACAAATGGAAAATGAGCTTAACTAATTGTCCGGTTTCTAACAATGATGAGCATTTGATGAGAAAGAAATGAAGAAAGGAGTCAAACTTACCAGCACATTCTGAGCGGGTGATGGTATGAATCTGCAGTGTATTTTGGTTCTTAAACAGGCTCTGAAGATTTCTCAGTATACCTGAGTACGAGGGAAAAAAACCACATCTGAGAATGACACATCAAATAATACGGAAGAGTTACAAACTTTTCCATGTGTAATTTCATAGAGCTTATTATTCCATCATCCTTATGTCTGACATCCGATTGGACAACCTTTGTTCATCTCACAGCAGGGAAATGACTGCCATACATGCAGTTTATCAATATACTTCATGTTAATAAGCAGGGGAAGGCTTCATCCCCTGCTGGTGGACCCAGCAGGGGATGAAGCCTCATGAATCTACATTTTTACATTTAATGTTGATTAATAGCAGGGATTTCACTGTATGTTATGTTTGATGAAAACAGTTCGGTTTCTGTTTGCTTCAGCTGGTTCAGTGACAGGAGGCAAGTCAGCCCATTGAAAATCAAGGGGGGTAAATCTTCATAATGAAACAAAGACCTTCCAAACAAAACCTACAGAACACCACCAAAATTAAATCACATTTAAATTAGCCCATTTCCCACCAACACCTGAAGGCGACACTGGGACTGACATT
Source organism: Synchiropus splendidus (assembly GCF_027744825.2). NCBI lineage: Eukaryota > Metazoa > Chordata > Actinopteri > Syngnathiformes > Callionymidae > Synchiropus > Synchiropus splendidus. The sequence continues at coordinate 4,590,219 of NC_071347.1, forward strand.
TGTCATTTTAGAGTGATTCTGCTAACAAACCTAATGCAGAACCCAATTTATTCTTATATAGATATATAACAAGAAGAGGTTTAAATCTGGTGAAGCCAAATTTAATACAATTTTAATCGTTCTTTTTTCTTCATGTTCACTATTTTCTGTCTTATCAATTGTTTCACGTGCCTCACATTAAATAAGAGAGTGGAATATATAGTCAGAATTTGAACAAATAGAAGTTATGAAATGATCATTTCAGCTATTGTCCATAGTTCCTTTATGATCTACACTGGGTTGTGTGACACAAACAAACAGCTTAATATTTTTAAAAGTGCTGTGGCACTTTTGATGATGACATTTAGATTTTTGTGTCCTATTGTGCTTCTAGAGTTCTCCTTCATATCAGGGGTCAAGTTCATTCTTTTGGCCCGCGGCCCCTCACAATAGGAATAGTATATTACGCGTGCCTTTAGGAAATTTAATAACCCACCTTTGTATTAAAATAAAAAATACACCTCCTATTGATGATAGTATCATAACACCCACAGGCATAGACTTTAACACTATTTAATGTTTAACGTGTGAAAAAAAAGATGGCTATGAAAACATTGTGGACGCTAATGTAAGGCATTGCCGTGTATTTATATCGTAGAAAATCAAAGCAAGGACATAAAATGTTTTTTTAGTCATTATATTATAGCACAACGAATTATTCCTAGGAATAAAAATAACTAGCACTCCAGTTTTGTTGCGAATATATTGTGTTTAACGGTTAGTCGGCGTGGGGGTGTTTGTTTTCAATGTAGTAAGGTGTGGAGAGACACATTTAAACAACGACATCCAACAACTGAACTCGCCTCCTCGTCCATGCCGCTTGCAGAGGTCCAGTTGTTGGAGGGCACTCAGCTCCTTGTTCCAGTCCCCCGCGGCATCCATGGTCTCCCTCCTGGGGAAAGGGGCACACACACCCGGCTCCGACTGTGCGTCATGGTTTTCAAGCCGAGCAACGCTTCACCTTCTGCGGACACGCATCCTAGTGCAGCTCGCCGAGCTAGCGCTTTAGCCAGTCCGGATTCGTCGCCATCGTGTTTCATCAGCGACTTGCTTACTTTGACAGAACACAGCGACTGCAGCCTAAAACGAACAGCGACGGCTGAACGGCACTACAGCCTCGGTAATAACCATAAACAGCGGCACCAGCAGAAAGGTGCTAGCCCCACTGCACGCTAGCATAGCTCAGCCCAGGTGGCTGCGCGGCCACAACTCCTTCTGTCCGCACTACAAACTCGTCCTTTGAGTCGACAGCAGGCGGACGCGCAAGAAGGTCAATCCGCGAAACAAGCAAGTTTCGGGTGAATTTTGCTCGGTGCACATTCGCAACAACTCAGCCAGGCACCAGCACGAGCTCGAGCGCCACCGAATGGTAGCCGAAGTGTCGACGGAAACCTCCGAGTGTTTCCATACTTGCCGCGCTGAGAGCTGCTGCCGCCTACATGTCACCAACCAGAATGCAGGTGCCTGTCCACAACTCTCACCCCGAGCACTCAGGCTGGGCTCCGCTTCATCACACGGAGAAATCACCGCCATAATAACGAGCGGACAGTTTAACTCACTATATAAATGGTTTTCCTATTCAAATTTCAAAGACATCTGCTCCCAAGTCTAAATTTAAACGGTGGATGCTGCACAGATCCGGGGCTGGAATGGAAATAACCAACTTCTGTGCTCAACACTTGGCCTGTCCTCGGTGCACAAATAATTATTCAACGCATCAGAGCGCCTGCTCAGCAAAGTGTGACATCGTGTGACATCAGGATCGGTTGTGTTCTGCTTACCAATGAGCCAAAATCCTCTCCATGTTTAACATCTCAGTTACATGAACATTGCTCATACTACCACTAAAACAACCCCAAAGATCATCCAGTCATTTCAGTGGACTTACTGTTAATGGGGTGGCTGGCTTTGAATCAGCATCGACTTAATCCTCTTCCCTTTTCTCGCAGAGCTGAGATTGTTGTCCTCTCTTTCTCTACCTCCTCTTTAATTGGGTGTCTGAGTCGCTCTCCAGGTATCCCGGCAACGATGATCTGCTGATGTCACCGCTCCTCACAATGAAGCGTGAGTACATCCAGCTGCATTTGTCAATACACCAAGAGATCATTGTACGTCCCCCCCGGTCCAAAGACCAAATTTGTACTCAGATCAATAGTGTTATTGTCCAAGGTAGATTTTCTTTTTTTTCTCCACTTTTGTTGCTGGATATTATTATCTAGAGCATTAAAAAAATACAGTTTATATTAAACAGCTAATGGCACAACAAATATTCCCTCACACAATGTTGTTTTGTTTCAAAAGTGTCAATGTATTATTTGTATAATTTCCAAAAAAGGACCTGCAATGTTGTGTCAGGCATGCTAGTAAGTGCACATGTTCATATGTATTAAGGATTTTAAGTAGTGCTGTAATGGAGACCGCCAAACCCCAGAGTGAAACCAGTGCAAACAGCGACCATGTCTAAGACCAAGAATTTAATGGTCCAAGACCGAGTCGAGACCAAGACCAGACTGATAGAGAACACAACACAACATTACAATTTTTGATGCAAGTTTTTTTTAACATGGCTGCTGTCCTTTGCAGTAAGAAATAAATGTGTGTGTCTATATGCCAAATAGAAATATTCTTCTGTAGTCACACCGCATTGGTCTTGACTCTGACAAGGTGATCTCAGCTACAACACTCATTTTATGACTCCTATCCTTTTTGATCAAACTAAATCTATACATGTTAAATGACAAGACCGGCTCCTGTATCAATGAAGCAGTGAAAAAATATCTACCTGGAAAAGCATTCAACACAAACCTCTGCCAAGCAGCTTCAGTCCACCCTAAAAACAATATCCCAATGACAAAGTATCCTAAAAAAAACTCCTGGATCCAGACTGTGATCCGGATCAATTCCAAAATTCAATCATTTGTTCTTTATCTGACTGCACACATTTCCTGTCAATTAAAATTGAATCCGTCTGTAACATTTCAAGTTATTTTGAATACAGACAGACAAACCAAAGCCAGCAAAAACATAATAAGAAGAAGACATGCACAAAGCAACATGTGGTGTCACAGTAAGGTGGTGAATTGTACCACACCACAGATGTTTTGAACCCCAGAAAGAAGCAGTTGACTCATCATGATCTCCACCAGCAGCTGAGCGAATCAAGCTACCCTCTTAATGAGGTGGAGTTATATCCCTGGAGACGGTACTTAGCATGTAGATGCTTCTGCTGAGCTCGGCTTAATTGTTTCGGATGGGACTGTCTAGGGAGGGGTTGTTTGTGAAGGAAGGGGCAACTTGTGCCAACAAGCAAAGATAAGTCCGGGTCAGTGAAAATCATGTGCCAGGCGATGGACACTGCTATATATATATATGTCTCTCTGAAAACTTTCAGCACTTGGATCAGATCATTCCTGTTCTGGAGGGCCGCCGTAATATTATTGAGAGTTAAATGAATTCCTGGAAAAGTAGCTTGAGTGAAGTATATTTTCCTGACTACATGAGAGACCTTTATTGTTGCACCCTTGGTCCAACTGTGACAATAAATACACTGCTACAAAATTATGAAAATGTTTCACAACAAATTGTTAACTGTCGCAGCAAATACTCTGCAATATCATGTGTTGGCCATCAGTCAAAGGTGCCTCTTTAGTGTTGCAACTTGGACCGATCAGAGGCCCCTGTGACCCTCAAAATGAGAGGATGAATGAATGACTGGACACGAAAACGGAATATCTAGTGTTTAGAGCTGTTTAATAGAAGTAATAGGAATGTACAATGCTAAGTGCTTGTTTTGTTTATTGCAATATAAATCAACAGATAGCAAAATCATCTTTTCTGTCATGCACAGTTAAATAAGTGGTGGTTGTGAAAGGTTATCACTCTTTCTCTTATTGCTTTAGCGTCGGATTTTGCCAGGGACCTTGCTCTTCAGCGTGAGCGTGGAGTTGACCTGTTCGGGGGTGAGCAGGCTGTGCCACTGCGCCACCGGCCGGCGAGGGTTGGACAACATGTCGGCCCAGTGTCTCAGCTGGTTCCCTGAGGCGTCGCAGCCCAGGTAGATCTTCCCCATGGCATCATTACGGCTCATAGCATCGTGATCCCAGACAGAGATGACCAGGTTGACTCGCTGAGGTCGTGAAGTGGACAAACACGTCGGTCAAAATAACTATTATGGTCATCACCACTTCTCATGTCGCAGGTATTTGTCACATAAATTCATTTGAAACTCACCTTAATGAGATCAAAGCTCACGTCGAACGTGAATGACTCGTTGTAATAAGGATTGAGTGTTTTCTTCTTAATAGATGTCTTCCGTTTCTTCCACTTCCTCTTGTCCAATGCTAACTGCACCTTCACATATGGATCTACACACATTCATACATGTTGCACAGTCAGCGTTTCTTTGACATGTAACTGTATAATACTTGTTTGTATTGTTTGTACAGTTTATCCATATTTGCATCACATTTTTGTACACAGTACCTAGTTTGGGACAACTGCAGCCTGGCAGTAATTTGAACCAAATGCATTTCGGCACCTCTAGCGTTAGCTACTACTTGTTCCCATAAAACACATTAAATTCAGTGTTAAGCAGACATATTGTGTTCACTGTAAGAAAGAAGAAGCGAGTAAATATGGCAAGACATTTCTCAGACGTCCATCCTTTTATCATAAACATATAAAACATGTCTGCTATGAAGAAATTGTTATCGTTCGATACCATATCGGACCTTCTCCACTGGTCTATATAACTGTGATGCCTAAGTTCATTGGTGACCTTGGTGTCTAAATTTGGCATTTATGTTTTTGTACAGGACATGATCTCTGATTCTCCTTCCACACTCACCTGACGTTCCTCCAATGTCCATGCTCTTCAGATTCTTGGCCTCCAGAATCACCACAGTCAGCTTGCTGTTGACAGGAACATAACGCAGCGAGAAGCAGATCTCACCGAGGTTCTCCTCCTGTAGGAAAGGAAGGAAGGAAAGGAAGACAGTCAACATACCAAAAATCTGCATCACCACATTTAAAAATGGGTCATTCAATATTCATTATTGATGGAATGCAAAATTAACAACGTAGAGGTTAAGTTTCTTAGGGGTTTTTCGAAAATAAATGAATCTTTATAGGATATTTTGAATACTAGAACTCTCTAATTATATTTTTGTTCAAATATTTAAAGCCTTCATTCGCAACGAGTCAGACCACTGTGTGACGCTGATCCATTTCTGCTCACCCCTCAGAGCAGCGGTGCAACTGACCTCAAACTTGGCGGGCTCAGACAGCTCCAGCCACGCCTCGCTAACATGGTTCAGGTCTTTCTCCGCCAGTGGCAGCCGAATCTCACCGATCATTTCATGCTTGGAAAATCTGTTGAAGTCGAAGACCTGCATCACCACAGACGACTTCCCCAGTGAGGACTTAGGTACCTGAAACAGGAGAACAATGAGAAGTCTGCCCAATACTCATCTGATAAAGACTCACTTGAATTCACCTGGAAGTTGAAATTCTCATTGAAGACAGGTCTCAGCGTGTTTCTCAGAACTTTGGTCTCGTAGGTTTTACATTTATCAGGGATGATGTAAACTTTGACGTACGGGTCCGAGCTCCCGCCCATGTCCATGGCCAACAGGCTGTCGGCTTGTTTGATGCCCACAATGAGCTGTAATGAAAGCCTCAGTCAATCTTACCGTGGCACCTTCTCACTCGTGACTGAATCAAAGTCATGCTGCTTCACCTCTGACTGTGGGGCATTATACTCCAGGGAGTAGAGCAGTTTTCCTCTCGGCTTCTTTGCAGCACCGTAATCCACGTCTGTCACGTTTGGTTGTACCTTTTAGGGCAGAAGACATTTTCTTTATAAATTCACATAAACCTGAACAGACAACCTAAAGCTCTTCCATGTAATTATTTTGAGAAAAGAAGTTTTTTTTTCATTCAAACAAACATTTTCAGACGGTCATCGCTCCAACTACTTTGCTGGACAGCAGAAGTTTATTGAGAGAATGTTTTTTCTTTCTCCAAATGTTTCCATTTGCTGAGACTGCTGTCCATTTTTGGATTGATGTGATGACTTCAGATAGCTTTATTGAAGACATTTGAGTTCACTAGAGGCACAAGGAAACATTTGATTTTTTTATTTACAATTGTAGTCAGTTTAGAAAATGACGTTTAAAGCCATGAACGTACTAAAACCATTGGAAAACTTTTCAGTGCAAATGGTGCTTTCTCAAAGCATATCGTTCCCTCACCTGACAGGACACCTCAGAATACAGAAAAATATTTATTCCAAGTCACTATTTAACCAGCTAACTGGTCACAGTGGTAACATTTATTAATGTTCCCAAACATATGAGGACATAACCTGACCAGATGATTGAGTACGACTTCCATACCAGTAAACAGAATTATTATTATTCGATTAATCCGATTAGTTATTTATTCAAGTCATTGTGCATTACTATTTATAGAATATAATTTTGTAATATATGTTTGCTTTTTTGAACTGCGCCATGGGGAGTGATGGAACAAGTTTTCAGCACGCAGACTCTCACATGGAACAGATCAGGTGCACTCCAGAGGCATACTTTCACCAGCCTCAGCATTAGTGGCTGATGCTGGAGTGAAATGTGCGGACAAACTAGGGAAGCTTCGATCAGGACTTTTGATGCAGATCGCCGATAGCGATCAGCCAGATTGCAGATCACCGATACCGATCACATGGATTGACAATGAATTTGTCATCAAAATGATGAGGCCTTCTGTGTACATGATGTGAAAAAAATGAACTTTCAATCATTTTATTTCAGGCACGTTTTTATGTACCTTTCCAAGGAGGCAAAAAAATGGAAAAAGCTTGATGAATGCAGCTACTATTTTGTCAAAAGGACAAATGAAAAACATTTAATTTGATGTGAGACGTCGCAGTGAATCTCTAGAGACTGGGCTAGGTCCATGAAATATAGTATTTACAGTGAGACTCTGAAACATAGGGTACAGCATTTATGAAAGTTTCCGCTCCGGATGTTTTCAAAAGTTTCAGATTCAGGTGGCTCACTAACGCTGTACCTGACTCCAAAACAGCGTTTCCGTCTCCGCGTAAACGACACCAGAGGAAGGTTGGTCATCTAGCTCTGTGAAATTAATAATTATTTCTGATCATTCCGAATGTCACGCTCAGACCGGTGTTGCTAAGCGTCAGCTACGCTGACAGCCTGCTGCTGAGGAACTAGTGGTCTGGTAAGCCTGGAAAACTCTCGGTGCTCTGTCAAGTGCTGGCGCTTTAAACAGCGTGTTTAATTTGAAGGTGCTTCCCTGCACAGCATTTTCAGATGTGCACAGACTGAAAGAACCTCCACAGCAGACATGCTGCTGCTTAGTGAGCAGCCAGTGGGGTGGAGCGGATACATCACAACGGGGCTTCATCAGAGCGCCGGCTGTCACACGTGATCAGTTGTTGTGATCGGCAGTGACAAGTAGTGATCAGCATTCACACATCACGGCCGATCGTGATCGGCGACCAAGCATCCTTAGTACAAACCCATAAGACTGTGGGAAGAGTGTGTCAGAAGCTGGTAAAAGGGTGTCATTATACAGGTTCTGAAGTGACGCCTATTAATCTCTGCTGGAATGACCACTGTAAAATATATCGGAAGGTGAAGTGGCAGAGTACAAGGGGATATCAAACGCATTTCAGCCTTCCGCAGAAAAAGTATTATATTTTAATTTATTTTCAACACAGTCTCCTTCCAACTCCAACTTGCCAGACATTAGACTCTGGTCTAACTAACTAACTAACCCTGAATGAATCAAAACTATTGCTGAAAGTTACCCAAAACGTTTGACCTTTGGCACAAGGTGTAAAGTCAACCTCACCAGTCATTGAAGGAATGTATGAAAGACGTTTAAAAGATCAATAATGGTAACAGATGGACTGAGGATGGTCGAGACACTTGTTGGAGGACCTGATGTGCTGCGCAACTCACCAGAGCTGTGGTGGTATTTGCATTCAATGCCTTCAGGTCAACTTTGGTGTCCTTCTGCTTGGTCTTCTTCGTATTCTTGCAGCAGCACTTGCAGCAGATACAGATGCAGACGACGATGACCAGGAGGGCACCCACCGCAGAGATGGCGTAGATAGCCCAACGAGGCACTGCGGGATCAGACATGCATGTTAGATTTAAGATGAAAGCGTTCATGAGCTACACTGGGTGGCTAAGTTGCACCGCGGTGCACCGGTTGATCAATGTGACATGGACTTACGTGGAATCTCGTTTAAGATGTTGTTGACCATTCCGACAGCGACGGAAAAAGCAGGGTTTGTGGTCGTGTTCACAGAGGCAGTGTAAGAAGCTGCCGGCGTGGGACGCACAGTGGGCCTCATGTTGGCTTTAGGTCTCATGCGAGGCTGAGACGAGTTGGTCGACATGTTGCGGGATGAATTCATGGAGAGCTTCAAAGAAGGAGCAGCGGAAGCAAAAAAAAATCACAGTGTTATTAACCGACAAGTGAAGCCTAATGATACTCAGATCATAACTAGTGAAAGAAAATCAGAGAGAAAAAGACCCTTAAAGTTTTCGCACATTTCTCGGTGGAGCTAATGTTTTTATTGTCCTAGTTACATCTGAGCTTTGAGTCCACCTGAAGCAGGATTTCTCCATAGCTTAATAATGTACAGTTGGCTTGAAATCGTCTTCATTCACTCTTTCAAATTGTACGTGTCCTCTGAGCCACGATGACTAAGTATGATGCACAACAGCAAACAAACAGCAAACCTCTCCTCTGACATGCCTGAGGGATCGGCGTCTGCAGCTCTCCACCAAGAACAAACAGCTTTATCTCACAACCTTACAAGACATGTTACAAGGCCGCTGAGCTTGGCGCTTAACCAAGGCCAAAATATGTCATCTACAATCCATGAGCTGAACAGTTGAAAGCACCATTGATGCAAAAGTGCTAATACACACAAAAACATACTACAGTGCAAAAATAAAAACAAAACAATGAAACATTTCTTGGGGTTCGCACTTTAATCTGGCACCTATACACCTGAGCTGTGGGTCCCGAACAGCCTGAAAAGGAAGGTGACCATGGCACCCTTTATCAGACCCAGATTCTGTCGGATTCAATCTCTACGTATATGAGAGATGCCAGAGAGAAAAGAGAAAAACAGACCCTGGTACTGGTTTCATAGACTACACACCGGTCAAGTGAAGAAATTGAGGAAGAATTAACAGTGCAGTCTGTGAAAGAAATCTATTCATCGTTCATTTTAGCCTCAGCAACACAGACAGGTTACCTCAAGTGGACAAAATGCAAGTATCACAATAGACGGATTCATGAGGTTCATTAATCAGTTCGAGGAAGAATAAAAATGTGGATAAAATCGAAAGTGTTGCTTCAGGTTCTTTGATGTCCACCGTCTTCAACTGCACGTTAATGTGACTTCAATATCAAGATGGAACAGTGTCAGTTTACTTGTACATGACGATCCTAGGCATATATTGAATATACATTGGAGATAATAATGTAAAGAAATCTGTTCAGCTCTTAGTCGAATAAATGCCTGACATTTCAGAACATTTTCCATTCCTTAATGTGAATTTTGCCAATTGCTAAATTCCCATCACTGTTTTGAATGTTACAAGTATTACAATGGTCACCATAGCTGACATCCACCAATCACGAGGTCCACCCCTCCAAACACAAATACGTCGCGGAAACACTGATATATAACACCATATATATATATATACTCAGAGCTTGACAACTGGATTGGAAGCGAAGATCAATTAAAATATTGTGTTATTTATTTCGGGTTTTTTTTATGATGGCTTCTACACAATTTTGATTCAAATTTATTGACCAGATATAACAAAATAACAGCACACTGTTGTTATTATTGTAATACAGAAGTAGTACGATGCTTTGATAATTTATCAATTACATTAGATGCTTAATGTAGATAGATAGATAGATAGACATACAGACAGATACTAGATAAACAGACAGACAGACAGACAGACAGACAGACAGACAGACAGACAGACAGACAGACAGACAGACAGACAGACAGATAGATAGATAGATAGATAGATAGATAGATAGATAGATAGATAGATAGATAGACAGACAGACAGACAGACAGACAGACAGACAGACAGACAGACAGACAGACAGACAGACAGACAGACAGATAGATAGATAGATAGATAGATAGATAGATAGGTAGGTAGAGTCTTACCTTAACATTAGATACAACATGTTTACCTGTGCTCATTACATACATACCTGACTAACCTGCTGGACCCATGACATGTTTACATGTTACACAGTCAGAATATTAGCAGGAAATAATAGTCCAGGAAAAGGAAAAAATTCAAAAAAGGAAAAGGAAAAAATTCAGCTCTACATTTGTGAAAGTCTGAGCAAACTACTGTCCACCACATCATTTTTGTCCTACCAGCTAAAACACAAATGAAGCTTGGAGCTAATAAGTCAACCAGTAATGTCAACAACTCCTCCACCCTCTGCTGGCCTGACTCACTGCTTCTGTTCAGTGTTCTGCTTCCGACTGATGTCCAGAGCAAAACACATTTACTGAATTTAGCAACCATTGTCGCCAAATACAGTAAGTGATTCTGGGGACAACACTCGTTCAAACAAGACAACGGCATTCATGGAGGGGACAGCAGTCTGCAGTGGTCAGTACCGGCTCTACACCTGGTTGGGCTCAGATCAAGTGTTTATTTTCTGTTTTTTATTAGTAAAACAAAATTCTGAAATCCATTACAGCAATGAATGAATAAAATAACAATATAAGTAAGTTATTAAAACTACCAAAGGGATGCTCAACTGTTTGAGTTTTTTGACCATGAAATAACTTTTGAACAAAGGTGCCGACAAATTTAGGTACAGTTACCTTCATTTGAAAGTCAAATCACGACAGAAGATAAGATATCATTTTTTTACTCACAGATAAATGGCTTCACTGAACTGTGCCTTCCAAGCCGCTGTTAAAATCCCAAACATGCACTTCTCACAGGAAGCTCATTGGTGAGGAAGGAAGTCGAGCCACTGCAGGACTTCGACGTAAAACAAGTTGATTCTTGGAGGAAACACACCCTCCTCCTTCTACATCACCACTAAAATGCATTCTTCTTACCTGACCATTGCATCCATAAGAAAGTCATTTAACTACATTCACAGGAATAAACTGATGTGTCCAGATATATTTTTTTTTTTTTTTTAATGATTTGGCTCAGGGTTAATGTGGGACTTTTGGACTTAAGATGTTCACACTTTGTGGTTAAACAAAATGTAGTGTATACATTTGTGGATACAGTATGTTTAGGCACAAGACACTGTTGAAAGAAAACAAAATAATGCAACACAAACATGTTACAACAAGGTAGTGCCAAATAAACATAATAAAAATCTATGTGATAGGTCACAATAACACCCGATGTGGCTTCGTCCAGACTGTTCTGAAGTTGTTTTTAATCTTGACTACGATATTAAAGTGTACATTGCAGAAGAACAAGTTTATATTCCAAACGCCAAAGGCTGTTGACACACGAGCTAAGAGCAGAGGAGCAAAACATTGTCCTAGATGAGGTTTAAAGGTTTAGAGTAGATATTCAGATGGTTTTTGTGCTGCATGTTTTATTTTCAATGAAGTTCATTTGGAACTAGAAAGCACTCAGAGAGCACAAACCTCCGCCAAGCAGCTTCAACTCACCCCCAACACAGTCTCCCAGCGTTAAAGAATGAAATTTAAAAAGTCCCTGGATCCGGACGGTGATGCGGATCACACCCAAAACTCAAACATTTATTCCATGTCCCAGGTCAGATTTCATCCAAATCCATCCCTAACTTTTCATGTTACTTTGAACACAGACAGAAAGACCAAATGCTGTCGCAAACTAATTAAAATGCATGACTGAACCTCACAATACGATACGCATCACAATAACAGCTTTGCTATTTTTTTCCTTTTAATGTTGAATGTCAAATCTACTGCTACTAAGAACTGGAATTATTATCCCTCTTTCTCCTTTGACAACGTACTGAAAGCATCCTAACATGCAGAGCAGCTGACGCTGTCTTTGAAAACATGAGAAACAAATGAGAAAAGAACACACATTCAACACAAAAACCATTTCAAATCACTCACCACCGCTCCTCATGGCAGGAGATCTTTTCTCATGTTCTACTGGAGGCTCTGCCCAGAGCAATTGGACAGGTGCGGGGACACACAGAGAGTGCATGTGAACTATCACATGCCACGCTGACTATATGGCCATGCTGAGCGTGGACAAACCCATTCAACATTGGTGTCAACAAACTGCAGTACTCTTTCAAAAAGTCCTTTTGAAATGAGGATGAAAATGTGCCTGATAGGTGCAATGTCTCCATCGCACTTAATGCAGTCGTATGTCGACATCGAAAAATACACACTTTGCAGCGCCAAACACAAGTATACTGTATATGCAACATTGCTCACAAAATATTTGCTAAATAAATGAAAGAACATGTTTTCCTGCCAGGAAACACAAACCATCGTGCTGTCTGGGGAGGATAGTGCAGTCTGTACTTTGAGCCGGAACAATTTGTTTGTATGCATTTTCAGTAAGTGCTGCAGGTTGACTATTCTTGGACGTTAAACTAGTCACCCAAGGCCTCCTGCATCGAAGAGTCGTGAAGCCATCATACTCTTTATTTCATGAGTGGCTGAGGTTCTGAGGCCATCACCACCCAAAACATCAGAAGGAAGGGAACATTGCACATTTGACACACAGAAGACTAAAGTGAGAGATGCAGCATTTGCCAAACAAACCATTCAACCTCATTTTGAGCAGTTAATACATCAATAGTTCAGTATTGTGCTAAGTGTTTATAACAATATACATATTTCTTCTTTTTTTTGTTAATATACATAATATACATTTTTGTTTACCACGGCACTTCCAGCAATAGTAAGCTTTTTATTTATTTATTTTAAACTGTTTTAAACCAAAACAGTAGGGGGTGATGAAAACGCATAAAACAGTGATGACCATGTAAGAGGAACATTTTCAATGTATGCAACTCAAAGTAAACAATTGGTCATCAGAGCAGTTTTGAAGAGTGACAGAGAAAACTCCACTCACAAAAGGAAAAGGATGGATTACCTCGGTATCAGTGATCATTCTTACTCGGGAGGCTTAGGTCTCTTGTATAAACCACACGTCCCCCTCATTAGTTCACAGGTGCCGTCTGTTTTCTCTACCTCCAAATGTAGATATCCATTTGTAACAAGACAAGTTTCTTCTCAGTGGAGCGCCACACCTACTGAACACACAGTCAACAGAGGTGGAGCCTTGGACTTCTGAATATTCGAATCAGGTTGGAGTTCTGCTGGAGGCCGTTTCTCCTTCAAATCTCTGTGTACATGTTCATCACATGTTTGTCGGCGTATATCAGTAAGTTGCAGTGCCCTCGACTGGCTTTTTTTTTTTTTTACTTGTAGACAAACATTGAAAAACAAGTCTCTCACTAACGTTTAACAGTTGTGAACAACAGGCTCAGCCCTGGTTCTATTTGTTCACTTTAGCGTCAGAATTAAACAGTAGCTACGTATGTAAACAGAAAATACACCATGGTGTCTTACTGTACTCAGTACCTCAAAACGGTGTCACACTTAACCCGCAGTGCAGTGCAGATTTTATTGATAAGTTGGCAGAAGATCCCAGACCCGTCACACACCAGCTGTAAAATCTGCATCAAATAGCAAACAAGATGAGTGAAACTCACCCTTGATAGAGATGAAACTTGAGCCATTTCAGACAACAGCAGAATCCATTGACAGATCAAAAGAATTGTTTTCCATAAACCCACTTTTATTTTGTCAATTGAGAACATTTAAATAACATGAACTAAATGCAGTAGAGTTCAGGTGACAGGTTGTAGGTTTCCATGATGCCGAGCTTCCTGCTTCCTCCTTGTTATGTACAGTGAAGTTGCAACTATGTCTAGAAGTTGATGGCTTTCCCGAAAGAGGCAGCCAGGTTGGCTTCTCTAAAGGCCTCGGAGACCGTCTGTGAAGGGGGGAAGAGAAAAAAAGCACAAATGTGGTTTAACAGCTTCAGGGTATCTGATGATGGGCAGTAGTCTCAGGACTTACAGGGTGAGCGTGGCACACTCTGGCAATGTCCTCACAGGATGCTCCATACTCCATCGCCAAGGCAGCTTCATTGATCATCTCTCCTGCCCCCTGTCGGTAAAAGGATGCGTTACAGTGGTGACGTTAACATGCAAAACTTTATTTTCCAGCCATGCATGATACACGATATGTCAATAATCTTTAATAAATAAACATTGTTAGTGTATGTCAATAACGTCGCACACTGAGACTGTCGATTACACCAACAGACAATGTGCCATGAAGCCATAGTGTGAATATTTGTGGCATCAGTAAGTGATTCGAATCACCAAATACAAGTGGAGCACCTTCATGAACTGTTGCTGCTGACCTCAACATCACCAAGTGCAACATGTTTGATGAGGCAGATGAACAACTTACAGTTCCAAGGATGTGAGCTCCCAGCATTCTGTCGGTCTCCTTGTGGCTGAGGATCTTCACTAGACCATCGGTGTCTGCGTTGGTTTTAGCACGGCTGTTGGCAGCAAAGGGGAACTTGCCAACTTTGTAGGGGACGCCCTGTGGACAGCGTGAAACACACAGCAAGTTCAGATATCCATTTATAGACATCCAACACAAACCTCTCACCTCCTCTTTGAGCTGCTCCTCAGTTTTACCGACCCAGGCCACCTCAGGATGTGTGTAGATAACTGAAGGAACACAGTTGTAGTCGATGTGCACGGCCCCACCCGCCATGCCTTCCACACAGATGATGCCCTCGTCCTCAGCTTTGTGGGCCAACATTGGTCCGGCCACCACGTCTCCAATGGCATAGATGCTGAGGGTAAAAATCAAAAGTTCAAAAAATGATTGATCACTGTACACAGATATTACAAATGTAATAGATCACGTTCACCAAAGATGCCGATATGTTCACCCAGTAATGTACATAGGGACAGTTCAACCATTTTTAAAGACAACTCTGCAGCGAAACCCATAAAAAAAAAACTAGAATACCTGGGGACTTTGGTCTGGAACCGGTTGTTCACAGGGATGCGTCCTCTGTTGTCAAGCTCGATACCAACAGAGTCCAGGCCCAGGTTCTGAGTGAAAGGTCGTCTGCCGATACAGACGAGCAGCACGTCACACGTCAGAGTCTCGTTCTTTCCGCCGGCGGCTGCCTCCACACTGGAACAAAAGCAGATTGGTTGGAAGTGGCTCAGGATGTCTGGATAATCCGGAGGACATTCTAGACTGGCAGTTTCACTCACGCAACATCAATCTTCCCATCCGGCCTTTTAGTGGCGCCGAGAACTTTGGTGCCAAGCTTAAACTTGAGCCCTTGTTTCTGCAAGATGCGCTGGAAGTTCTTGGAGATTTCCATGTCGATGCCCATCCCACCAACATGGCCCAAAAACTCTACAGCCGTGACCTTGGATCCCAGTCTCTGCCACACTGACCCCTACCATTTATAAATGCAAAAAACATTCTTCTTCATTTTCATTTCAACAACATACTAAAGCATGAGACCCAAAAAATGCTAACCAGCTCCACTCCGATGACACCAGCTCCGATCACTATCAGCTCTTCGGGAACCTTCTTAAGGGACAGAGCTCCAGTAGACGACACCACACTCTCTTCATCAATCTGTAACACAGCACATGAGAAGAACAACATCAATAAACCAAGCTTAAAATCAGACCCTTGTTTCTCAACAATGATTCACCTGTATCCCTGGGAATGGCGTGACTTCAGAGCCCGTGGCGATCAGAATGTTCTTTGTGTTGATGACCTGCTCGCTGCCGTCAGCTGTCGTAGCAGTGACCTGGTTTTTACCACTCACTCTTCCGAACCCATTGACGTGTGTTACCTTAGGAGTGATACCAGTGTTAGTGTCGTCAGCATTTCACAGAGCAAGAAATAAAAATAAATAAATGAGGTGGACTGACTTTGTTCTGTTTGAATAGATGTGCGATTCCTCCTGTAAGTGCCTTGACTGCGCCGCTCTTCTGCGCCATCATTTTCTCCAGATTCAACGAGATGCCTGAAACTGTTGAGACTTCAGTTAACACCATTGTGTAGCATAGATTTATCACGGAGTGCAGAGTTATCAATCCAAAATGTATCAGGGACTGTCAAGTAATGTAGTACTGGACAGAGATCTGACCATGAGATAGAATCAGCAAGAAAGTACGGAAGGACTAAGGTGTTGGGGCATACACTTGTGGCTGTTCAGAATGAGGTTTGAAAGGAATGGAGTCCTTATAGCTATTCCCAAAACCTAAAGGCTTACATTTTGATTCTTTTGACAGCAACAATGCAGAATTAATAAAGGGGTTAAACTACTTATATTTAACCTAATGCCACAGCTACAGATACTTGCAATGAGGTAAAACTAGCTTTTTTTCACAGCAAAGTTGTGGTTAATTCATGTTTATGAAATAAAGACATTATTTAAGTTAGCTTTTAAAAAATATAATCAAACACATTGTCATCTACTAGTCAAGTAGCCTTGTTGAAAATGAGATTAAAGAGGGAAATAACTTTCAGATAGTATAGCTAAATCAAACATAGCAGAATAATTCAGTAAGCATGAAACTGTGCGTCACACCTTACACGTACACGCACATTATTTTTGCGCCCCACAATCCCGAGTGACACAGAAGATATGCAGGGCTTAAAATTGATTAAAACCAGCCCAAATGCATGAGTAGGCTCCAAGTCAACCACAACTCAGTATACAGAACCTCAAGTACCCCCCGTTCCCCGATGCCTTACTTTCGATGCCTCTGCTTTCGAAGTCTTTGCCGTGAGCCATGTGGTACAGGTGTGAGTTGTTTAGCAGAGCCTAAAGAAGACATGAATTCAGTTACAAACATTGTTTTTTGGAAAAATCTTCTCAATGTAACACTTAAAAATCCAATTACACACTGACCTTTGATGGGATACAGCCAACATTCAGACAGGTTCCGCCCAGTGTTGCATTCTTCTCCACACACACAGTCTGTCAAGAAAATGACTGTCATCACATAGCTTCATAAACCGCAAGAGGTTCCATATGAAGGGCAGATGAAGCTTCAGTGCTCTCATGTTCAGAGCCCACCCGGGAGAGGGCACTACTGTAGTCAAAAATTAAATGTACACAGTCCTTATGTCCTAGTCAGAAACAATATTAGCACAACTTCATTAAAAGCAAGGGTATTACATCATTCTAAGAAAAGTATGTGTGTGAAGACTAGAGAATAATAGTTCACCCACACAGATGAAAACACATTTGCTTAGATTGCAAGACAATAGCTGCCAATATCTCCTGATCCCATGTATTCAACATCAGCCGCTGGATGCCAAAATATGATCACATCATCATGCTGCACAGCATTATCAGGCTGAAGCCCACGAGGATGTTGGCACACAGAAATCATCACTTATAAACACATTCACATGAACCGTCTTTTAAAAAAAGCCGGTTGTGTAAATATTGTCAGACCATCTTCGAGTTGACAATAAAATAGTTTTAAATCTGAGTTTAGACACATCTGCTGCCTGATAGAAACTCAAAGGAAACTTTGAGTTGAAAAAAGTTATAGCCGTGAAAATAACTGAATACATATTGAGATCTCTTTATCTTGGGTAAAGCTTTGAGCAAATGCAGAATAAATTAGCTGACTTCTTTTGTTTTAAATCAATGTATTAAACAATGGGAAACAACAAATAGACTTGGTAAACTTAGTTTGAAAACAGCAGAAGGGAGGCCAGGCAGTGACACACTATGGAATAAGATTAAGAAATTTGACCTTGAATCCAAGCTGTGCTGCTTTGATGGCTGCCACATAGCCCCCTGGACCAGAGCCCACCACTGTGACATCTGCATCGACTGCAAACATAAGACCAAACGGATGAGTGAATTCAATTGTGAACTAACAAAAAAACGGAAGATGAATATATAACACAGGGAAGCTGGAAGCAAATAGGACAGCATGTTTGCTCTTCATCTTCACGACAAAATCAAGCTCCACAACACTCAACAGCTCTAACTGTTTCAGGCCTTTACATTTCTTTATAGACAGACAGCACCATGAGGCTTCTTCAGCGTCAGACAAAAAGTTGCAAATGTTTACGGCAGAATGACCAAAAATAAAAACAAATAATGATGAAAATAAAGACACATACTGATGAAAAAGAATTTGTTTTGGGATGTAGTTGGATAGATCTGAGTTGAGGGTCCAAAATTCTGAGTCACTGACAAAGACAGTGACATTTGAACCCTGCTTGTCAAATCCCACCCAAATCATTTAGTCATCATGAAACAACCATACATTTGTATATTTATCACACATTTTGCCAGCATACGATAAAGCCACCGTAAACACAGCAATTGCGGTGATTCCAGTTAGAAAAACTAGCATGATGTGTGTGGAAATGTTATCAGACAACTGGTTCAAGTTCACTGGAGGGTTCCATTAATAAAGATAACATTTAATCCTCAACTTACTTGCTGCTTTGTCAGCATAGCTGCGGACGGACACTGAAGCAGCACCATGGAGTTTGCAAGGGAGTTGATGGCTCCGCTGGGGGAGAAACATGGAGATACATTATTTGGGGGGAAATACACATTAATGACCAGACAATGAAGTTACTAATAAGCCAGTATAAAGTACAGCAATTACATTTTGAATAAAAAAGACAGCAGGAAATATAATGCATAATAGGATCGACAATACCACATCATCCTTATACAGTGTATTCCACCAAAACAGGTTTGGTATTACTTTGTTGCACAAGGGTGTTAGAACCGACGTGAAGGTGATGACAATACAAAACATAACACACGTTACATAACACATGCTAATAGAGCTAGCATGCTAACGTCACTTAATAACATGGACTTGTAACTCTAAAAGTGGCCTCGTTTAAAAGGGGACGTTTTTTCCGCATGAGTGTATTAGACAGTAACACTGACACTCGAGAGAAATATTTTATGGTTTTATTTCCTGATACTGTTACAAGAAAAACAGTGGACTGTTAAACCGCAGGCGTCATATTACACCATCAACATTTTGTCGATGATACATACATCAACTGACTGTTATTTGCCCCGATGCAAAGAAAGTATATTTAGGGTTTGATAGAACAGGTAATGCAACTTCAAAACGTAGTATTTCGGGCAGTAATTAAACAGTACTTCACCACAGCAGCGAGGTGTGGTTCAACTGACGCGTTTCTCTTAAGCCCGTGTTACGAGCACAACATGCTGGAATGAAGAGCCAACACGTGTAGTCGACACAAGCAAACTGGTTATGAAGGAATGAACACATGAGCACAAGCGGGGAGGAGGTTTGCCTAAGTATTTAAAGGACGACGGAGGATGCTTGTCACGTTTGCCGACTTAAGGCATCGCACGTCTTATTAGACAACACCGAATTATCCAGGTTAAACAATAACAATTATACAAAGACTAATCGTTTTAGACGGCTCGTCTCAAACGCCCATACTTTATCACACAACTATAGCCGTCTGGTTTACAGCCGGAGTCTTGTATGAGGTTCAGCCCGTCACCGGAGCGGTTAGCGGAATTAGCCAGGCCCGCAGCAAAAGTCCAAAAGCAGACAGACAGCTCACACGAAGGCACAGGAAACAACAGCAGAAGCCACATGGCGACGGTCTGCTGGTAACCCAGGTTCTTACCGCAGCCAAGGAGCGATATAACTGTGTCCAGCTCTGCATGTTTGTCCTCGCAGTTCAGTTCACCTCCAGCAGGCCGAGCAGCCAAGGACTCCTGTCAGTGCGCACGTCTGTCCGGCGCTCAAATGTGACATCACCAGCATTGAAGTCAAACCACTGAGGAGCCGTCAGCAACGACTACCATTTATCTATTGTTTTATTATCATTAATATTATTCATACAGGTTCGACCCGTTATTTCTTTCTGTATTATATTATGATTCTATATTAAATTATAAATCTATATTAAATTATATATTGACGTTTACACTAAGATAATACAATAGTACACGATATCATTCATCAGTATTTGGCCCGGTAACCGTTTTATTATATTACCTTGACTTAAACCTAATTAACAAATTTATATGACGTTATCGCTTTCTGTTCCTGCAGTTTCTTATTTTGACCGCTAGAGTTCTCTAGCCTCCACTAAATCGTGGGTCATCAACCTTCAACCCATTATTCTTATTCTTATTCTTATTCTTATTCTTATTCTTATTCTTATTCTTATTCTTATTCTTATTCTTATTCTTATTCTTATTCTTATTCTTCTTATTATTATTATTCTTATTATTATTATTTTAAAGGCCAAATCAAAATAGAAAAAATAGAAAATGAAGTCTTAAGACAAAGATTTTGTTTCAGAATGAATGAATGGTAAAAATAAATAAAGGAGTGTGGGTAAAAGGGGGGCCTGCATGTGGCCCCTAGGCTACACTTTGCCCAGGTCTGCCATAAATTATGGCGAATATGACATACAAGCAGTAACACCCTGGATTAAGTGTCTTTTACCAAAGGATAATTTTAGGCTCCAGCTCCCCGCAACCACTAATGAGAAAGTTGAAGATGAACAGGTCAAAGAATATTCATTTAGGATTTAAAAATAAAAACACAAGATTGCTGGGTGGAAATACCAAGGACAATAAGTGCAGATAGAATAAAAACATTTTAATTAACCTGTCGCCTGATACTTTTTCCTACATGTACAATATCTAGGTGACAACAAAGTTAATGTCATGGCTACTTTCAAAAGGCTCTTTCCCCATGCAGAAGCCCCTCCCAACACATATTCTCAGTAGTGTTCCTCTGCAACAGAAGAAAGAAAGAGCGAGCTTTTGTCAGTCCATCGTGTCACAGAGGCACAAGGCCTCAGGCTCATTCACGCCGCTCCCTCTGGTCAAGTCAGCTGCAGTATCATGGAAGGAAACTTTTATCCCGTCAAGTGAAAAGGCTTGAGACAGGGCACAAACATCGACTCGGAAACCACCGACTGTGAATGCGAGCATTTGACTGAGAGTGGTGGGGTGTGTTTAGGGCATGTTATTCAAATGTGACGGTGAAACTCAAGGAACTACAGGGAGAAAATTATTGGAAGGCATTTGATTTCGACTATATCTTGCATTTGAATCAAAAAGTTTCCAGCCATGTTTCAGTGAAATGCAAGGATGTCTAGAGCTATATTGGTCGAGTACAGGCATGTTTTCCTCCACGCGTTGTTGAAAATCCGGTCCATCAAACAACATGGATTCCTCTTTTATCTTGGAAAATTAAATTCAATACTGTTGCAGATGTAAACGAAGAGCAGAGAGAACATTAATCCACACGTGCGTATAGATTTGGGTGAAGCCTTTTCACGCACCCTCTGTACAAAAGGTTGGGGCCACTGTGGGAATATGGGCTCAGTAGCACATGGTGTTAATATTTCAGTGAGCCAGTGTTGTGTCTCAGCACCTGGCTAGGTTGTGAGGAACAATGGTGTGGGCCCACATATCATGTCTATGACTGATTCGATTTTCATCTCCGACTGACACAGACTGGGGAAGTTATGTACTGATAAGTCTAATTCCATGTAGGAAAGAAATGTAAAAGGAAAATTATATTTTCAGGACATAAGCCGTGGTGTGTTATCACAGATTTGAAAATTCATCATGGTCTTTGGACAACAACAAAAAGACAAAATCACAGAATCAAACAGCAAAAATAGATGAGGATTTTTTGGAAATGCAAAGAGCCCTTTGATGGAACCTGAAAGGAGCGTGCTTTTCTGTGTTTTAAACCTTTTATATTACATATGATGGCAATGCCATACAACAGAGTGGCATATATTCTCATTGTGGAGAGGAATGCCATTGAAACTGGGTGTTTTTTTTTTCATTGAAGGCCTCTTTTGTGTGCAGACTAAGGAAGTCCATTGTGCGATCAGACACCCTGAGAAAAGAGGCGAGGCTTGGATCCGTTGTCTGTTGGTGCTTCTGCTGCACTTGGGCACAAAATAGACTTCGCCAGTTGAGACAGCCACCCCACACTTGGAGACAATGCAACCAGGCGACTTTGAAGACCTGCAACAATTAAAATCACAGCTTCTCAATATTAATTATGCATTCACACTTTTGTCTTTTTCGGTGGGGGAGCTGCAAACTTTGAGGTCTGGAACAGAGTGGGTGTTTACAGTGAAGGAAAGTCCTGCTCAGACTGCTATTGGAACACTCATTGAAGAACAAATGTCTGGCTTTACGTGCGTGTGAGAGAGATTCTGAGGATGGAAAAAGTAAAGCTGGATAATAAGGAAACTCCCTGATGGAGGCAAATGTTCCAGTGAGAAGGAACTGAATAAATCCGGCTTCACTTCACAGATCATGTTGCTAGGGAACTCAGAGTTACAACTTTTCTCAAAGTCCTTTCTGGGCACTCCTCCCTCCGTCTCACATAAAGCAGCTTTCTGTTGCTTTGAGGTGAAGTTCTTCTGGCCGCCGGCTCCATCAGGTGGTTCTGTTGTGTTCTGAGTAACCGGCAAACCGCTTCCTATTCAGGAAAAGCCAATACTGCTTTGAAAAATCACCATGTTTGTGAGGCAGAATTCATGCTTCATTTACTACCCTCCAGAGAATGAGGACTGAGAGTAGCTGCAATTTGCCAGTGGTTTTTCAAACTGTTTATTATGCACCAAAACAATCACGAGAAAGAAAGAAAAAAACACCAGAAATGTATTTTCAATTGCAGCAAATTACTGGACTTGTAAAGGCAACACCGAGATAAATCAAATATAGGCCAAGGAAACCAAAATATTTTTGAATTATCTAATTGAATTTGAATCTTCTGAGAATAGACACATCATATTGTTATATTGAAATAACAAAGTTTTTTTTTTTTTTTTTTCAATGATTCGTCATTTCCAAGCCTGTTTGTCTGTCCTGCTCTCCACAAAGGCTCAGCATGATCATGGGCCCACTACGGGTTGGTTTTGTCTGCTGCCCTCTAGCGTCTGTGGATTTCCTCTGGCGTGTCCCATGGAAGGTGAAAAGCGGCGGATCAGATTATTGACAAATACATAACAATCTACGTCACTGGAGGTTCCACTCAGGAGGAAATTGAGATATATATATATATATATATATATATATATATATATATATATATATATATATATATATATATATATATATATAGAGAGAGAGAGAGAGAGAGAGAGAGAGAGAGAGAGAGAGAGAGAGAGAGAGAGAGAGAGAGAGAGAGAGAGAGAGAGAGATATTTTTTGTCAATCATGTTGGAGAGGTTTTGTCCCACCTTGAACCAGATATTGATCGTGGATGGAGAAAAAGCTTTGCTACTTTTTTTTACCTGATACAATGAACCCAGAAACCATCAAAATTATTTGTCTGCCAGTATTTTTTTTTAAATGCCAGGTACAAATGACACTAGTTAAGTAGAATGACCCTAGAGTATATCATAAATGTCCACAATAGTAGATATTCTTCTATAAGCCTGTATTTTTCTCCCAATGAGTCATGTACATTTTTCATTACATTACATTTTCATGTCAAAAATTCTCCAGGCAAAAAGCGTCCCTGATTCAAATG
Organism: Synchiropus splendidus; assembly: GCF_027744825.2. NCBI lineage: Eukaryota > Metazoa > Chordata > Actinopteri > Syngnathiformes > Callionymidae > Synchiropus > Synchiropus splendidus. The sequence continues at coordinate 4,613,960 of NC_071347.1, forward strand.
TAGCTTGAAAGAACTTAAAAGAAGAAAGAGTTTGTTTGCTGCCCACCAGCTTCTGTGGGTTTCTTGTAGGCACTCTGATTTCCTCCAGCAATCCAGAAGCTTCCAGAGGTCAATTAGAGTTAATGTGTTTTACGACTCTTTCTACAGATGTGAGTGGCTCTGATTGACAGATGAACTGACCAGGCTGTTCCCTGCCTCCCACTCGAACACTTCTGAAACACACCTGCGCAGTTTTTCCTGCACTCGGCTTGGACTGAGCAACAACTGCCCATAGTTGGGAGCACAAAAATTGCTGATGTCAGCCGCCAAATTAAATAGACTGGTTTTAAAATAAAGTGTTTTCGGAACTTGCCAGGACACTTTACGCCAGGGTTGAAGGTTGTGTCTGTCGGCATACTAACTCTCCGTGTGCACGATGGTTCATAAAGTGCTGCAGGGTTGAAGTAGAAGCATTCTCACCTCTATTAAGGTGATCTATGACCCATCTCCCTCCCAAAATAGAACCTGTTTCCCTCTTCTGTGTGTGGCGATTGAAGGCTCGTAACACTGAAAGTATCGGACCTCTTCACTCCTAAAAAGGAACTTAAGAGCCCACTTGGTTGCTCTTACACTCTGGTTGGATGAGTGGACCTGTGTGGTTCTGAAGCCTCCTTCAGTGGAGAGGCTGCAGTCGTTTGTTTCAGTGCTGGTATGCAGAGAGCCGCACAAAGACACTGCTAATGACAGTCAAACTCCAGAACCAGCTTCAAATGCTGCCAAGGAGTCTGAATGGTGAGCACTAGTTCAAAGCAGACGTGAGGGCCGAGCGGCTGGTTCCCATCACTTAAATCAACAGTAGGAAGTAAACACAGCGAGATTCAGAACCGTCTCATCTGTCGCATTTACATGGTCGTTAAACACACTGTTTATTCCTCCTGAAATAAACACAGCGGAAGGCTTTACCTTGATTGCTCAGGAACTCCAGGAACATGGTGCCACACTCATGTCAGATGATCTCACGACATTTCCTCCGTGCTCTGCTGCGATGGAGGTCACGGGTGTTCTTAGGTTCTTAATATTCGGAGGCAGATCTTTGGATTTTACTTTTTAAAATGACGGTTGTAATTTCACTGTAGTATAGCTAGTACTAGAAAGTGGACTCTTTCCTGTGAGAAGCAGGTCCACTGGACTCAAGAGGTGCGTGGCTTCATGAGACATAGTGAATCCTACAAGTCAAACTATCCACAAGACACTTAAGATCTGAATATGTATCAAGTAGAGTGAACTGGAGTGTTGCTGGTTGATGATGTCATGCTATGCATTCACTGGTGACTGCAGTAACAGCTCTTTTCTGGACTGAGCTGGACGCATTGATCTCTAGATCATAACTATGATATACAGTACAGTCAACTGAAAAAGAAGGAAGTCAAAAAGTGTCTCTATTCAATTGTACACCATTACCTGTAGAAGACTTGTTCCATTCTTGTATTGTTTCTGTTTGTGCATATGAATGTGTGTAGAGTTTAAAGAAGTCACTGATGTTTTCACATGGCAACAATCAGCAGGTGATGGTTTTGTGTAACTGGAAAGGAAATATGGGTCAAAGCACTGTTTTGTTCCTATCTTGAAAAAGATATGAAAGTGAATGAGATTGGACGCTGATCACTTGTATTGTCATGTAAATGGAAAAGTTTCTTCTTAAGAAGCGTCTTTCCCAGCTTATGACATTATTAATAGTGACTGTGATGCAAGGTTTTGTTTTTCTTCAACCGACATCTTGGGTGGACTGCCCTGATGTTTTCACACTGGCCTGCGACTTCTGAGCTGCTGATCCAACATACACTGTAGTTCTATCTTGTCTGTACACACAACAACACAAAAAAACAGAATTTGGTTGGAGCCCATCCTCCATGAATTACTGTCAACTCCCAGCTTTTACTGTGTTTGCTGCAACTTTAGCGCAAGTGCATCAGTTTTTATAAATGGACTGAGTGTTGGTGCCCCTGTTAGTCTTCAGATTTGAGCTGTAAAAAACGTGAGTTCCAGCTCTGGGTTGTAACATTGGAGCCTTAGATTGCACTCATTGAATCATTGTTGCACTGGACTAACTAATTTTTAATCAATGCAGACCCACATTTTACCTTCATTTTACATTTTTGTTTTGTAAATTTTGATCCATTCCCATGATGTGCTCCACATAAAGCTACAAAAAAATGATATTTGAGGTAAGTTCATGATGACATCCGCCTCGATGTATATTGCATTCGTTCAATATATTTCAGGGAATATTATCAATATGTTGCGAGAAAACGAAAGTACGGTTATCTTCATTCTGACTAGGCATCGTTGTGTTATGCTGAGATGTAGCTCCTCCATTGACCAGTAGGGTGAGACAAACGCTCTTAACCACCTAGTTTAAAGTTGTTTATAACTGCGTCAGCAAATGCAGTAGATGCAACAAAGTCGATATCAGTTGTCTAAGAGAGGGAGTTAAATATAAGACGCATTTTTATAGACATCTGTATTACAGATATTAAGGTCATAGTCTAGGTATTTTGCCATTCATTTAACGGGATGTTGTACCTTCTGAGAAGAAACAGCACCATCCTGTTCAGGATCCATCAGTGACCGTGAACCTGCCTGCTGACCCCACCAGCAGCAGTTTGACCCCTGACCTTTCTTCTTAACCAGTAATATAGTGAGAGTGTTGGCAGAGGAAGGGGGGTGTTTAATGACTGCCAGTCTGCTCTTTGTGACATGACCTCATTTCCTCAATACAAGTATTGATAGATGAGGCTGGATTATCACAGACTAGCAGCATGTTTAACACTGTGGCCAGAGGGCTGCTGAATACATGAATTAAGAGGGGGAAGTTGCTCAACATCAAAAAGCTAATATGATGAGAATCCCTGTTTTTGATTTTTGTTGAGACAGTGTTGGTTGTGCAACAATTATAAGAACAGAAAAATAGATATCATTTTGGTTTAATAAGAGCAAAAGCTGAAGATTATGTCTGTAAAGACAGACTGTGTTTAAACTTTTTATTTGTCTATTCGGTTTATTTAAGTGTGCAGTCTATGTTTCAGATGAGGAGTTTAAACCACACGTCATTACTGTTCGTGTGTTGCTGAGAGGTAAACACTGGCGCTAAGCGCACAGCTCTCGTCATTAACGTATACAAGAGCTGGCAGTTGAATGAAATATAGAATAAACATGTTGGGAGACAATACCTCTCACATCAGAGGAACATTCTCTCATACATATACCATGCTGGGTACACTGTGATGTCGCAACATCAACAACTGAGTCGGCATGCCTCAAGCTAACTTCTTTAATAACCCTTAAAAAAAAGTTAAATGAACAACAATGGCACATTTTTATCTTATTACAAGATGCATGGTATAATCCAGAACACCACCGCTTGCTCCTTGCTCCATTTTGAGTGATTTTACCGACAGACACACAGACACACCAGCAGAATCATTGTTGGCAGAATGGAAAACATGTCATATGTATGCGCAATGTGGGAATTATTGAATAACTAAAATGTCCGTTAACTGGGAGCATCTTTCCGGCATCAATGAAGCATCTCCGTGAATTCCACAGGAGCTGCAGGTAGTTTGTTGAACACAACGCAGTCAATAGACGACTGGGCCGAGCTTGAGAGCTGCTCTGTAAAAATGAAGGTTGCTTTAACAAAAAAAGTTCATGTTCTTATCTGATGTCCTAAAAAGCGTCCTGGGAAACCTCCCTCTGGGGTTTGTTGTGGTCCCTTTGATTCAATAGCCACTGTATCTTCTCATGTAACCTCATCCTGGGAGGAACTGGACTGAATCTCAAAGGGATGGGTTTGTTTTCTATGAGCGAGGGAAAGAAGGTGAACTATCAGGTCATTAGTCCTTTCACTGCTGGTGACGGAGAGTTGCCAGACCTTCAGTTTGTCCATCTGAAGGTCATGGGGGCTGACACATAATGACAAAAACGTTTGGCAGCAAGATCCACACAAGTGAACTTTTGACATTTCATAAATGAATACTGTTGTAGCTGTTGTGCAGATGACTGTGAGGACATTTTTAAAGAAAAGAAGCAACAACTTAATAGAGAGACTTTGTGGGATGTTTCTATTTGGGCACTTGTTTGAATGTTGAAACGGTCTTCAGCACATGAGTCAGCATGAATGTCGTCTTTGTATGACAGTTAATGGGCGACTGATCAAATCTCCTCTACTGTAGACATGAAAGAGAGAATTCCATACACTGAGAAAAGAAACGATTTGACTCACATCAAGACACTTTCTGTATCCAAGAATGTGAACATGAAGAACAGCATCCAGGTCTGGGCTGGACTGAAGCATAAAGCCCGCTCTATTTGTAATGAGACGATGACAAGATCAAACTATGACAAGAGCTCTGGTTTCCTCATTTAATTCATACTGGCATCTTCACTGCAAAAGAGGCTGGCATTCCACAGCGTTTCCCACATGAGAGCCTGATAAAGAAAAAACATCTTGCACTTTTAATTGTGCCTCCATGCAGCTCTGAGTGGGGGAGGAGAAGGCTACTTGAAATTTATGGAGGATCTTATTCAAAGAAACTCACTTTAGTGCCCGACTGGGATCCAATATCATTTTAAAAGCAGCTGAAATTAGCAGGATAGGTTAACATCAGTCATTCTAACTTTCACTACATTCAAAACTTTCAAAAAAAGAACACGTATCAGTTTATAAAACAGATTAGGAAAGCTTACAAAACACAAGTGGGTGAGAATCGTATTGAAAACATGCAGCAACACATGACAGGATGGCTGTCGTTGTTGTTGCTAACTACAGAGTTTACTATCAAAGAAACCTTGGTCCTCATGTTTAACAGCTGTTTTACTTCAGTAAGTTCCCAATGCTTTTCAATGAAAGTGGTTACAGTCTGTCAACCTTTATTACTCTTTTAATGATTCGATTGAAATACTATAAATAAACTTAAATGAGTTGTTGATGGTCAACAACAGAGCATAAAAATAAAATGGGTTTCACCAGGAATAATGTCTACATTTTCATCTTAAAATTCTTCATGAAAAGCAGGTGACATGTCGACGCACAGACTGAGGTCAGACCCCCACTGTGGACAAATCCGTGTAAGACCCGGACACAACTCCGCTTGAGGTCTGCAAGGATTGGACATGGACTTTAATAGAGAACATCTTAGCGAGAGCCATCTCCATGTAAACGTGTAGCACAATAGAAGGTCACATGCTTGGGCCCCTTTTAGATACTTCTGTGAGCGTGGCCCCCACTAAACCTTTGGATTGTCTCCCTCTACAGGGAGAAAAAAATGCAATTCGATCATCATGGGCTACACGTTTAGGCACACTTTCTCGTGTCATGATACTTAAACATTCAAAAAAGGAGTGCACAATCTCAAAATTGAATGTAACATGAAGGCTTTTTAAGAATACAGATTGTTTATTGAACATTTTGCTTTTGTCACTAGAAAGTTCCACCTAATGGACTGAGGAGAAAAGAGGAGAATTGAGATTGCATTGAGATGCTCCCAACTACAAACGCACAGTTAAGACACAGGTTCATTCATGGCTTCAGCTCCACCTAACCTACTGACCTGGATGGGATCTTCATCTCGTCCAACATAAAATAAACAGATTCATGTCAGTGCCAGTCGATCATCGGCACATCCAACTGGTTCATGTCCTGTTCATTGATCGTGTCACTGTGATCGATCAATAACCGGCCAGCACCACTGAACTCCATCCTCATGACAGGTTGTTGTGACCTAAAAATGTTGATGTGACACAAATACGATTCCTGATTCTCACTCGCACCCCAGTGTGAGAGCAGTTTGGAGGAAAGTCATGAAAAATTCCCGCAGACGCGTCCGCTTCTCTTGGACGACAGCTACGTTTATTAGCCTGCTTGGTATCATTCAAGCTAACAAGTGGAAAGCAGTTGTGCATAAATTAAAGATAATCCAGAGTAAATTATGCAAATATATTCGCTCAGATAAAGGAGGGGGCGGCGTGGTCGTTTATTGTGAGGTTAAAAAATTTGAGCCACTGGTTGAAACTGAGAGGGGTAGGGGGGTTGTGAGGTCATAACAGGGGATGGTTGCATCATCTGTAAATCATGGTCATGCAGATAGAAGCTCTGTGGGAACCACACTAGCCTCACTTGGATCAGATCAACTTCCATATGAAATCATGAGCGAATGAGCGAATAGAAAATCGGTGTCTGTGGGATCTTTTAATTCACTGCAGCATGCCACGATGTTCCTGAGCTGGACTAGTGTTGAAATCTCCCTGGCTTTCAGCTGTTTCATACGCCTGGAAAACATTTCCAGTAAAGTGACTGGGTTGAAATGTTCACAGTGAAACAGTCTGTGACCATGACCATGACTACACACAAGGCCCCATCTTTTCTGCTTCAATAACTAATAATAAAACAAGATGTTTGTCATTTGAAGCTAAAACAGAATTTAAAAAAAAATCTTGTCAGTGCTACTTGTCAGTGTGAATGAGTTAGTGGAAAAATTGGTGAATCTGCAGATGCTCTCCTGTGTTCCATTCACACCCTTGAATGACAGCTTCTGGGTCACTGCTGCGGTGTGTGGGTCTATTTCATTGAAGAGGAAATATTTAAGGAGGTCAGGAGGTCGTCAGACCTCTGAACCTCGCCGCACACTCAGAAAAACAAGAAAATAGTCCCTCTGCTCTTTCACTCAATTACTCCTCCCTGTGTCCACAGCTCATGGCGGTCATAATCTACTCCTCCACTCCCTTGGAGGTTTACTTCTTCACAAATTCAGATGAATCACTTGATGAGAAGAGGTGATGGACAGAAAGAGTTACAAGTGTTGGAAAGCAGGATTCATCACCAGAGTGAGCGCTGACCATCTGCTCTCTCCAACTCACGGTCCAACTGTCCGTCAGTTGGGTAGTAATACATCAAATTTGTGTATCACCTTCTTCTTTCCTTATTTTTCTGCCTCACATCATTCACACCCCTCTTTTCTTCTCTCTTCTTCTCTTTCTTCCTTTGTGCCACCAATTCCCTTTTGGATGCTCCCTTCATTCCTTCTTTTGTTCCGCTTCAGTGTAATAAAATTCTTCTTCTTTTTATTATTATTAATATTATTATTATTATTAGTGGTTCTGCTTCATCCATTCCTTGTCCATTCTACTGTCCTTTATAGCTGCACAACTTAATTTCATTTGTGAAACCATTCCCACTGTTCTCCCCTTTGCACTCTGTTGCTTCCTTACTATCTTCCTTCCTCCTTTCCTACCCTCCTTTATTAATGTCTTCTTTCATTCCTTCCTCCATTCCTGCCTTCTGGCCATCGCTGATTCTCCCTCACATTAGCATTTAATCCAGTATTTTCTCCTTTTCTTGATGATTTTCTCACTTGTTCTCTAGTTGACTATTTATTTATTGAATCCGAAGAAACTCTTTATTAACGTTTTCAATCTTTGATTGCGTCATTTTCAATAAACCAAACTGTATAAATTAGAGACACGCAGTATCAGCTTGGTCTGCGAGGGTTGTTGGTCCTGGAGGAAGTGAGCGGGGGAGTCTGCGGGCTGTGGGCGGCGCACCTCTCCTCTAGTGTCGGCTGAGTGTCAGTCAGTGAGTCGGTGCAGCGAAGGGAGGACGCGCCAGAGCGCAGCACCGGGACTCGGACCTGAACGCACGCCGAACACACGTGAACAATAACTGAGCGGAACAGGTGCGGGAGCAGAATGGACCTGTAAGGACGACAGAAACAGGACCGGGACCTGAACCCCGAAGAGCTGCGTCTGTTGTGATTCTAATCTCCGTGAACCTCCCTCCGACATGGACCCCAGAAGCGTCTGTCTGCTGATCAGTGCGCACTTGATCCTCCACTGCGCCCCAGGTCAGTTCTGGTTCCACTCGGTTTCCACGATCTTTTCCACTTGCTGTCCAAACTTCCACACCTGCTTCAGGTGTTGTTATTGATTTGTCAAACACTCGAACACGCCCACAGACGTGAACTTGAGGTTGCAACCGGACGTTTAACCCTGGTTTCATTGCGATATGAAATGATAACAAAGAGCCCTGAGACGTGTTCTCGCTTCTCAATCCGAGAGATTAAAATGTTTATGGGGCAACACGTTCACATTTGAGCACCTAACTGAACCCGTCAAGCATGAAAAGAGAAGTTTGGACAGGGTCTGACCCGTTTATTAATACATTCACAACAACCGCACCGATGCTCCCAGAGAGAGAGAATCCTTTACAAGTGTTATGTCCCCTCTCAATGGACTTAATGGCACAGTGAGTGTGTCATATTCAGCGTGAGATTGACAACTGCTCTCTGCAGTTGTAAAGGGTTGTTCTGTCATTGAGAGCCACCACTGCTGTAAAACAAAACAAGTAGTTTGCCTCTCAACAACCAAGCAACAACCTCCCCATCAGCTACTCACACTGTTTGAACTGAGCCAACAGTGAGTTGTCACTTACTTATTTGTGACCAATCCAAACTTGTTTTCCCTCTCTGTATCCTGTTGAAGTCCAAGTAGGTATTTTCAGGTTTAGTAGCCTTCATTTTAAAATGCAGTGGCTTTGCCTTCACTGCTCTGGCCTGCATGAATACAGGCTATTGAGTGATCGATGAATGGGAAAACTGCACTCGTAGTAGACCATTAAAGGGCTGTGTCATCATCAGCATATAAAGAAATATTGTCATCTTAAAGACCCTCATGATCTTTGTAACTTCCAGCTATTTTTATGTATGGTTTCTTCATGTATTCTCCCTTGTGAGTGACTCCACCAGTCATGCAGGGTCAGTTGGACATATTCAGCTTGCACTGAAGTGCAATGGCTCCCATTCGTGATGTTCTTCACCTCCAGTTCAAGTGTTTGTATTTAGCCTTATGATCTGCTATACTCATGAGCTCTAACCTGTCTGTTGTATTGATGAGGTGCCCTTTATTTCTGACGTTTACGTTGCAGGGCAACACGTTAATAGTGAGACACAATAGTGAGACACAATAGTGAGACACAAATAGTGAGTCTCCTTAGCTGACTTTTGCGTGATGCATCCATTAGGGTTTGGCATGTGATGGCGCTCTATGTTCTGCACTGTGTCACTTGGTCTTTAGCACCAACTGTGTGTTTCAGTGACCATCATTGAGGAGAGCCGCAAAAGGGGCTACTATTAATGTTGTGCTCTGCAATATGAAATGTACTTTGTTTAGCCATCATGAAGATAATGAACCATTCAATATCAACACACTTTTAAGTAGAAAACCTCTGTGAAGTGGCATGTTTTTTTAATTTCAGAAATACTGAGGCCCTGATGGTAATTTGTTTTGTTTTTTTTGGGGGGGGTTCGTACGCCTTTTAGCCAGTCTAAAGAACGGATATTGAGGTGGATATGCGACTGAATCACAGTCAATTGAAACCTCTCTTTCCTGAGCCAATTAGCCGCACTAGTTTAGAAATGAAAAATGAAGTCATGTTACTGTGTCAGGCAATGTAATGTCCTCAGCGCGTCCTTCCAAACCTCAACCATATCACATGGCTCCTCATTATACAGGAAGCAGGGGCTCTGCTCCATATACCTGGCAGACGACTGGGGACACCTGATCCCTTAATGAAAATACAACTTCACTCATTTGTTTATGCCGCCCACTGGCACTGGCAATGGTATTACTTTGCCAATAGTTCAGGTGAGCTCTGTCACTTCGGTGGCAGGTTCTCATTGCATTGTCAAAGCAAGCTCAGACATTTCATCTGAGTGTCGTACTGCTGCAACGGAGAGAAAAATCTCTCAGGAAAATGTTTGGTTCCAGACATATATATGAAATAATGCTTTCAGGAGAATGATGCTCGGGTCTTGTAGGGGTGTAAGAAAATGTTGATACTTCATTGCACGATATTGTGTTGATATTTTTGCTGAAATGTCACAATATCCCCAATACCTGGATATGCTGCTGCAGTGTGACGTGTTTTTATACTAACATTTGTTTTTGTACCCTGGAGTTATTCTGTTAATTAAATGAGGAATCCATTCCTCTGTAGGAGTGTGAAATTTAACTGAAAGTCTAAGTGTACTGACGTCAACAATAAACTTGTTTTCTTGTACAAAACATTGTACTTCATTATCTGACGTTCCCCCTTAAAATAATGGCTCTAAATACAATATATTGTTGAAACAGTATTGCCATGTGTCGTATCACCACTCTTCTGGAGAACTGTGGATCAGCCTGTTGTGGTGAAGAAAGAGCTGAGCCAAAAGGCAAAGCTCTCGAGTCATTTTTCGTTAGGAAGCCAGGCTGGAGATCGAGCAGCCAAAATGAGTTTTCTGTGTAGGAACGATGTACACCCCTTCGGGACTGAGTGAGATGAATCAAAGTTTGCATTGAGAGATGACTCTTTCGGGAAGGATTTATGGATGGATGGTAGTCATATTTATCTCAACAATTAGCCACTACAACCAGGAACATCACGTTGAGTAGTTCAACTATATGGGATCAGTGCACCACCTCTTGTGGAGTTCAGCAGTGTTAATGTAGAGGAAGCAGTGAACCGGTGACATATCAGGAGGGGGCAGTCTCAGAGACGCCTGTTTAAAACTGAGGCGACTATTGAACACATTAGACAACCATGTACCAAAATCTGACAAGAGTACAGTGGACACAGTAGAGTGGATCACTTTTCTTATGTTATGTATGTATTATAAAATTGTATGTATATATATATATATGTGATTAAAAGGATGTTAAATCCTTTGTGTCAGCACAAGCGCAGCACTCAAGAGCTCAGACCAGTCAGTGATCAGCCACCGTCTGATCTCTGAAATGTTCTGCAGCTCTGATCATGGTCTTGTGCTACCTCGCAGAGCTTGCCAACAAAGATCTGCTTGGTCAATTCTCTTTTTCAAGGGCAAAAACACGAAACAAAGATTAGGAGTAGAATTTGGCTCTTGCCAGATTTAAGCTTTGGAGATGTGAAACCTTTTGTGTTTGAGCCTGTGAATGTTGAGATGTGCTGCAGGGTTTCTTCTGGCTCTTCGCGCCGTCTTTTTCATTTAAAACATTGGGGTACAAAGGAGGTGCCAGCACAGAGGAGGCTGTGGAGAAAAGATGCATGAAGAGAAAACTCTGCACCATCTGCCCCCAAAGATATTTGTGAATGGGCAGCAGCGACCGTGCCCACCACTCCTCTTGTTGCGGACAGATGGTCGCTGCGGTCAGGCCTTCTGTCAATCACACACATGCAGAGGTCTCCTGCGCGTCCACCTTCACCACCCGCAGACACCTCGAAAAGTCAAGCATTTTTACCCTATTTTAATTCACAGAAGACTGTTGGGTCAGTGTTTTTGGGGGGTACAGGTCAACCTAAGAACTTCAGGTGGAAAATGGCATCACATTATGATACATATCATTATGTACAAAACAACAAATGACCATTCTAAGATTCTCTGTCCAAAGGCATCCAGTGGACTCTTTCGTCTCATGAATGCATGTTGACTCAGTCAAATGTTTCCCCCTGTGGCATTTCCTGACATTCAAAAAGTGTGGATGAGTTTATGATGATGTGGGTGACGATCATGAAGTCTCATTGTCACATTACAGATGACCTGGTATATCATGTGACCGTGATCGTGGTCCTATAACGCAAGGTCATGGTGACATGAGATACCAAGGTAGGGGTAGGTGGTATATAAAATGTTCTGGTGATAACTGTAAAAACTGTTCTATTCTATGTGTTTGACTCACTACATTCTGTCTTGCAAGCCCAGCTGTAATTCAACATCATCATATGGTTATGTTTTAAAAAAATAATAGTTATTAAGTGCAGAGATGGGCTAGTTAACGTCTCGTGTCTCTCGCTGAACCCTGTTGTGTTCGTAGCATCACAGTCTGTGTCCTGCCAGTTTGATTTGGGGCTTAAATTGTGGCTGTGTGAGAGAGCAGGTGCTTCGATATGTTTATAGCTTTGTGGCTGAGATATTATGTTAATATCTCCAGTAGGATCAAGATCTACTGCTGTTGTTGTGACGCAATGATTTTTTGGGGGGAATGTAGTCAAGGTGGGGAGCAGCTTTTCCTGGGGCGACAGCGCTGTGGGAGATAAGTGGAATTACTGAGTAATGCACCTCTGTGACAAAGGGTGGCGCCGTGAGCTCTTCATTCCCCTCCGGTTCCTTTGACCATAGAGGAAGAGCAACGGAAGCTGACAGGAAGCCGTTTCAGACTGTTATACTGAACTCTGTAGACAGCCATCGTGTTGACTGATGAACTAGTTTAACTTCCGAGGTCCAGAGTCAGCGCATCGGAGCGATGGTTCAACGCTGTCACAGTCATGGAGCTGTCATCATCGTCACTGCGCTTCCTTCAGCAGGTTTTGGAAATACGCTCGCAATTTCTGAATACATTTAAATGAATGTCTATGTCTTCAAGGATGACAGATGTGGAGAATCTAAAGTACAGAATTGCCGTTGTGAGCCTCGACTCACTCAGCAGCCATGCTAACGGTTGCTAAAGTGGTGGTAATGTCGACTCCTTAAACCAACACATTATGTCTTCTAGTCTTCTTGAGGGAACAAATGATAAAAATGACTTCAGCTGTGTAGCTGAAGCTCACGAGGCCGCACATCACCCAGTCCGGTCTTGGTCGAGCTACTCGGCTACGTAATGTGACTATTGAGAGTTTCATCCACTAAGAATAGAACAACTATGATCGTGAACCAAAATCCTGGCTGACACATGGGACGGAGCTGGAAACCCACCGTGCCGTTTCGGTCTCAACATAGTTGTGTATAAGATCTGGGAAACATAACTTGCAAGTCTAACGCTGCTTGTGTTTATTGAATTTATCGTGATACGCTCAGTCTTCATCGCTGTGGGGATGGTGTTTTGTGGTAAATCATCATGGTCGTCATGGTGCGGGGTCAGAACCATAAGGAACCCGACCCCATAACTTATCCCTTTCTTCAGCTGTTGTTTTCAAACCTGTCCAGTGAAGCATTACCAAACAGAGTTAGTGCAGCAGGAGGGAAAGGATTTCATTTTGTGTCTCAAAATGCAACATGGAAGACTGACCTCTGCGTCATCCTGGAACAAAAAGGTACGGTAGACACTTGTCACTTACTTATGCCTTGGGAGTGAGATCGTGTTGCTGGAAGCAAGCGAGGGTGTGCTCCATTGTGTGTTTCAACTCAACAGATGTGGCAAAAGTAAAACAGGTGCAAGCAGAAGCCTTCGTCTCTAAGCCCCTCTCCTGTTTTCCGTACAGTCAAGGAACTGGAAAAATAATCCCAACAATGAGGTTCAATTGCATTAAATAACCTCTGATCATGTGAATACGGTGGATATTTCAGCCTCTTGTTTCTTTTTTTTTTAAGGTGGTCTGGAGAAACAATTTGTGTGCCACTTATTTTATCAGGATGTATACAGACTCAACACACCTCACTCATGAATTGAAGTGGCAGTCCACTCTAGTCAAGGGTGTCCACGTTTTTTTTTGTTGTCTCTTCTTTTCTTTGTTTATGAGGGCCATATTTGATGGAAACTCGATGGGAACCATGAGTTTCCCCTGAGCTTCTTTTAACTATATCAGTCGCTGAGTACCGTTGAGAAGTTCAAAACATATATCAGCTGCTGAGGTTTCGTGATACAGTGCTCTAATTTTCAGAGCCCACTAGATGGCACTGTCTGCTCTACAGTCAGAGTTCTTCACAGCTTAAACAACAACACTGGGAAACTTTCAGATGTTAAGGAGGACACCCCTGGGAAGAAGTCAGATAAACTTTGTCTTTAAACTATTTCAAGAAAACCTCACATCATTTGCTGCAGAAACAACAATTTTAATAATAATCATAATAAATTATAATGGTTGCAGGGACTGGAGCTCAAACACCTGTCTGACAGTCAGACAGTTTGAGACTGGTTCTCCATCCCTGCAGGTCTGGTTTTTAGCTGGGATTGTGAAACAGTGCAGTCCTTAGAGATGTCCATAGAGATAGGCATCTATAGTGATGTGGATAACCCCAAGATTTCCCCTGTGAACAAACACAGAGACCGTGATGGCCAAGCTACCAGTGCACTGAGTGTTGAGAATCGGCTAATTTTTCGATCATATTCAGTGAAATTGCCAAGCAGAGACTCCCATTTCACCTCACTTTCAACTGCAAAACACGAGAAGTTTCGTGTGTTCTCAGGATGCCCAGACGCCTCTCAAGCTGAAAGCCTGCTTGAGGTGATTGTTTGGTTTTAATTCTGAAATGTGACTTGCTTCATCAAGATACTTGAATGTCATAGTATGATTGTTTATGTTGTCGATTGCAGTATTACATCTCCTCCAAGTCCCAAGTTGGACCCCGCCGTATCACGCCGCCGGCTGGTTCCCTGATTTCCAGTCATGGCAGCAAGCGTATTTGACGACCAGATTAGCGGTATTAAGCTCAGCAGTATTCTCTGCGGCATGCAGGGGCCACTGACTTGAACCTCCTGAGTCTCCCCCTTCTTTCTCCACTTTGGTCAAATACTGAATTGAGGCTGGGGTTACGTGGGGGAAACAACCAGCCGGGTCTTTAGTTAGGGTCAGCTGAGGAGGCCGGTCGGTTCTGTGCCGCCTCCTTGGGTGCGGCCCAATGAATTATGCTGTCAGAGGGGAGATTTGTTTTGTAACAGTAGGAAAGGGGGCAACTACAGATAGAAGGGAGGTGTAAGAGAGGAGGGGGGAGGTGCAGAGTGACAGAGAAAAGAAAGGCTGAGAGGTGGGGTTCATGAGGGGGGGCTGTTTAAGCGTGACGCATGATAGCGCTGTGAATTGTCCCAGTGGCTGCGGTGGCGAAGGGGAGAGGACGCTGTGGCACTGTGAGGTGCTGGAGCCGAAGTGTGGGAGCGCAGCGAGGAGAAGGAGGAGGGTCCACACACATCAATACTCATTCTTCCTCAGACACCTCGAGGTTGGAGGCCTCGCAGAGTGATGGTTAGCAGGTTAAGCTGCTCTTCTGCCGTCATTACTCTTCTTTAACATCTCCCTGCTGTGTTTGGGCCCCTAAACAACATGAATCAGATCTTTTTATTCCAGCTTACACTGAAGTTTTGTGTCATTGTGCGGCGTTCATTGGGCATGTTGTTGGTGACAGGATTTAAACAGAGCTTCTTATGTTTTTTTTATACTCTGGAATCCATGCAATCCTTCGCCTACTCTAGTGTAGCAGTGTTTTGTACGAATGGAAACAAAAGTTAGACGTCTGTCCATCTACTATACAGTTTTGTAATTCTGTTGTTGTCAACTTTTATGGCTTGCTTTGCTTTAACACATTTTTTTAGTCACAGTCCAATCTGAAACTTGTTCATTGTCAGAGAAGAGAACTTGAGGTTCATGACCTGATAGCAAAACCCCATCACCAGACCCAACTATCAACACCCTTGGTTTGATGATTCATAGATTCATATATTACAATGTCATCTGTCATCAATGTCTTCATATCTGGGATTTACCCGGAAGAATGTCCAGGGGACTCTACATTCTGCTTATATGAAGGTTGACTTTTATATCTCCTCTGAGACCAGTTTTCCCCTCAATACAGCCTCATGCCATCATCCATCCTAAACTTGCCCCTCTCACTCACTTCGCCCCTATTCACAACCCTATTTTGTGTTTTTAATCCTCATTTGTCTCTTCCCTGGTTTTCGTATGGGTGACAAATGAGAGGCATTCAGGATGGACCTTTTCTTGTTTTTAGTTTTGCCAACCATCTTGTCCTTGCTGGTGTCCTTTTGGCTTACTGCCTCCTTTATCGTCATGCTCCTCTTTCTCCTGGTCTGTGCCCACCACTGCTTCCGTAATGGATGATGGCATAGATCAGGGTGGGCCTCCTCGCATGAGAGAGTGGGGTCCACTCAGACCGGCTCCCACAGAACAAGTAGAACGCCTGTAGTGAAGCTGGTAAAGAGCCATTTGATTTGTCCTCGGCTGCTTGAGAGTGTGTGGTCTCTCCACCATACTGGACGTTCGATGGTCCTTGTCATGAATGTGAGAAGTGATGCAAAAAAAAAAAAGCCCAGCGAGAAAAGGCTGGCGTGGAGTTTGCAGGTCGGTCAAAGTCCTTGTCAGCGAAAACAGAAAAGGCTATTTCACTTCTTTTCTTCCTATTCACTTGCTGCTGGAGGGTATCTTAGCAGGTGAATGTGAAGACGCTTTAGGCAGATGTTAGCTCGCACAAAGGGATTCGATGGGCCTCAGCGTGGGCCTTTCAAGTATTTACGGAACATTTACATTTACGTTTCAGGCATTAGACTGATCCTCTTATCCAGATCAGCTTCCATTTGGTGCAGCAGGAGAATAAGCTTAAATTGCTCGACATTACAAGCTAAAGGCAGCAGGGGGCCGAGACATACAGTTGGGATCCATGTCAGAGAATAAGAGAAGAAGATGGGAAGGAAGACCTTGGCTGCCCTTCAAATTGATATTACTGTCTGTTGCTCACTGAGCTGCAGATTGAGCGGAATGGTATATCTTTACCCTCTGTGTGGGGTTTTATGTCCACCAGGTTCAAAATCCAAGGACCTTCCTCTAAAGATCACTCACAATTATTATTATTATTATTATTATTATTTTTAACGCAACAGCTGTGTTCTAAAATTGCGGGTCATGGTCAGCCATATTTATAGCACATTGTGTGGCTCAGGCCACATCTCGAACAAAAGCAGCAGGGAACTCAAGTGAAGATGCTGGGTTACCAAGTTTGGGGTGTGTGGCACACACTCTGCAGCTATCCAAATATATAACAGTTATATAATAGTATCATCAAAAATGATAAACATAAGAATTTATGTTTGCATTTGTATCGTTTAGTGGCCTTCACTGAGTTTGTTGTGATTTCCCCTTTCTGCGCCCATTCAAGGTACAAAGACAGGGGTTCAAGAAGTTCAGATTAAAAGAAATTCACCAATGGAAACAAATGCGTTCTGCAAAAATTTTGTAAACACATTTATCAAGTAGTTGCTCATAACTGCTTTAACACCTGCTTGAGAATAGCTTTCGTTCTTTTCGTTCCTCGCTGTTTTTTGCCGATAAGTGGAAGGCATTGAATTGGGCTGTGACGTCTCTTCCAGCTCGTGCTTCCAGCTTCTGGACTGGAACTCATTAGTAATGACTTACCAGCATGGGAGCTGCACTGGAACCAGGAGGCTTTACACTAACAGGTGGAAGACTCGAGTACTGAGTGGTTCCAGGTGTGTGTACTTGGTCAAGCTCCAGGGAAACAAATTGGAAAGAAAACAGACTTTCCTAAAGTTAATGTTTTAAACTCGAAAATGCAAAGCTATTTGCATTGTTTGTCCACAAAATGGTATTTTTTGAACCCTTGAATTTGGGCTCAGCAATATATCATATTATATTTGCATAAGTTGTGAACATTCAGGATCTTAATATTGTAAAACCATTGATATCTGTTACCCCTGCTTGTTCTCGTTATAACGCTCTGTCAGTGACCAGCGCTATACATTCAGTATGTAGCAAAGACCAGCCACAGTCCAACTAGCACACACAGCTTCACCAACCAGGTGCCTGAAGACTGTCAGTCAGGTGCTTCTTATTTCAGCTGTCACCTGATTGGTTAACCTTGATCGGTTGGAACGAAAACCAGCACCCACTGTGGCCCTTTCTGGATCAGTTTGTACACCCCTGGCCTACATCTTGAAGGTATCACTTATGAGTTCAGAAACATTCAGGCCAGTCAAAAACACCACATTTATATTAGAAGGAATCCGTTGCCCTACAGCTGAATCCAACAGGAAATATGAGTTACCTGGATGTAACTCCATTCATACGAATGCATGAGGAGCCCCGTAACAGACTTTGCGGTTGGTTTAGAACTAGGTGACACTCAAATTGTCAGTTGATCAAACGACAATACAAAACAAACTTGATCATTTTTCCGGCTATGATGCTCATATCAGAATCAGAAAAACTTTATTAATTCCAATGGAAATTGTGTTTGAAACATGCTCTGTATACAACATATCACAATAAATTAAAAAGAAATAATATTATAAAGTGCAAAAAAAAAGTGATACAAAAGAGAAAAAAAAATCAATGTTAGCCATTAGGTTAGCCATTTGTTTTTGCATGATTATGAGTGAGAGGCTTGGAGAAGCATCATGTCAGTGAGAGGTCCTCACAAAAACAGCAAAACATGACCGTTAGTATGTGTGTGTCTGCATGTGAGCTTGTTTATCCTTCTTTGTGTAAGCAAAATACAATACAAATACAAAAAATAATACAATAGAAATACAAACGTGTGTGTAAGAGTACATAATATAAGACATGTTGGACAGGAATTCACTAGTTTGAGGACAACTTGGGATCCTTTTGTTGCACAGCCGTGAATTTTTGTGTCGATAATAAGGTAATAATCATCTAGCTTTGAAAGACACGTTTTTATTCTGGCATGAAAGTTGTGAAAAACATTTGATGGCACAACGCAGCGCTGAAAATTGGAACATGGCTGCATAAATGGTGAGGTTTTCTGAGTCAATCTTTTGTAATAAAACCACCATAGCAACAAAGAAGTAAGCTGCTGTAGATTAGGTAAACACTGAAACAGACCCAGACAGATTGTGGTTTGATCACTAAGCATTTGTGGATTTTATTGTTCTGCATCAGCACAAACAGCATGAGTGGGACACGGTCTGAAAACTTGCATGGTACTCCGTCTGTCTGTGGAGCAGATGGTGGTGACTGGCTGGTTAACCAGTCGCCCTAGGAGGGCACTGGGAGTGTTGGGAGGCTGATGAAGGGGCAGAACAGCTGGAGGTCGATGCCAATCAGGTTCCCCAACGCCCTCACATCTGGAGTGCCAGGAGCCAAATCACAAAAGTTATTTTCAGAACATATTGTGATAGCAAATCTATGTTTCCAGAAAGTGTGTCATTTAAATAAATCTGCTGGGTGTATTTTAGGGAAGGTTTAAACACAGCACGAGTGGAAAATTGTCGACCGACTGGCAGTTCGACATGTGTTCAGAGGAGATCACTCACTCTACTAACACAAAGATGTCAAGGTTGCACAAGGACAGAGTCAGAAATCCATAATTTCCTCAGTCCCCTCCCCACGATCCCACCCGCCTCCACCCTGCTGTTAATTTCAATTAGGTCATCCCTCAAAATAGTCGCTCATCCCCAAGGCTGCGTGTGTAAATGTCAGGCTGGTAATGAGCCTCTGATCGTGCCGTACGCCGCTTTCATTCAGGTGAAGGAGCACATTAGAGCCTGGCTCCTGCTGCGAGCTGAAGGTGATGCAGCCATGACATCGTGTGGCGGCACAGCTGGACCACCCACTGGCACATGCAGCCAGCACTGTCTTAGGAGAATAATCTCAATTATGTTGCAGTTTCAAACAAAAATATCTATTTTTTACAATGATATAATGTTATGTGACTTCTAATAGTCCCCAATACTTGAATACCTTGCAACCGAACCCAGCCAAATATCTGAGTTACTCTTCTGGTTTCACCATCTTTATGACTTCTGTTGCCAATATTACCAATAAAATTATTACTTCTCCTTGATGTATTCACAACTGGTTACTGTTTCTGCTTCGTCTTCTTCACCTTTTAGCTGCTTATGCAATAGTACTTTACAGCAGTATAAATAAAAGAACTAGAGTTGCTCACTCTAAATCCACAATGAATAGATTCCACAACAGGAATATGACTTTCTACTCATTGTTATGTACTCATTATATGATGGTGCTGCTATTGTCACAATTTGACCTTGATCACGTCATTGTTTTCCCATCCTTGTTTCACCTTGCTGAACCCCCCCAGCAGGCAGTACTGGGATCTTATATACAGTATTTTATATCAGCGTATGAATAACTTGCCTGGG
The DNA here is from genome assembly GCF_027744825.2 of Synchiropus splendidus. NCBI lineage: Eukaryota > Metazoa > Chordata > Actinopteri > Syngnathiformes > Callionymidae > Synchiropus > Synchiropus splendidus. Next base: position 4,633,814 of record NC_071347.1, read on the forward strand.
ATAAACTTGAAATCTTAAGTGAAGTGCGAAAAGAACTAAAGTGAAGTCTGTGGCTGTGGTGTCATGTTTGTTCAAGGAACAGGTGCCAAACTTTTTCTTTGTTTTTTTATTTATATTATTATTTTTTATTTTATTATTTAAAACAGTTAAGTACTCAAATTGGTATCTGGTATCGGCTCAGTAGTCAAATGTCAATATTCATACTACTTTGTTTCAGCAAACTTGTCTGTGTGATATGAGATTATTGTGGCAACTCCTCTCTGCGTGACTACTGTGACTCCTGTTCCCCATATGACCTCTCAAGGATCATGTTCTCCTACCTGCTACTTGCACCAACAACTACTTTACAAACAATCAAAGCACAGCAGAAACATGAATTACCACTGTGACTTCTCAGTATGTCACCATCGAGTGCAGTTTTCCTACTTCTTATGGTGCCACTACTACAAGCAAGATTTAACTTTTACTGACACATTAATATTGCTATTTCTTTACACTTGTTACATGAATGAACCCCTCTCTAATGTCTGCGACCTTCTTAACTCGCCCTTCCTGCCTCAAGATGACACAGTAGCACAAGTCAAATCTGCATCCACACTACTTGAATGTATGACCCCTGAGCACATAATCGCTTATTGCATGTGTAAATCTCCCTGCTGCTGAATAAATTAAATATTTGTAAAGTCTTAAACAGTTTTAGCAGTATTAAATCATTTGTATGAAAGAACTAGCTCCGTATAAATACTAGGTTTTATAGTTAATACTTCTTAAAACCTTCATTTACTTCATTCAATCTGGGTTTGAAAAAGACACTTGTTCCCTCCTGACTGTGTCCCATAGTTGGCAGCAAAGATTTCCGACATGACTTGAATGCGGCATGAGCCCTTCAATGTATTCAGCGAGTAATCTTTTAATGCAGCGACACGTTCTGAGAAAAAATGTTGATGAGAAGCTCTTTCTCCTCTTGAACCTGAGCTGAAGAGCACACACACTAGTGCAGGCAGCGCGCACACACTCACACACTTCCTCTCTCATTGTCTATACAGTGTTGGCACTTTGGTTCGTCCTTTCAGCTCCGACGTTTAATTAAGTCGTTTTCCTGTTTGACGAGATTTTCTGAGTCTTTCAAACTTTTTGGTCTCTAATAAAACGTGTCTTGCCACCTTAATGTCTTTCTTGTTTCCCGCGTACAAAATTAGACGGACTGAGAGAAGCATTTGTTCATCATGAAAGTGAACATTCCTATCATTTGTAGCATCACGAAACATGAAGACACCACCCACATGGATTAGTTTGTTAATAATTTGCAAGGCGGAGGGGCGTTTGTGATGTAGTCCGACATTCATCTGGGGTGTCATCTGAAGAGGTTGCCCGTTTTTCCCTCTGTAGCCGTTATTTACTTTATTTGACTTCATTTATATTCGTATTCATACTATTCAGCACTGTTTTATATTGTACATATAATTTTTTTCGCCCTTTTTTGAAAGGATGTGGAGCCAGTGTCTGTCTTTCAATGATAGCTGTGTTTATTTTAAGTCCAAGACCAGACGATCTTCTTCTCTCTCTACATCATGCGTTTTCTGCTGTCGTCTTAAAAACCCTTTTTTCATTTAGTCCTTTTTAATAATCACTAATGTGCATCATCTCCAGTCCCCTGCTCTTATGCAGCCATTAATTCAGCGTAGACTTCTGCGAGCCATTTAAACCACTCAGCCGCTCTCACCTCTGTGACCTCTGAGCACAAGTCAGTGCATCAACCGTCTTGTCCTCGAATCCACCTCTCCGTCCACTTCACAGTGTCATATACATACATACACATATCAATGTATACTATACTATACTATACCGTGACTCACTTCGGACTCATCTTTTTGAAGCATCGCGAGCAGTTTGAGCATGTAATCTGTTGTTTTGAGACCAAAAGTTGAGTTATTTAGAAATACACCGACTGAATGAAAGCAGTTGTAGTAAGGAGCGTTGTTCCCCAGGTGTGACGCCAAGCACAAGAAAACACAATTGTACCAAGCATTGTTTTCAGTCATGGAACATTAAATCGATGAAAACATAGTTAAATGCTGTCAGCATTTCTTTGTGTACGTGTTGCAAACATCCAAACAGCCAGCTGCTTGTGGAAACTTATTATTTGGTAATTATTTTATATAGGATGGTATATTGTATTCTCCACTGACAGTTATTTTAGACACTCAGGGGTCCAGTATTTCAAATCGCACGTACTAATACTAATAGAGTAGTTTTGGCATCAAACAAAAATTTGAAATGTTTGCAGTTTGCTGTGTTTACATTGAATGACTGTAGCGTTGTTGTCAAGACCCCACCAACCGAGACCTAGACATTATCGAGACTGGAAAGTATTGAGACAAAGACAAGACCAAGATATTTGGACACAAAGTCCAAGAAAAAACCAAGACATTTCGAGGTGGAGACCGAGACAAGAGCAGCTATGAAACAAGGACACATTGGTTAACCAATCAAATGCCAGCTGAAACAAGCAGCACCAGTCTGACAATGAAGTCCTCAGACTCCGTAGGGGTGTTTGAGAATCCTTGTTAGTTGCAACGGTTTGACGCTCCTGATAAATATAATAAACGCTGTAAAACTCGACAAATGCCAGAATACTTCAATTGCCAATTATGACAGTTTTCTCTGTTGGTCTCGACTGGTCTTGAATAGAAATCCCGGGTGCGGCCAGGCCAGGACCAAGAGAAGAAGCATTTGAGACGGAGACAAAACCCTAAGAAAGTGGACTTGAGACTACAAATGTCAGCCTGGTGCTGCTTGTTTCAGCTGACTTCTGAACCCGCACCTACTGCGGCCCTTTGAGCGATTGGTTCCAGACCCCTGGCATAGAGCATAACGTACTGTGTCGGCTCTTTTTTAAAAATGAATTGATAACTTGCCAACACACAAGTCTTAAAGCATGGAAATTCGATCTCTTCATCCATGGCGTTTTAGAATATTAAAACAAACCCAACCTGATCACTTTGTGAGTAATAGTATAGTAGAGAGGTCACCAACCTTTAAGCATCTGTGTGACCTGGTTATTACATGGATATTATTTTACTGTTATTATTATTATTATTATTATTATTATTATTATTATTTATGTATTATTGCCCATGGGCACCATGTTGGTGACCCTTGCTATATTAGAATCTGTTGAGTCAGAAGTTTGTGGTAGTTCACTGGGAAGAAAGTTTGTTCTGTCAGAACAAGAGCTCAGGTTTTCATTGAATGAGACTGGTGTCTTCCTAAAGACAGAGGCTTATGACAGCCTTGCACTCTTTTGACAGACAGTTACTTAATAAGAGACTATTGTGATGTGACACATACATGTACAACGCTAGGGAAAAGAAAGGTAGAGGCCTCTTGAAAAGAGTGACAAAGAAGTCCTGTATCCCTTGGTCAGCAGTTTTTCAGAAGACCGTTCCCAGAATAGGAAGCTGTATTCTCTTCTTCTTATCAGTCACTGAAGGATGGACTTTATCTGACACTAATGGATGATTAAATTGACTTCTTTATGTGGTTAAGAAAAGAGAAGATGCTGCGCAGAATTGGCTTTTCTCGTCATTCGACCTCCATCAGGGGAAAAGATTTGCCGTTTTGTCTTTGAGACCAGCTTGTCTGGTCAGGTTTTGTATGACAGAAACGTATCTCATATTTGATGATATATTAAAACTTTTTTCTGGTGATTAGCAATTTTTGTCATAAGCTTTGAGAAAGTGTTTTTTAATTCAATTTCAGCTGTAAAACTCTTTGCCATAAAAACATCCTGTGATCCGATTATAGACAAACACTGCAGCAAGAAGTGATCTACTGTCCTGCTGCTGTCCCTAAAAGAAACACACACACGGGCTGAAGAAAGACCGGGTGTTGTCGGACACACACCAGAGACAGATAAGAAGGAAAACTGTGACCTCCAAACACAGGCATCTGCTCGCTGTTATGGCTGTCTGAGGATGTCCACACAGAGCTGCGACCCGGCAGCGTGAACTTGACCCAGTCTGATACTGGTTAGTTTTAGCCTAAATTTCATCTGTGAGAAAGCTGTCGAGATGAGGCCGAAGTTTGGTGAGTGACGGTGGTCGACTTGTAGATGCTGCTCTGTTCAGTATTTGCAGTGTGTGACAGATTCATTCATGATGATCATACTTTCTTATGTCACGAACATAGCAAAGGTTTCTTCAGTGCCAACTTCATTTCCACAGTAATGACTTTATGATGGTTTGTATATGTGTGAGCATCATCGCTGCTCAGATGTATGTAATTTATTGGTACACTGGCAGGTTAGCTGACCAAGTGAACGAGTGAAGAGCAAACACACTTTATATTGCTTCAGGGGTGTCAACCTCACTCATGAAAGGGTTCAAAATACACACCACAGGTTCAACCAAACCGTCACAAGTTCAACTAAAGTTTTCTGTTTTTGGAAATGTCTGGCTCACCACATTATCACTCCAAAGGCATCTTATATTGACTATTGCCAAGTGGACTTCAGTGTCCAGTGTTGAATGTCAGCCGTGTGTCCATGTTGCATGGTGATGCATGTATATATATATATATATATATATATATATATATATATATATATATATATATATATATATATATATATATATATATATATATATATATATATATTTGAAATAATGAAGCGTCAAATAATTTTCTGTTAAAACACTTCTGTCATTTACTTTCTGAAATTTTAAAGTTCTGATGTTTTGTCTTTAGAGAGTCGCGTGACTCAACTTTTTTATACTCGGAAACTAGAAGTTAGAAGTTTTTGTCTACAATTATGTCCAATGTTGGCTGAAAATATTTGTGGCGGATGTGATGCAATGCTGGCGCTTTGAGATGTTGGAGAGGTTAGACCCGTCTGGGCCAGACCATTCCTTCACGGTTACAGACACACATTGAATACCATGACCTCAGACTGGGAACGTCCTCTAGGAGCATCCTGTCTTCATCTGTTGCCAGCTGGTTAACAGAGTCTTCAATCAGCGTCACCAGAACCAAAGGTTTTGGACAGTACTCTGTTAGAACGGACAATAAAGACACAATACTCTTGGACTGAGCTGAGAAGAACTTGTGAAGACTCCATAAGTCGCCATGAGTTTACACACACTACTCACCTCACCTCAGTTGAAGCCCCATCCCACAGAAACACTGGCATCTCGGCATCAGTATTGTATGAGTCTTAAGTTTTGAGCTCATCATTCATTCCAGTTTCTGGCGCGTCCATTGACTTTACACTTCTGGGTTAAATGCTGCGATGGTTCCCCCCTCTGGACTGCAGCCCTGTCCACATTCCATGTTGTGTTTTTTATTCTCATGAAAGATTTCCTCAAGGCATTTGTGTGGAGGCAGATTATGAGATGTAATCTGGTTCTTGTCCATCTCTTTTTCCTGCTTCCGTCCGTCATATAATTCATGTGAACTCATCCATACAGACTCCTCTTTCATGTTTCACACTCCTTTTACGGCCGATAGTCTGGACTGCAGGATCATCGCCTACTTTTGCTCTTTTCCATTTATAGTTAAAAGCAACAGATGAGGGCTGCTGATCGATGTAAAAGACTCTAATCCTGAGTAATTCTCTGTTGCTTGAATTTTTTTAGGTTGGAAGAGACTTTAAGTATGATTCATTCTGGCAGGACGGATGCAGGGCTTTGTCTTGGTGGTCTTATTATGGATTTCTTTGGCTTTATGGTGGATATTTGTATAAATCTCCCCCGCAGCTTGCAAATCATCGGAGCTATCTCATAAAAATTCTGCATGCAATAGTTCTAAGATGCTGCATCAATGTGTTTGCAGGGTAAGCATTTCAGTGTGAGTTTGCAAAATGTACATTTTTTTCCTTTTGCCTTAAAAAAACATTGGATTCAATTCAATGTAAGCGTTCAAAAAACACCTTTTTCCTTGCTGGTGTATCATTTTCGGGGTTCTTGCAGTAGTTTCACTTCCTTGTTTTGACAGTGGAACTACGTTTGTTCAAACAAGCTAGCAGTTTCTTGACCAGCTGATTACCTTGTCCAGCCTCCTGTTATGCTGTCTTTAGCAGACAGTCTGACTGACAGCAGTTTTTTGGAGATGTCTCCCTCCCTCTCATGGACCTGTTAGAAAACTGGCATCAAACTCAAGGCCTGCTGACGTGATCGCTCTAGGAGTCTGACCCAAGTGCTGAATCGTTACCAATTTACAGAAGGGACAACAGGAGTAGATCTTAACAATGAGTCTTAATACACAAACACAATAAATAATACAAAAACAGGAACAAAGGACCGAGGACGCTGACACCAGAACAGGAGCGAGGAAGACTAAAACGTCAAAACCTGAAATCAGAAAAGCAGGCGAATTAAACTTAAACCTGACTAAAGGAGACAATGAAAACGCACTGGGAAACAAAACTCACGAGGCCCAAATAACACAAAGCGCTCGGTGGTGGAATAGAACACACACACGAGGAGAATAAATCTATTGAGAGGAAAAACAAAAGGTGAGTTACACAGAACACTCACACACGATCGTAAATAACTAAAGAAAGCGAGGAGAAAAACTAAGGAGGCAGCAGAAAGGAATTAGCACGCATGCGGAATTGCAGGGATATAAATAGGAGCAACGCAAGAGCGGACGGTCAAGAGAGAGTTTACCGTAGGAAAACGAAGTAACCATCTGGTGACGTGAGCTGGAAACACATGAAGAATTGACAAAATAAACACACAAGAAAACGAACGTAACACCTGCCATGTCATTCTGTGGCCCACGGGAGCTTTAAATTTATATAGCTGCTCAGAATGCACAGAAGATGTGCTTCAAGGTGAAAAGAAGAGTGTCTCTTGTGCTTTGGTAGTCTGACACTCACCAAACACCACCGTTGACCACTGTTGCCATCTGTTCAGACTTCCATTTCCTTGTAAAACCGAGTCAGTTCAGTGGATATAGAACAAAATAGATGCAGGGTTCACTTTTCAACTGAAGGCGTACTGAGGCGCTGTGCTCAGGCAGAGCTATCCACCCTGCAACCACTTCACCAGGTGCACCCCAACATCACCAGTTCACTAGTGGATTGCACCGTTGAATGATACCTGGTGCACTGTAGCCAAATGAAGGAATGACACTTGATCGTTTAGATGCGTTATGCATTTAGTCTAGCGACTGACCAACAATTGTATTGTTTTTTTGACTGCGCGGCCTATGTTTCTTCTGTTTGCTCTTTGTTCTATCACTTTCCTGGTTACCTGTAAAGTCAAATTTCAAGTGAATTTATCTTTAATCTGACAGGTTAGTGAATCTGCCACCGACTCCATGGAAATGCTTCAGAAAAAAACAGTTCAAAGTCTCCTGATATTGTTGCCACATATCTATAGCCACATCGGGAACACAATGATTCTGGCCAACAAATATACATTTCCTCTTTCATTTTTAAGATGGTGAATCAGTTGCATGGCGTCATCAACAATCCAAATGTAGAGTGGAAAAGGATCATGTTTTCTCCCATTTTGCTTGATAATCCATACATTTTACCAGCGGACCAAGGCCTTTTGCACCTAAAATACAAGTCATTTCTCTAGTAAATTTCATGTAGTGGTGCATACGCATCCACTATGTTTAATTATTTATGAGGACTATGGTGCTGTCAGTAAAATTTGAAGCTGTATTTTTCTGCTCGCCAATAAAGTATGCCCTCTGCAGTCAAATAAAGTCAACAATTAGATGTGTTTTTAACACAGCAGGGGGCCACTGCAGTGCTGTGGGAGATGGCGAGAATATGTGGTCCAATGTTGGATACCAAATTACCATCAGTGGAAGCCGCTCTGTTGTTTTACTTAACAGTCCTCGTGAAGTTGAATTGATTCCTGGGATAGGAGGTTTGAAGGGCTCTTCATCCTCATTACTCCACTCCATTAGAACGTTTCCCCTCAGCGAGAAGAATGAAGGCAATCCATTTTGTGTATTACTGCATCATTTATGGATGTATAAACTTCATGAAATGAGGTCTATGAACTCATGAAATTTTGTTTTCAGAAGCATCAATGACAAGGTCAACTTGTACTATATGTACGATATTATGATCCATCCATCTATCAAGCACCCACTTAGTCAAGTGAGGGTCACTCCAGCTCAAGGAGAACTGAATGAGGAGGAAACAGCTACTGTACTGGAAATCCAACTAATGTATGGACTATTTATTACATGTTAATGAACATTGGATTGAACCATAAATGGAGCACTTATTGAGAGAAGCCACCTTTGAACAAGCCAAACTTCATTGATGTCATTGACAGCTGTATGGAAAGCTTAGTTCTATTTTGGAAAAGGTGGTCATGGGTGAAACGTCGAGGAAGTGGTGGCCTTTTAATGTCTCATCCGACTCCCTCCACCTGGTTAATGCAGTCAGACTCTAGTGGGACAAGGCTGTCGTCACATTCAGAGTGAATAATTCATGCTTTGGAGCAGATATTTTGATGCCGATCCAAATACCAACATCCTGCATCATGAGATATTCCGTTTTTAACCAAAGGAATTAAAGCCAGGCCACGGTGGAGTCTTCAAGAAATAAAAGCAGATTAACCAGCTCCTTTCAATCCCACGTTGGGGTTTATGAACCCCCTCCCAGATCCTCGTCCTGCTGGCATCAAGAGCAAAGGGGCAGGGATTGGGCTGGATATAGGAGGGCGGGGTGGTTGTCACACATTCTGGCATGGGCACAGGTTCTCACCCCTCAGCTGGTGGACGTCCCAGCTCTCCCAGGACTCGGCTAATCCTCTTATTGAGCGGCCGGGCGGAGACGGCGGGGGTCCCACAGACGGGAGCGCTGAGCCGGCCACTCTCCACTGAATAAACACACTGACACAGTTGTGGTCTCTTTCTGTGCGTACAGACGCTGAGCAAGACCGTCTATTCTGCCCATTCTCCCCTTTCCATGAGGACGTAAGCATGTACCCCGTTCTCTGTCTTAAGGACCTGAATTACATCCCCTCTCTCCTCGGTCACCCTCACTTCCTGCCCGAGTCGTACATCAGCCTCTTTCGCTCCTCATTCCCAAATCTGCAGCACTTGAGTGACCATTCACTCAGAGCAAAAATAGACTGGGTCTATTGCGTATCTTCGCATAGTTTTTGAAAGTTTATTATTTGAGTATCTCACGGATGATCGAGTGTACTTAGAGGTGGCCCACTGTCCATGATGACATGTTGAGCTGTTTTTCACAGAACTCCTCCTGATGTCCGTCACTCTTCCTCCAAAAGCTCCAGCATGGAAAATCATCTTTTAGATGGATTTTTTTTTTTTTACAAAGGAAGAAAACAGTTTAAAGGCTGTGTCGATGCAAGTCTCATTCAAACACTTTACTTTTCTTTGTGATAATGTATATTATCATCCCATAACTCACCTGTTGTAGACCTTTGTATTTACACCGATAGTGCCACTGTCTTCAATGAGTAGTTGTTTGTAGTTGGAGCATTGTCATGGCCTTGCGACCTGTCAAGTGTCACCTGTGGCCACATTAAGGGAATAATATAGTCATGTGACCAGGAGATGGATGAGCTCAGACTTGGCTCCAATGATCTTTTCAGAAGATCTAAAAGCTTCAGATGAATGACCCGATTGTCGTGGTGACATTAAAGTACATGTAGTTAGAGACTAAAAGCTTTTCATTCATTTAGCATCTGTGATGTGTAACGGCCTCAGCAGGTGTTTTCTTTGTGTCCAGACACACAAAAAAGAGTTTCCAGGACAACTCATGTGTCATCTTTTGTCGTACTATTGGTGTGGTCCGAAACCGAAACCTGCGGCGTTGGTGTCAGTCCTTGTGTCAGGTGACTCTTTATGCTCTGACCTGCTACACAATCCAACACAGCAGTCGGATTCATTTGAAGAGATCATTCTGAGAGTTGTCATCCGTCTGAACTGGTATTTTTTAAATCCTGTGAGGTCAAACTGTAACAAGACTGTTTAGCTAACTGTGTGCAGACGCGACCCTCTGGCTGCAGCTCTGGTGCTGGAGACAGACCTTCTCTGATGTATTCCAGCAGCACGCAGGTGTTTGATGTCAGAGGAGCTGTTTACATTGTCTGGGTTCTATTAGCATGTGAGCAGAGTTCCTGTCTGTCCTGGCCCACCTGACAGCCGGGGTCACGGACACCGATCCGACACTCACACACAGACACCGGCATCATCAGCAGACGATGAAGCATGCCTGTTTAGACGTTACTGCACCCTGGAGAATGAATCTTTCAAACTTTCCTCACCTCTTCACCTTTTCTTAAGCACCGCCGTCAGACTGAAGGTTTCACAGGGAACTATTTGCACCTGACTTTTCTTATATTTTTACTGTTTTTGTAATTCATCCGTGAGCATGTGTTTTATGGGCCTGCTGATGCTGTTTCACACTCTCAAGTCCTCACAATTTAACACAAGAAATGAGTCTCTCACCAGATATACTGGATGTAATCCAGCACCTCGAGTTTGTCCTTCGTCCTTGTGCATTCATTTTTCAAATGTTCCCATGACTGAAGTGTTTTAGCTCTGTGTTGGAGTCACAGTTGTTGCTGAACTGTAGATGGAAACCACCGTTGGAGTCAGTGTCAAGAGCTAAACAACTAGAAAACATAGTTGTTTTTATCATGTTTGCCTGTTATTGCCCTACACCAAACGCCACTGTTCATCCTCATGTTTCACTCATTCATTTCAGTATTAAAAGCACCAAATGAAAGATGAACAACAAATGTGAATTAAAATATTGATTCATGTTCATGTGCAATTTGGGTACAGGCTTTGATATATTTTGAAATTCCAATTTTGTCATCATGATATTAACCTCAAAAGTAAAGTATTCGTATTGTCAGACATAATAAAAACATTGCTCCTCTCCGAACTACTCCCCTCTGACCTGCAGTCTCGGGGTCGTGACCTCTCAGTGGTCCGAGTGTTGTTAAGTGATGGCAGGTGCGAGAAAAACGATCCGAAAGTGAGGAAAATGGAGGCGATGTCATCTCTTCCTGCGGAGTTGATCGTTTCTTCATCGCTGCTTCCAGCAGGACACAAGCTGGTGGGACGCAGATGGAATGTGCTTCACTGACTCACAGCCGGTCGCTGCACAGGGTCGTTGAATGATTTAAAGGCGAGTTGTAGGGAGTCGGTTACTCCTCCATTTGGAGTTCTGGTTCCAGTTTGTTGCTCAGTTACACCAGTAATATTTCCTTCACCACAATTGAGATTTGCACTTTTGTTTTATATTACATAAACTATGATTGTTATGGATCTGAATTTGCTCCGAATTACCTCTTAAAGGATGTTAGTTCTGTATTTTATGGATGACTAAAGACTTCTAGCAAACAGGGTTCTGTTAATCCTCAGGTCTGTTAGGTCCAAAATGAGAGTTGCTAAGAATGAGGCATCTTTGACTTAAATAATGGCTTTAATCTTGTTGTTTTATTTGCTTTCAATATTGAAAAAACAGATGCTAAACACCATTTACAGTAAGAGTAGTGACAGTAATGTTTTGTTATATGTATTAAGTCAACATTAAATTCATGATTTCTTACTAGCCCTCTGGAGTCTCTAAGTTCCAGCGACTCCCTGTGTAACTTCAGAACTTGATCCAAACAGTCCAGGTCTATGTGATCTCTTGTTCGCCTGCTAATCGCTTAATTTAATGAGCGGCCAGATTAGCAGCAGTCTGCTTCTCGTGAGAACGTCCCATGTGGGGTGCTTCATATTTCCTGAGATGAGGAAGCGGAGTGGATGTCTTCCTTCTGTGGGCTGTCAAACATCTAATCCTGGATTAAAGCGCTATCACTGAGGGGCTCGGAGGGGAATAACCGCTTCGCAACAGGAGAGCCCATCTCCTAATTTAGGAAGGAAGGAAGACTGGACAGATTATCCAGGTCCAGTCACGGAATTGAATTTTGGGGATGAAAGAGGAATTTAGTGATTCTTCTGTTGCATTGATTCACATTTCATTCTTTCAAACAGCGCTGTAGTCCAGTAGCATGCTATCAAGGTCTGCATCAGTTTTTAAAGAACGTTCTCTGCGATGTGTGTTGGACGCGTCCCTCATCCATGGTCCTTGTGGTCCATTCATGAGCGTGTCAGATGCATGAACCTGCAAAGTGAAACAGGCTTGTGTTTGTGTAGACACCTGGACACCTGGTGAGTGTGTTTTTCCAAGCCTGTAAACACACTTCATCATGCCCGTGTCGTGCCAGGCCTGTGTGGGTGTTTTGGTGCCTGGCACAGGTGGGACGTGACCTCGAAGTGATGAGGTGAGTTTGCCTCACAGAGCGACTCCTTCTGGTACAAACAGCTTTAATATGGCGACAGATTTTTGAACTGTGTGTGGAACAGTTTTTTTTACGCTTACTTGCCCTATAATATTTTGATACTATCATTCTGGCGATTTGCCTCCTCACTTGTTGATCTTTGGTCAGTTTTTGATGTGTACTCTATGGATTTATTTGGATGTTTGCCTTTCGAAAAGATCTGATAAAGTACTGCACCTTCAAAGACTGTGCAGACCTGTGTTGTGGCAGTGGTCACCCCCTGTTGAAAAGGGTTGTGACAACTGATTGTTGCTAAACTGCTACCAGTACCATCCTGCCACTCCTACTTCAGAACTTCACTACTGCCTCTATAGAACATCTTCATGTCTACTACGTTGCCTATAGCAGCCAACTATACTACTGCTGTTACTGCGTGTGCTCCTGCTTCTTTCTCCACTGTTATGAATAGTACTTCTACTGCTGCTCATATGGCTTCAACACAACTCCATGTATCAAAGTGCCCCAATACTTAACTGCGTATGTTATGTACATTCTTTAAAAATAGGGCTTAAAATACTGCTTCTGCAACCTTTACATGACGGGAACTGTTTTTCTCACCACTGCAAGGAAACAGTAGTGGATCGTCATATAAACAAGTGTAATTACAACTTGCTGCGACAAGCTTTCCCCATCTGCTGTCATTATTGCCTTTTCAACTTCTTGCCAATTATAAAAATGCCACTGGCACTCTTCAACTACCATTTTATATTATTGCTTGTTTTTTTGTTACTGCTTCCGCCAGTGATACTTGTCATGGTAGATCACCCGTCCCGGTTTGCCTCACGACAGTGTTTTTCTAAAGCTACTGTCTCCGGATCTGTCAAGGTTTTGGACCCAGAAGCAGGAGATTTGAGTTCAACCATGGGGTTTAAGCCAAAACAGAAACCACACAATAAGGAGGCCAAACTTGACAAGCCATTGAAAAGACTTTCAACATTGACTGAACTTGACGAGACAACAACCTGACTTGACGGTGACTAGACTAGGAACTCAACCAGACTGTTGTTGACGTGGAGACTTGACTTGACGAAAATGCACCAAGGACGGAACACAGGAACCGAGGGGCAGATAAAGGAGACAGAGCAAGACACCAGGTGCTATCAGTGATGGATGAGACAGATGAGGTGCACACTGGAAGACAAAACTAACCCCAGCAAACTGGAAATAAACTACCAAATGTTCATGTAACAGATGAACAAACTAAGCTCCAACTTGAACTGCTACTTAATACCCGTATACCATGTGCCACTTCAACTACTTTGCAAGTGCCATTTCTACTAGTTCTCCATTTGACATTACTACCCATACACAAACTTGCTGAGGGAACTTCTTCGACTGACTACTATTTCTGCTGTAGCTAATACTTATTTTACTTCAGTAATACATCAAACTCTACCACTGCTTCAGCTGCTCTTGTTACAACCACAATATATACTACTGCTCAGTCTGCTACAGTACTACAGTGTATAAAATACTCCTTATTATCTGCGTCTTTTTTTCCATTGAACAGCTTTCAGATGTTGATAGTAACAAAGCAGTCTGCAGTGAAGCTAATGCTGTTATTCTCTCCTGCAGCCGACTGCTACACGTACAGGAGTCAACGCAAGTTCACAGAAGACATGGACTGGTCGTACGCAGGTGAGTCTCTCAGGTTCATGCTTACTTCACACAGCTCAGTGAAGGAATGATGCTGGTCAGGTTGTTTAACATTCACACCACAGTTGTTGAAGCGTTTGGGTCCAATTTCTAATAAAGAAATTAGGTCTGGGTCCCTTCAGGAAGGTGTTGCAGTTTACTTATCTGAAATGAAGTCTGTCAGCGGAGGGAACATGCTTGGCCCCTCTGTTGACAGCCTCTGCTCCCTGGCGGCTGCGCTGACATTCGGGACTTTTATGTCCCTGCTTTGATGATATTCCATTGATTTTGACCTCACAGCGTCGTGTGTGTCCCCACATCAAATAAACATCAAAAGTGAGACTGTTATTTGGGCTTAAATAAAATAACATTTTGATTTAACATTTAATTGACTTGCTATCATCCGGCAGAAGGCGCGCAGCAACTGAGGGTGCTGCTGATGCAATTCAAACAAGCTGTGTTTGTTCAACCGACACCCTCCATCTTGTTCTCCCTCAAGCATTGTATTGTAACAATAGTCATGATGTCATAATGTTGAAAGTACCGCTTGCTTAATTGCAGCCTCACTGAATGAGAAGCTAAATATTTATGTTCGTAGCGAGTTGAGAGCCTTTGACTATGACTTTTTAAAGGGCAGCAGATGTAGTTTGACTTGGTGCAAATGTAAGTATTCTTTATATTTGAATGAAACGAAGAACGGTCTGATTAATAGTCGCTTTTCAGAGCAAGAACTGCATCTGTTGTTGGGAAAAAAAACAGTAACAATGAAAATGCTGTGTTGTATTTAAACAAAAAAAGGGCAGAGTATGTACGGTTTATGTGCCTCTCCAAACGTCCACTGGCACCTCATGGCCACCCTCATTGCTATGTATATCTATACTGTATATGCATTCATTGGAAGATCAACATATCTACTAGACCACCAACCTCGGTGCCTATGTGGCTCCTGTCACCCAGAATGTGACCTGTTTGTTTTTCTGCTCCAACACCTCATTTACTTTACTACAGTCATATGACCCACTGTACACCTGATAAACCAGAACAACATCTGTCCAAAGAAAACACACAACTAACCCAACACAGTGAACATCTGCGTGTTTACTCAAACGTTAAATTACAGTCCACATCTGGGAGACTTACGAAGGCCAGGAATGTGGAAGAAAGGTAAAGGATTCATGTGATTGCGGTGCCAAGGTGTCGTCAGTTTTGGGGACCCAGTATCAGAGGTTCCTGCTCTCGCCATTGAAAATCTGCTGCAAAAAGTGGCCAAAAGATTGAGAAAGAAGCAGCTGGAATTTGCTGACAGAGGTTCACAAAATCACTGAGATGTGTGTGAAGTACTTTGTTGTATGTTCGTGTGTCCTCCTCTCTTAGAGGATGAGGTACAAACAAGACATGAAGTTCATGTGAGTGATCGTTCAGGACGACACGCTGTGAAATCTAACCAGAATACAACACATGTTGAAGAACTTTGCTGTAATTTCATGTAAAAACCTGGTGTTTGAAAAACATAATCGTAGTTAAAAGGATCTTTTCCAGAACAGAGTTGTTACCACAGCAAGGTTTGGGCCATAGCCTTGTTTTATATGTTATATGTTTTCAAAGTTTGGTCTTGGTTTCCCAGCACTGATGTATAAAAATAAGTTAGTTCCCAGAGGAAATGTTGCCAGGATGAGTGAATACATTGGCGTGTAACCTCTCCACCTCAGGTGAACCAGATGTGGAGAAACATGCTGGTGACGCTGCACCGTGGGTGTAATAATCCAGGTTTCTTTTCCATCACAACAGCACCCGAGGGTTTGGACCGATGCGACTGCTGGACAAAAGTGTGCGGCTTGATTTACGCTCCCGCTCTAAACACTTTCCATCTCGCATCCATGCCATCCATCACATGCTGCTTTTAAAGGGACGAGAAAACCGAAACTGTGAGCCACAGTACAAACACCGGAGGCTCAATCTGCGACCTGCGACATGAACATTTAAAAATGTTGACCTGAGGGAAGCCGTTAAACTTCAGCTGAGTCTGGTGTTCAAGTCACAGAGCTGCACAACGGCTGGATGTTATTAGCTTAAAGCTCTGGAGACACACCTGTAAGTCGGTGCTGAGGGAAACACATGTCACAAGCTTTCACAGTCAAAAGTTGGGTCAAATAATCTCAATCTTGCATTGTAATGTAATGGAAGACTTGTCTCATTCCCCCTCTGTGACTTTTTATTTATGTATTCATTTAAACACACCTTCCACCCCTCTTTGTTGGCCAGTTGGTCCCGCAGGGATGGAACGTGGCTGTAAATTCTAATCACTCAAGTCAATGATTTCAGTATCATTTTCATCATTTTCAGATAATCAATGTCAGGTTGTTAACTGTTATTTCTTAGAGTGAAACTGGATTCTGCTTTTGTAACCTTTGCAGAATCAATACAAAGTATTAATAATATTGATAGTGAATATTAATAATGAAATTACAGTGATACCTCGGTTCTCGACCACAATCTGTTCCAGATGGCCATTCGAGAAGCGAATTGTTCGAAATCTGAATCGATTTTTCCCATTACAATGAATGGGAAAAAGAAATAATGCGTTCCAAGCCTTAAAATAAGGTTTTGTAGGAGTGAATGTAGAGTGTCTGCTGCAGGTGCGCTGTTCCTCTATGTGTGTGGCCGCTGCATGTGGGAGGGGTTGCCGAGTGAGTGACGTCTCTCCAGAAGTGAAGAGGTGCCCGGTGCGTGTCCAGCTCTGAATGTGCGCTTCTGTGCAGTTTGGCTGTGACAAAGTCATAAACCAAGTAACGCTCTGTCCGAGACTCGCCTCATCCCTGTCTCAGCTCCAGCCCACAACAGGACATCAAACCCTGGAGTGTGCGCTCCAGCCTCGGAGGTGTGGAGAGCGAGCACCTCCCCTGTGACACTCTACCACGGTCCAGTGCGGAAAGGTTTTACACCTCAATATGAAGAAAAAACAGTCAGTAAATGAAGCTAACGGGACACGTCTGCATACAGAGGCTGCATTATGCACAATAACAAAGCGCGTCGTGGGTCCGCGCACGTCATGTTATTTCCGGCTTTTTTCGAGGGCGTTCGAGTTCTGGATTTTCATTCGAAACTCCGTTCAAACTCCGATTTGTTCGAATTCTGGGACGTTTGAAAACCGAGGTACCACTGTACAACCTGTTCAGATGGAGCCTTTACAGTTTAGCCATTGAGAAGCAATGTCCTTGCATGAACATTGTTTTTTAACTTTGTTTGAAAGCTTTATGAGCTGGTGCATCTACTATGGTGATTTAAGGAAAACATTACTATTTCTACTGTAGCCTAGTTATTAAAGCCAGCCTGCAAATGAAACCAATTACAACTAGTTTGCCAGAAGAACCGCACGTCCCTGTTCTGCGGCTGGTAATCACCTCTGTGTGTGTTCTGGAAAACAGAAAACACACTTCCCTCTACCACCTTGACAGCTGCTGCCTTGCTGTTAGGAGACATGAGCGGGAGAAGGGTCACAGGTTAAGACATCCAGTAATGACTCATGGATGCTCCGCCAGGGTCATTAGCTGCTGCAAACTGCTCACAGGTGGCTGCAGAACCGAAACAACATGGTGAAGAAACGACAAAATACACCAGAAATGAGTTGTGTTTACCAGACACAGGTCAGTGAAGGACGCATCAGTACGGGCCTGAAGCTAAGCGCCTCCTCAAAGGGCAGTAAAAGCTCCTGAAGAACACGAGGCTGTCGAAAACATCAGTTAAAATGACACCGATTGAAAAGTTCTCACTGGTGAAATATGAAAGCTTCTTCAAAACTCCTTTTGAACTTTGAGAAAATCCAGTGAGTGTCATGGTTGTGTGCTGGTGAGCGCCGTCCTTCTTCTCATTTTCCCTCCAAATATGACCTGAATGACTTCAATTTCTCCTCAGCACGGTGAAATGTGGACCATATTTTTGCTCAAAACGATTTTTTGAGCCTCCAAGCTCAGGCTGCTGCAACATCCAATTTCCTGACAAGTTTAAACCTAAATTTCATTTTTGAACAAATCATTTGTTTGAGGGGCTTTTACTCTACCTGGGAAGTTCAGATATTTAAATGTTATTGTCACAACATGTCAGAATGTGAGACGAGATATTGCAAACATGTTTGGTCGTTTCACTCAATATAAATGATCTCTCCTCTCTCACCTAGGGACATTAAACCAAAACAACTGGGCCAAGAAGTTTCCATCCTGCAGCAACGCCAAGCAGTCGCCCATCAACATCGAGGAGGCCGAGGCTCAGGTGAAGCTGCAGTACCAGAAGCTGAGGTTCGATGGCTGGGAGAACCTGACTGCCGACAGAACAACCATGAAGAACGATGGCAAGACAGGTGCGGTCCGAGGTGTCTTCTCACTGACTTGTACACAGTGCGGCTTCAGTCTGTTCCGGTTGGTGAAATAATATTGACCATGCTAAATATGGTATTTTGGATGCTGACCACAAACTGAAAGGTGGGGTGAATGATGATGGAAATCATCCCAAACCCTTGGAACTGTGAGAACTGCGGAGAGATACTTCAGTGTAGAAGTTTCTCGGTTTCTCTGAGGGAAGTGAAAGTAGCCTGTTTAGCATGAATATCATATTATTTTCATGTTTTGAGTGTTTCACTGTTAAATATAAAAAAACAAATCCAGTGGTTACATACTGAATCATCATAACATTCAGGCTTTTGGCTAGAGGGCGTCTAAACTGCAAAACATGAAAAACTGGACGGCCTCCAGCTCTCAAAACCTAAATGTATTATTGGTGCCTGTATAATGCTCGTAGTGTCATCTCACTGGTTTACATGAAATAGTGTTTCCGCACGGTAATTTCGCGGTAATATCATCCAAAGTTGCAGATTCTCGAACCTTTCACAACGATATTTTGGCCAACGCGGTCGCTGTATTTGTTTACCGCCGTAATCTTGTGGTAAGTCGCGACACTCGCGGCATGGAAGCATTGTTCAAATGAATGGATGTTGGTTGTGAAAGTTAAACCAAGTAAACCATCACAGCTGATACAACTGCATGCTGACCTTGCATAAATATATAACAATGTTTTTACTATCATTATTATTGTTATTATTATTGTTATTGTTATTATAATAAATCAGGGTCCGCCAGGTAAAACAATTGCCCAGGGGAACCCTGCTTCTCAAAGTGTCACTGTGGCAACAGTTACTGACTTCATGTCTGTTAACCTTTGTTATTTGACTCAGATGCTTGTTTATTTGTTGTTTATCAAGTTATTTTGGTACAAATAGATGCTTACAGCTTTGCTTTTTTCAAAGCAAGTTGTTAGTTGTCAGTCATTGGTGTCACCTGGTGTGTCGGGAGGGGGTGGAGTTAGGGGCGGGGTTATGGGTTGGGGCAGGGTTTTGGACACCGTGTTTCAAAATCCTAGCTAAAAGCCTTCAGGTTTCTTCACGATAAAACGTGTTGCTTTGCCAGCAAACATCAGGCAACATAAAAACAACAACACATTTTGGTGCCCCCTTCACCTCAAACAATTTCTGCTGAGAGGGTAGTGGTTCATCTCAAATGGCTCAGGGACCCACTCTGACCCCGAAATGGAAAGTCATGGACCAAACCAGGGAAAAAGCCCTTCCTTTGAATGTAGTTTACGCTGGCCTTTTGCTGCCTGCCTTTCCAGATTGCTTCTAGAGTTGGTGTTTTCAGAGTCAACACAAATTGTTTTTTAGCTTTAACTCAAGCTGTGGTCCTTTCAGAGGGTGTGAAGAGACTGCACTCTGCTCCATTAAAAATCCATTGCCTTCCAAATAAAAGCAAATTTTTACTTGGCCCAGGGAGAGTGACTCACCCTCCCACATGTAAGTTGTTACCCTCCATTTGCGAACCAGTGATTTAGAGTGTCCAAGAGACTGATTTGTGTTGTCACTTGGTGAATACATACCTGTGTGCGGCTTCTCTGTTGGAAGCAGGGGGAGTCAAACAAAAGGTCCAAACAGCTCAGCCTCACGTTTTACAAGCTTCTGTTACCAGTTTTGAACTCTGCAGAATGAGAGCGTTTTATCCGCCTTTTCTCCGTAAGTGCTGTGAAACTCAGTAACCTGCCGTGGGCATTCAAGGTGAAACTGTAGATGCGAGTGATCCGGCTCACCTCCGGTGAAAGAAACTAGTCCACGGCTTCTTAGCAACGTGACTGTACAGGGATGAAGAAGGTGGCAGCCAGATCCGAACAAAGCTTTTTATTAATGGAGACATTCAGGGGACAGTCTGAGGAGGATTCGGGGCGACGGTGCTCGCGCTTTGCTTTGTCCTCACACGGTTAGAGCAGCAAGGTTCAAGGCTCGAATCCTAGCCTTCTCTCGCTCTTTGTGAGGCTGTCAAGAGACCAAAATAGAGGACTTAGAAGAGGAGAGGATAGATGGGTCTGCCTGTGTTGATCTGCTGCAAACAAACTTTTCAGCGCAACTCAATTGGCGACAAGTCTGGTCAATATTTACACTCGCTCAGAGGGAAATTAGATTTACGGTCACAAGAACGAGCATTGAAAGGAGGGATGAAGGGAATTCATTCGGAAGGTTTCTCTCTGAAGAGATGAGACGTAGATAAACTCTGAAAGGTGATATCTGTTTCAACAGGGTTAGAGAAGTTGGCATTTCCTTGTGAAGGCACTTTAACTCAATGTAGACATCCAGGGTCAGTGGATGTTCATAAAGGCCCGAATTGCAACTGCAGTGTTGTGTAAACAGGAAAACCACTAAAAAGGCCAAAGTGTTTGTTATTGGAAATACTTCAAACTAAATTATAGTACCGTAAATAGTGGAAGAAATGCATTTTCATGGCAAAGATATCATTTTTTATGTTAACTGATTTATAAATTAAATAGAATTTTTGTCTGCAAATAATTTAATAAAACCACGAGATATGTACACATTTGTTTTCATTTTAAAGCTATTTATTGACCAGTCTGTCTTTAAAAAGGACAAACACACACAGACTTAGAAATGAATAAGTAACGTAAACAGATTCACGTTGACTTGTTGACGTCTCGGGGCCAGATCGTAGCATTCAAAAGGCCAAAAGAGGCCCCCGGGCCACACCGAAGGTGCTATACTTGTGAACGCCACAGGAGTGTTGTATGTACTGTACTTTGTTTTGTTCCCCTCAGTGGCACTGAATGTGGATGGAGACTTCTATGTGAGTGGTGGAGGCCTCGGGTCAAAGTTCAAAGTTGGCCGCATTACGTTCCATTGGGGGCGCTGTAACGCCTCATCCGAGGGATCTGAGCACAGCCTGGACGGAGTCAAGTACCCGCTGGAGGTGAGGGCTCCTGAAGTCAACACAGAATAAGCACATTAAATGAAACATGTATTATTTTCCAATTCATTTCTTCACGTATCCATCTCTCTGAGCACTTTTCTACATGAATGTTTTTCTGGATGTGAAACCCCTGAGTTTGAATCAAGCTTTACCTTCTCTGACTGCCGTTTCCCTTTTTATAAATTTGACTCATCGATTCATGCTTTCAGAATACTACCGTCTGGCAGCGATACGGGCGACTGGTTATACTTTCTTGTGCTTCCAGATGCAGATCTACTGTTACGAGGCGAATCGCTTCGACTCTCTGGACGAAAGCATCAAGTCCGCGGGCAGAATCACCGCGCTGGCCGTGCTGTTTGAGGTGCGTGTTTGAGGTTTGCAAGGTATTCTGATCTGCCAGAGATCAGTTGCAAGCTTGTCTGTTGGCCATTCTCCAGGACCAGAGAGTGGGCGTTTGAATGCGAGTCTGCGAGGATTGTCGTTCATCCAAGTTATCATGCAGCTGGGCGTCCAAGGCAGACCACCGGATCAGTTAAAAAAACTGAAATATATGCCCCGCCATAGACCAACTTGTAGTTTGATGCCTATTTTGTCAGCTGTACCAACGGATGACCAGGTGATCGATATGACAAACAGAGTAC
The DNA here is from genome assembly GCF_027744825.2 of Synchiropus splendidus. NCBI lineage: Eukaryota > Metazoa > Chordata > Actinopteri > Syngnathiformes > Callionymidae > Synchiropus > Synchiropus splendidus. The sequence goes on from NC_071347.1 coordinate 4,655,723, forward strand.
TCGTGCTATCTCCGGCGTGGTCTAGTTTGTCTGTCCTCGCTGAGGTATCAAACGTTGGCAGCTTCACACAGCCTTTTGCTTTCCTGATGTTTGGGAGTTGCACCGTCGGTGCAGAAACATCGATAAGGTGGTTTCAGCAGCAGGATTTCTTCTCTGAAGGTGATTTCTCTGGGAGCATGAGCCCGGGTGGAAAACTTCTATTATTTACTCCTGCCTTTCACTTTGTGTAGTCATGTTGCCCCCGGCGCTGGCGCGGAGTGCGACCCAAAAGAGGGCAAGCCGAAACGAGACTCAGCAGAGCGTCTGATGTGACGCTGCGGGCTGTTGCTGCTTGTTTGTGTGTGTTTGGGAGTGAATGGGAAAAGCACAAGCTGACACAACAAAGCCACTCGATTTGGTTTGTTCTTCTGCTGGAGTCATTTCGGTGCCTGACTTTGAAGACCATACAATCCATGGTTGTCGTGTCGTCTGGCAATTTAATTCCTCCTTCAGTCATTCGACACTTCACACTGGAAGATCTTTAATAAAACTTAAAAAGAGTGTGAGAGTGCTAGTTGTTTATTTGTGCCTTGCGATGGACTGTTGACCCATCCATGGTGCCCCCTGACCCTTTTAGATGGCGTGGGCTGATGATCATTGACACTGTTAAGCAGTTTGTTGTTGCCATGTAGCTTCCAGTTTTTGATTCCCTGCATGTCTTCTACTTCATCAGACGAGTGTTGAAGACAACTTCAACTACGCAGCCATCATCGACGGCATCAACAGCGTGAGAAAATACGGTAGGTCGCCCTTCTTCGTGTCTTTGCCCTCATCTCTTTAACTTTCCTTTACCAGGAAAACTTGTTTTTTTTCTTGCGCAGGTAAGAGTGCAGAGGTTTCCCCGTTTGCCCTTCAAGGTCTGCTGCCAAACTCGACGGAGAAATACTTCATCTACAACGGTTCCCTAACCACACCGCCGTGCAGCGAGACCGTGGAGTGGATCGTCTTCAAGAACACGGTGGCCATTTCTCCAGAGCAGGTGGGAGGGGTGTGCTGCATGTTTACTGGTTTGTCCTCGAGGAAAAATACTTTTGCTCTTGTGGAACTGAAATAGTAATATTCCTAAAAATATGTTACACATGCTGAATTATAAAATGAATTGTCTGATCTGAAAAAAAAATCAGCTGACATGTTTGAAAATATCCTTAACCAATTCAAAAAATATATATTTGTACTGCAATAAGTGAAAATAAAACATCAAATACAAGTCTCACTTCAATAAAATAAGATGTTGGCCAACTATGGAACAGCACATGGTCTTTGTGCGTTGATGTTCTCGGGAATGTCTCCTCAGACAGAAGCGGTTCATTCAGAAAACACATGGAGCTAAATCTTTTGTTGCTCTTCCACCTCACACACTCAAACACGTTTTTTTAAAGCTGAAAGTCAGCGCTTGACTTGAGGTCAGAAAGACAAAGCAACACAAATGTGCGTAAACATCTTCTAAGAATCCTGTTCAAGGGGCTGAAGGGAGAAATTATCATACCAGAGCGGCAGAAAGAGGGCGAGGCAGTGTGTGTGGGAGCACTGGTGAAGGCCCGAGGCCCTGTGTGATTGACAGCACCATTCAAAGACAATCCAGACATCAAACAAATATTGACTCACAAAAGATCCTTAATGGTATTAAGGCGAGGATCACACTCACCTCGGGAACATTTCCAAACATTGTCAGAAGAATATTCACCATGAGTCGCCAAGGGCAAAACAAGCGTGGACATTGAAAAAGGTTGTGTCACCCGCATGCGTTTATACCTCAGGCAGTCTTGGATGTCACAGTAACAATCCGAATCGCTCCAAAAAACTCTGTGTTCCACTTTTAAATGACTTGAAACACACATTATCATCCATTTCTGACAAATGTAGTGGAAGAAAAACGTAGTGGCTTCCTGATCGTATTGATTATTAGTTCCCCCAACACTGGAAAGGTTGCTCTTATCACAGTTAACATCGTGAGACCAAAACTTGAATTCAATTTAGCAATGTGTGGGAAATGTTTCACGGACAACGTTACAGGTGAATCATCGTCAAATATTGCGTCATGGTAGCTTCCACTCTATCATTGAGCATCCCTGGCACCCGCTCCATCTATTATGGCTCCTAGTGATGATAATAATAATAATGTACTTGCTTTAGTTTCCCTCCACCTGTGGTCCACGCCCCTCCCCACCTCTGTTACGTGTCTCGGCAGGTCGACATACCAGTCCAGGTCGCAGTGAGTCAGTGCAAATGAGGGTATTGGAGGGTTTGCGAATGGTCCATTATTGTGCTTGGTGGGGAAGGAAGGTGACTCACCTCGAGTCTGGGTGGATGCCGAGTGACTCGTCAGACGTGACTTGTTAAGGTTACAGGTCAGAGAATGGGAGGGGATGCAGGCTGGACAGAAACACACGCAGAGCCTTTGTTAGTTACATGCAGATGTGCGCTTAAAGAACTTTCTCTTCAACTATACAGTTAGTTAAATGTTCTCAAAACGATATAAATGCACCGTTTTGATGATGGCCACTGCATGGGTCGTCTGATAAGCAGTTGGAGCAGAAGCAGAAGTAGTATTAAAGGAGTAGTAGTACTACAAGTTGCAGCTCTGGTAAAAGGTTTCCTGGAATTGTTGCTATACACCCTCAGAAACAGTAGGAGTAGAAGTGCATTATGTGGCAGTTTACTTGCATTCGCAGTAGTAGTTGTGGTAGTTGTTGTTGTGTCATTCATTTGACTAAGTGGAAGCAGTATTCATTGTTCTGGGTGTTCAGAACAATTTCAGCAACAGCAGTAGTCACAGATAAAGCAATGACAGAAGGTGTTAGAAAAGTACAGGGTGGGAGTCACAATAGTAGTAGTGGTAATAAGATCAGAAGAACTGGCTGTGAAGAACTAGTAGCAGTACTAGTTGTGTATCAGAAGTAGCTGAAAAGTAGAACAGAAAAAGTCGCCGTAGAATTAGTTGTAGTAATGGGAGCTAGTTATTGTCTGCATTTTAGGAGGATTTAACAAGACGTAACAAGTGGAGTGGGAGTGGACGAAGGTCATGTACTAGAGTTACTAAAGTTACTTGTAGTGGAAGAAGATGTGAAGTTTGTAGTAGTGGTCAAGGAAATCATATGGACAAAAGTAGTTGTTTTTATGGCCAGATGACAAAATGTTTCATCCATTATAAGAGCACAAGTTTGAGTCGTCAGAGATGCAGTAGTAAGAGAAGTGCTCGCAGTGGTATAAGAAGAAGAACTAGAAACTGCAGTGGTATTTGACACAGTAGTGAGAAATGGAGAGCAGTAAAGCAACCAGGCAGCTGTCGAGGCAGTAGCATTTTAGTGGAAACATCAGCGTTGTGTTGGGATTAATCTACGTACTAGCAGTGGAGGCAGCCTCTGTGAGGAGCCAGTGGGTCCAAGATGCTCTCACGTCTCCTCAGTGTGACTCCTGGTTGTAATTCAGCAGAAGCCTCGTGCTGCTGTGCCGAGCAGCAGGGTGACGCTTCTGACCTTGTCCTGCTCCTGTGTCCAGCTGGAGGTGTTCTGCGAGGTGATGACCATGGAGCAGGCTGGGTACGTCATGCTGATGGACTACCTGCAGAACAACTTTCGAGAGCAGCAGCAGCAGTTCATGGGTCAAGTCTTCTCTTCCTTCACGGGCACAGAGGAGGTCCAAATACCAGGTACGTGATCCAACATGCCGCCGCGTTGTTGACCTTCTTCAAGTCAGGTTTCCACGTCTGTGATTCCGTCAGTTTCATGAAACCGGCCCGATTTTTAGTGCTAATTAGAGTGAACAAAGTGGCGCAGACTGAACCAGTGTGAGTCAGTGTGGGATAATAATAGAAGCACAGTGACCCAGATTGACTGACAGCAGCGACAGCAGCGACAGGGAAAACATCAATGATCAGCTTGGTCACTAGCTGTATTAATAATGTGCTGACATCGATCCTTGTGCTGCTGTCTCCTCTGCAGCTGTTGATTTAGACACCAATGCTTTCCTGTTGCCGTTTCATCAAATGAGCTGAAGGAGGATGGAGTTCTCTCATAGTGTGACTCATTCTGCATTTTTAGCTTCAAATTTTGTGTCGTAAACAGACACACTTGGACACCTGCATTGACCTGGAGCCGATGAACAGTCATCAGTTGACCTCTGTGTGGCTTTAGGAAGTGGGAGGAAACCAGAGTGCTTAGAGGAAAGCCATGGGAAGAGCATACAATTTTTTTTATTATTATTATTATTTTGTCAAATCAAATTCAATGACTCCATTTCTTGCAGCAAAACATTCATTAAACAATGGGCATTTGGTAGAAATAAATACTCAGAATATGCATCTATACATAATGTTTATACTTTGCATGTGTGGTTAAGTAAAATGATCTGACCGCCTTTTCAGGCTTTTCATTTTCCGCGCATTAAATCAGCGCAAACGTTCGGGTTGCGATGCTGGTAGTTCGCAGTGCCGCTCTGCCCTCTAGCGGTGAAACGGTAACTGTATAGAAACTGTTGGATCCCGCGTGAGAATTGAAGTAAGGAGGTGAAGCTGCAGTGTTTTGATCTTTCGTGTTGAGCGCTGCACCGAGTGGACTTGTGTTTGCTGTCAGAGCCGGTAATCTGTGTTAATCCAGGACCTTTCACGTCTGTCATGTGCATTATCTTGACTCCCCTAATCTCAACTGTGACCCAGAATCAACCCCGGGAATCACTCGGTTCTCGGGAAAACACACGAAGGGACGTCGTTATAGTTATTATTTAGTTATTATTTTTGCGTCAGAATCAGTGGAGAATGTTTTAGTGTAGGAAGAAAAGCACCAGTACTACACAAAACAAACATATTGACATTTTACTGGAACATACATATAAGTGTGTGTGTGCCCCGTGCTTCAGTGTGCAGTTCGGAGCCAGAGAACCTCCAGATGGCGCCATACAACCTCAGCAGCCTGCTGGTGACGTGGGAGCGACCCCGCGCGGTTTACGACGCCAGCATCGAGAAATACCGCGTCACTTACAGACTCGCTGACGCAGGAAACGCGCCCTCAACAGAGTACCTGACTGACGGGGATCAGGATGTGGTGAGGAAAGCTGAACAAGAAAACTTCTTTAGAGGAAGCGATGCCAGATCTGAGCCCCGTGTGTCCATCTATCCCTCCACCAGGGGGCGATACTGGACGACTTGCTCGCCAACACCAGCTACGTTGTCCAGGTGGTAGCGGTCTGCAGCAACGGTCTGTACGGACGTTTGAGCGACTCACTGGCGGTCACTATGCCCATCGATGACCCGGGTAAGAGAGAGCGCACAGGCCGTCAGGGGTAGAACTCCAAGAATAATAATGTGGACCATTATAGAAGTAAACAGTCACATTGAGTTATGTTTAAAGGAACATTTTTTTGACATCAATAACACATTTTACTGAACTGAAAAACACACACACACACACACACACACACACACACACACACACACACACACACATATATATATATATATATATATATATATATATATATATATATATATATATATTAAACAACCTGAGACAGGGTCATAAATGTTTTTTTTTGCTTTTATTTTCAATAGTTGTATTCAACACGTTCACCCTCATCATCCTCCCTGTGAATGCTGAACGCTTTTCTTTACTTTTCTCTCATTCACCTCTGCTGCCAGTCATTCTAAAAAGCATATATCTGTGTTTCATCTTCACTCTGTGTTTCTTCAAGATGCCTGCTTTTGGGTCACTTCTGTTGTCTAGTTTAGTTTCCATGTGTCTGCTGTTCTGCACTGCAAAGTAAGACCACTAACGTTTGCATGTCGATGGGAATGAAGTCTGTATCATCTCTGAACCTTTGATGAAATAAACCAACACGTCTTGCTGTCAAGCTCCTTCTGATGGTGCTGGGTGGAGTCACGTAGACAAGTGTCTTTCGTAAACTTCAAAAATATTGATCGAATGTCGATCGATGACGTAACAAAGACAGCCACGGGCATCATTTAGGTCTTCCAGTTAAGAGAGAGCTCACCTTCTGTCCAAAACATCAGTACACAGCGCATTAAACTTGTGAAAACCTCACCTCATGCTTCAGTTCCACCTCATGCCGTGTGACTGTAGCCCCACACAGGTAAGACCCCACCTGTAAGTCCACCCCCCCACACACCTCTGCTGTCTGCTGTGCACCTGACTCCATGTCACATGTGGCATTTGCAAGTAACCACGAGGTGGCTACCAACCACACCACCTCATAGACTGGAAAGATAAGTGATGAAATGGGGTTAACTGCAAATGCCAGAGGTTTGTAGATCTGCATGAGTGTTGCATGAACTCTGCTCCAAGTGAAACATCTCTGTGTTCTACGTTCATCTCATGACCTGACCTTCCCACAAGGGATCGACGTTCGCTCAGCGAGCATATCTGTCATGTACAGCCCTGGAAGTGGATTTCTTTTTCACTTTGTGTTACCCTTTGTCTCTGATGTGAGTGACACACTTTTAGGTTTGCTGTCAATGACTAAATCGCACTTGTGCACTTTCTTCAGATAACTTGGACCCAGAGACAAATGAATTTGATTATGAGGTAAGAAATCCACTGTTTTTCACTACTGATATTCTTACTACCTCTGTGTAAATGTGATATTCACATTCCTTACCACTAATTCTGACACTACTCTGTCAAGACTGCTGATCTCAATTTTATCATTTATACTACTCTATACTGGTACTACGAGTACCCCTATTACAATCGCTACTACTACTACTGTGACTGCTACTATTGCTACCAGTGAGGCTACCACAATCATGACTATGACTTCTACTATTGCAGCAGTGAATCATATTACTGGGCCTTTATTCACTGTTCCAAGAAGAGCCTTCAGTCACTTTTTCCATCTATAATAATAATATTTAGATCCCACCAGCTATTAGTGTGAAACATTTCAAACTTGAAATGACAGCGACCTGCACTGTATCTCAGGTTGGCAGTTAAAGCAACTTATAAATAATGTATTGTGTTGTGTAAGTGTTATTACTAGGGTGGATTGAATGGACTGTAACTGATGTTGTCTGGAATCACAGATCAACAATGAACCATGGAACCGACCAGTGCAAAGCGAGGATCACGACAAGACCTGGAATCTTCCACTCTCACCCGGAGCCTCTCCGTCACCTGTCACCAGGACCACAAGCGCGGGTCAGAGAAGAACCAGCACGGACTCACCGGCGAGACCTGACCACTTCAACGAAGTGCTGAGCCAACCCGAGTGGACAGACAAGCGCAGTACCACTGTTCTGCCGGTAGAGGTCACCTCCGCACCAAAAATGAGAGTTGACTCCACAGACGGTGTTCACACCACCACCAGGGCTGAGCGCCCAAGCTCTTCTTCACCAACGCACTCTGATGTGGGCAGCAACATTTCAACCACCTCCAAGACAAGTGAAGATGTCAGAACCACAACGTCCAAGGCCGATGTCGCCATCTGGGCACGCGCCACAACCTCAGCGCCTCTCAGCCGTCCGTCTTCAGCCATCAACAAAACAGACCAGTACAGTGGCCCCTCAACCACTGTTGGCAACACAACCGAAGCCAGACATGAAGCTCATCCACGGAACCAGACTCTAAGTCCTACCAAAACATCACCATGGGATGCTGTTCCGGTTCTCACCACAACTCCCAGTTCGCCTTCATCTCCTAAGACGACTGTTGGATTTAGTGGTGTTGTTTTGCTGTCCACAAAGCACTTCTCGAATGGTGAGCGCACCCGTGTCCTCCCCTCTGCCCTCCTGACCTCCTCGTCTCTGTGTGACACGGCGGAGCTTGGTGGCGCCCCCTCCACCTGCCTGCATGACCCTCCCTCTTCCTCTTGGCCTGTGTTGTCTGCCTCTGCTCCGGACCCCCAGCATGCTGCTACCGCACTGCTGTCTAGCAAAGACCCAGCTTCTCCTCTAAACCCCACACTCCCTGTCTCCACCCTGCCTCACCCCTCTGACCATCTGTCTGGTTGGGATTCTTTCTTCTCCGGCGCCGGGTTTGACGATGGTAGTGGTAATGTACTGTCTGGCTCTTCATCTCCGCTGGTCCCTTCAAGCCACCCCTCGGTTTTTAGCAGCACTCCTCCGCTTCTAACGGTGCTGGATTCCTCAGATTCGGCTGACGACCACTCGCAGTCCTTCTGGGAAAAGTCCCTGGAAACAGCCTCCCTGACTCTGAGCCCCACTCTTGAGCCGTCAATTCAGCTGTCTAGCAACTTCCCCTACGTAGGGGCGACTCCTGGCCTTGCCTTCTCAAGTGGCTTTGATGACTCAAAGTATGCAACCGGGAGCTCTATAGACTCTTTTCTGGCTGAGGTAAGCGGAGAAAGTTTCTCTTCAGTGAGTGACATTGAAACCATGTGTGGCTGTTCTATGGAGCCGTCCTCACCATGGTTACATGCCACTCCTCATGTCCCGCTGCCGTCCTCAGCCTGGGACTCTTCCAGCTCGGAACTACACCTCGGCGTGGACCTTTCTTCCTCTGGTGTTGGGTCTGACAACTCTCCATCTGTGGTGCGCTCTGACGGTGGCTTCCTAGAACAACCTCTCTTCAGTCGCACCTTCTCGCCTGTGCCAACTTTTCCAAACTCCCAGCACCTACAAGCCACGTTTAGTCACCTGCCCATTTCTTTTGCAGCCACAGCTTCTGGCACCAGAGATCCTCCGGTTACAGTGTCACACACTAGCTCTGCTGCTCCAAATACCCTCTCGTCTTCACCCACCCCCATCCACTTCCACCCGACACCAGAGGGCTCGGTGTTAGACAGCAGCAGCGGGGCCTCGGGTTCAGCCCTATTTCCCGACTCTCAAGAGGGCATGGATGAAGAGTGGGACCGGGTTCAATCCTCGGCCTCAGGCGAGGGTGCGCCCCCTCCTACAACACTAGAGACGAAGACTGTTTCGTCCACTCTGTCACAATCTGGCCAGGGCCCGGATGATTTGGAGGAACGGCCGTCAGCCTTCTATTTTGAAAGCGAGAGTGGTAGCACACCTGACTCAGAAGGAAGTTCAGTAACAGCCGCAGTAGCGTCGGGTTCGCCCTGGCTGCTGGGTGGAGAGGAGGAGAGCGGCTCCGGACAGGGAGAAGGCCTGTACGACAACGAAACCTCCTCAGACTTTACGATACCAGAGCAAACTGATAAAGAGTCAGAGGAGGACGAACCAGTCGCAGGTAACACTCCGCCGCCGCCCTGCAGCAACAGCCGGACCTTCACAAGACCACTAATCCTTCATCTTTCAACAACAACCACAACAACGTTTTGTGATCTATTCACTTTCCTGAACGCGTCAGCCATCAAACCTCAGAAGCATTTGGACATTGACACCAGCAAGTTTAAATAGTAGTAGTTTCCCCCCATGGCAGGTCTCAGTTTCAAAACACAAAATCTGAATATTTAGCTGGAACTCCTTTGTCACACCAACGGCTCCTGTAGGAGAAAAGAATAGGACTGAATCCTTGCCCTGAAAGCTTCATTTTTATTTTTATATATATATTAGGGGTGGGATTCAATTAAAATGTATCTAGTTAATTCGAGAATTTGTGATAAATTCATCTCAATTAATTGCTGTTTAATGGTATAAGAATATTTGCCACAAGAAGCCACATTTTTCAATTTGAAAGAATTTGGTATATTACTGAATCAAATGATGGACCCATACATACATTTAAACAACATAATAGTGTTTATTTTGCATCAGTTTGACTATGGCACAATAAAATTTATTAATTTATTTACTTTTTAAGTATGGTTTTCTCTTTTAAATTTGCTAAATTAGAAAAAGCCAACCAAAGCAGCAGACAACTGAATACTCAGATCAGTATAATGCCACAGACTGGGTGCCATCAAACAGGTTGGTGGTGTGAAGCAACTGAACAAGGTCCCAACTTTTCAAATATCCTCTCATGAAAAACAGACGTCTGCCTTACAAGTTCAAACCTGCCCTGAACCTTATTGTCCGTTAACAATGAAAGTTAATTAATTTCTGCTTCATTTGTTTGACGTCGAAATGTTGCAGCAAGTAATAGATTTAAAAAAAAAAACATGGTCATCGCTCTCCAACGGGTTAATGCAGCCGTCGCCTAGCAACACAGGGACATCACTGTTCGCTGCTGGTTAAAAGACTCCACCGACACCAGAGTTAGGAACTCAAAATGAACTACAACACTGCAGAGATGAGCTGTGTTGCTTTAGCATGACCCTTACCCTTCCTTTATCATCTCTGTACCCCACTTCTGACAAGCCCATCCTAGCGCCATAAACCTGTTTGACATGATGCCTTTCTGATCTCATCTAAATGTCAGAGGAGTTTCATTTTGCTGCTGCCGTTCACGGTCTCACTGTTTACGGTCGGCATCTTTTGATGCCTTGTTGTTTTCCTAAAACAAGACTGACTAGCTGAAGCCTCATCATTCAAGTCAAAACTGGGAAGCAGGATCTGAAAAGTAATCATTAGAAGAACATGGCCTTGATGAAACAAGCTCAGGATTTTCCATGTACTGGTCAAATACATTCAAAACTAACTGGAAAAAGCTACAAAGAAGTTGTGAGAAATATTTTTTTAAAACAAGAAATACTTAAAACGCATAACAAAATTGAAAAAAAAAACAGATTTACTGTAAACCCTGCACGTCTTTGATAAAAAAGTGCAGCTAACTCATTGTAAACAGCAGGAAATGGAAGTATTATACTCAGCTTTTCATGTCCACCTCTGTTACTCACCATCTGCCGGCTATAGCATTCATCACACCCTTCAGTTAACCTGTTCACCTGAATGGCCGTGTCCTTGTGACCCAGCATTCACCACTGGCCCTGGTCAGTTGGTGCAGAACAGGTAAGCATTGACTGAGGAATTCATCTGTGAGGTCGAGGTCAGCAGTCAGGCTCTATCACCGCTGCAGCACCACCCGCTGGATGAATGAGGCCGGTGAGACGAGCTTTTGTGTGTTCAGAAGGGTTCTCTGCGGCGTTTCAAAGGAACATGTTGTCTGGAGAAACTTGGGTGTCTGTGCGATGGATCTCAGCTGCAGCACTGGAGCTGGAAGATGGAAGAATATGATCTAAATATGATTCATATTTCCTTATCAGTTGGGAACGACCAAGCAAGTTTGATATGTCTCTTTGTCACTGGTGCGCTTCCTTTTTTCCACAGACGTCAGCAACAGCAGCCATGAGTCCAGAGTCGGCTCGGTACGTGATCGAGAGAGGAAGGCCATCCTGCCTCTCGCCATCATCTCCACGCTGACAGTCCTTGGCCTCGTCGTCCTCATTGGCATCCTGGTCTACTGGAGGTAGGAAAACAGAAAATACCAGTGTAGGGCCCAGGAACCAGATGACGTAGACGCGCGACACACCAAAAGAGCTCATTGAATCTAAGCTTTTAGTAGAGAATACTCAACCCTGAGGGTCTGGCAGTTTGTCCCATGTGATCTTCAGTCCATCCTTTCCAGGTAGAATTGTGTTGGCTGCAGAAACCAGACACATTATTTTGCTCTTTGTTAGCTCTCTTTTTTTCAAGCTTGGAATCGTCTTTGTCTTCACCAACATGACTGATGAGGTGATTGTTGAAGAGCTTCCGTCGCCTTGAGAGTTTTGATAATGAACAAAATTGTTTTTGACTCATTTGCAGCTACAGTGTTTTGACTGGAACAAAAGCTTTGACTGTCTCAATTCTCACAATGACACACATTGAATACGAGCTCAGGAAACAGAATCTTTGTTTCCCTCCTGAGATGCTGAGTGAATAGGCTGCCCGTCCTAACTGCTTTGTTATTCTGAAAAAAAGTAGTTATCCCCAGCTGTTCCTAGGAGCTAGCGCCTGTTAACTGCTGTACACACAAGCGATACAACCGAGCCGATGGCATGGTTTTCTCTAGTGCAAAGCTAATCATTGGCATCCTCATCCAACACAGATGCACCCAACAGCAGCAACAGTTTCGGAAGAAGTGCATTGTCTCTTCATTTCCTTTGTTGGTTAAGTGAAAAAAGGACGGCGATTTGATGCGGAAACTGGACAAAGTTTTGATAAACTGCGTTTGTTTTTATTTACCCTGAAGAAATGGAGAAGAATGGAGTCAATTCTATGAAGATGTGACCTTAAAAACAAGATGACAACATTGAATCATCTTTTTTATTCCCTCTGTTTCCTCATCTCAGTTGTTCTCAGGTGGAAGCCTATTACATTTTATTGCTAAACACATCTTAAATTTAGTTTTATGTTGGTGTGACACCTTCCTGTTGCATGGCAAGTGACTCACTAATCTTAATCTGCTTGAGTGAGATCATAATCTCAATCTGACGGTGTGCTGAGTCGGTTTATTTGTGTTATTTTGACGGTGATGATCCTCTTGTGTTGCTGCTTGCCGTGCAGTGGCTTTTGTCGAAGAATGGGTAACAAGTGAAGTGAAAGTTTTCAGTTGTGATGAAACACCAGAGTTGTGAAAGTTATTGCAAAAAATCTTTTTAATACTAAATAAAATATATGAAAACTATATTTCAATCATAAAAAATACATAAATACACCTTGAATTTAAACTGAAGAAAAGTAAGAATCTATTCATCAGTTATACTACTAATTTACATTAATATGAATGCAAAAAAGAGAATGTAAAGGAACACAGAATCAAAATATAGAACCTCATTTTTAATTTCAAAGATATTTGAAGTAATGTATGAGTGTTTTTTTTTTGTCTTAAATAATTCCCAAATGATGTACAGATCCTGATGTCAACACTTCGCCAAACGCTGCACATTTCTCATGTGGAGACTCGACATATTGTTCTTGTTTTGCGGCGCACTTGTTGTTGTAACGCCGAGATTGAGCGGTGATAATCTGATAATAATCTGTGGAGCAACAAGATTAATCCCAGCTCGAAGAAGCCGCCCTGGCCACGGCCAGAGGGTGAAGACTCGGGGGATGGAAAAGGACATCCGAGCGACTGTGTCGGACACGAGGAATCTTGTACTGGTGCTGTCAGAGAAGCTGCAGGAGGCACAACTGCAGTAATCTGCTGCTGTCGTGTCACAGCTGTAAACACGGATGTGCTTTTTCAGGTCAAGATGCTCTGAGGTCACTGTGTTTCAGTTGTGTCCAAGTTTGGGGAACAACAACTAGTGAAATGTAGGGCACCGCAGGATAACAAACAATCAGTGAAACAAACTCTTCACTTTGTTTACACCAGAAAAGCAACAAGGACATGTCTGTGGTTTTCTTTAAACAGAATCCACACATCAGTGTTATTACGACTGTTGCTACCTTTTATAACATTTGCAACTAGATTTAGTTCAGTAATGTTGTAGGAGGCTTCAGTTATTATTTGCTCATTTGTTTCAGCACTGCACGGTTTGTCTCTCCTTGAAATGGAACACACTTTATCTCAGAGATTAAGCATTTTTCTTGTTGCTCTAACAAAATCCCTGATGATCATTTTTGGCGGAAATGACATGCGTTGATCGTCAGTGTTCCGGCATCCGTTTAAAAACATGTTCAGGATTATTGCGACATCTTGTTTCTTGTGTTTTGGGCTAGATTACATGCTGGAATCTGGGCCATGTGTGTGCCCACTGCAGTTTTAGGATCCCGTCGGCGCTGAATTTGGGCGGGAAATGGAAAAGGAAATGTTGACGTGAAAGGTGTGTTTCCCTGCAGGACCTGCTTCCAGACGGCTCACTTCTATATCGATGACAGCTCTTCTCCTCGAGTAATCGCTCAGACCAACGCTGCTCTGACAGCAGGTGACTCCACACGTGAAAGTTTCTGGATAAAACTGATCAGCCAAGTTTTGAATTAAAATTAACTCCAACTTAACTGCCTCTTAAACTGCAGGTGCGAGACTTAAGTGTTTTTCGTTTGTCATTGCAGATGAGCAGACAACTTTCACAGCGAAAGATTTCATCAAACACGTTGCGGAACTTCATAGCACCCAAGGTTTCCAAAGAGAGTTCGAGGTACCCCCGGATCCTGAGCCAAAATCACCATCTCAACAGAATCATGAGAACTGAGCCATTAACATGTGACATGTTAGACCAGTGGTCCCCAACCCCCGGGTTGCCGGTCCGTGGATCAATTGGTACAGGGCCGTATATATATATATATATATATATCATACTGAGTATGAAGGATCTTTTATTTTGAAAAATGATTGGATTCTCTCGGTTAAGCCTCAGTCACTTGAGAGCCAAAACGTAACCCACAAGCTCGCAAAGTAGGAAACAGCCGTTTCTTTGTGAAGGGAAAAGGGCTCAGTGAAGAGACAGAAGCACCTGCGACTTCCAAGAAGAAGAAAGTTTTAAACAAACAATACCATGAGTCATTCTTGAAATATGGACTTGTTGCGGCCATCTACCGTCACTCCTAGATGGGATTGTCACGTTGCATAGAAAAAAGCTCAGGACTCACGTTGATTTCACAATATGGCGATAAAATTTCATGCACTTTATATTTGGTTTTGTGGTGAATCTGTATGCTGTTTTGAAGGCATGTTTAAACGGTTCAAAGTGGCAACTTCATACCCCCTGGGCCACATTGCAATTGTCAAGAGTTGACCGGTCCGCAGTGTTTAAAATGTTGGGGACCACTGTGTTACACAACTCATTTTAGTCCTTGAACAACTGACATTTCAATTTTTATTTGTCACTCCTGCAAACATGCCAACAACACAGGAGACGAAAACATTTCTCCTGCTCAGTAAAACACCTCTGAATATTAGTACTATATTAATATTAAGATCAAACCACATTCTAAATCATGCAAGATTATAGATCATATATATTTAAAAATGACCATAGTTTCCAAAGGATGAGCAGTGATTGTATAAACTCTTGTGTGAACAGTACTTTTACCAGCTGAAAACTAGTGAGATCTTGAAGTCATTTGGAGGATGCTTTGTTCTGTCTCTCGTGGCTCGTGTGGCATGATCTGTGCTGTGAGTTCATTCTTGTGTCGTCTTGTGATTTGTCTTTCTGCACCTCTGTGTTTCTGCACCTTTGTGTTGTCGTGGAAACACCCGGCTGTCGCTGCACCCTCACCCTCATGGTTAGATACTGAAGCAGAGTTATGAGGTAAGGACCCGACACCCAGCCCCTCACTCACTCACCCTGCTCTGTCATCCATTACAGTGTTGCTGACACGTCACCTCATGTGCGTCTGTCCAGGAGGATCTGTGCCTACATATATCTATTTTATGACTGACATTCATACCTTTCAGGTCCAGAAACAAAGATGTGTGTGTAGGTCCTCACTAATGTGCCTAGCTTCCTTTGCTCCATGAACCAAGCATCGCAGTTATGAAGACAGGGATGAGTCTTCCTCTGTCTTACCTCAGGGTGTGTCTGTGTTCAGGAACTGCAGGTGTGCGCCGTGGACATAGTGATGACCAGCGACACCTCCAGTCACCCTGACAACAGGAACAAGAACAGATACAGCAACATTCTGGCCTGTGAGTGCAATCGACGCCTCGAGTCGCTTCATTTGAGCAAGGTTTTCAGGGTGGTTTTATTGTAGCATCTGTTTCAGTGATGGGTTGATGAGGTTTCATGGAGCAGTGACCTAATATTCAAAGACCACTAGATGGCACTGTCTGCTGTATATCTTTGGCTTTAAACACCTGTTTCACCTCACATCATTTCTAAATGAAGAGCGCCACCTACTGAGCTCTGAGCAAGAATTGTATTCTATAGAATCAGTTTATATGGTGTTGTGTTATTAAAAAGTAATGTTCATTCCTCATGTTCTCCTCCTCCACAGACGACCACAGCCGAGTGAAGCTCTTGCCTCAGACAGGCAAAGATGGGAGGATGCAAGATTACATCAATGCAAACTACGTGGACGTAAGAAATCCATCTTCTCTGTTTTCATACAACACCGTCGCCATCCTCATCTAGAGTTCCCCATCTGTGCATTCACCCGGTCAAACAGGATTTAGTTGTGGTTTGGTCTGAGCTGCTGTCCATCACCAGGGTAGAGCTGCCGGTCCTCTGAATCTTTTCACCCGAGCTGCTGTTGTGCTTAAGGGCCAGCTCTTTTATTCGGGCGTCTATTGTGGGGGACAAAAAAAAAACCCATCGGAAGTGAAAAAAAAAAAAAAAAACCTCACAGTAGAGCAGTCACACAGGTTATAAAGTTAGCAAAGCACATTGAAAATCATCTTTCAATCTCAAACTTCCACTTTTGTTTGCATCAGTAAGTGTAAAGCGTCTTCTGGATGTCAGTCATGTGAAGGTCAGAGGAGCATTTAAAGTGAGTGATTGAATGATGCCCTCACACAGACTCTTTTATACGTGGCGTCAGTCGCTACCAAATCATTTCACGGCTTCTTCTTAGATTTCTCTGCTGCTTCTGAAAAGTGTAAGGCTTTTCAGACGTGGGACGTTTTGATTGGACCGGAAATAAATTGCATCTTTTTTGATACCGCTTGTTGTTGAGGCTTCTTGAGCACAGCACAAACAGAGTCTGGAGTGAGAGCGCTTGAGCCGGTCTTGAGTGTTTAGTTCAGGGTTAGTCGACTTTGTAGGCCATTTTGGTCTTCATATTCAACACTGTCCATGACAACATACTAGGATGAGAGAGTCTGTGTGTGGACTTGTTTATTTTCCTCTCATGCTTTTGTGGGCACATTTTGTCCAGTCCCCACAAGTCCAAGTCTCAGTTTGAGGATGAAAAATCAAAATACTTTGGTTATTATGATTAGGTTTCATAAGGTTAGCCATTTGTTTTGGAGGGTTAGGTTTAGGGGGAGAAGCTGAGGTGACCATCATGCAAAGAGGGTAAGAAAAAATTGAAAATAAAAATTAAGTGATGATATCATGTGTGATTATGAAATTACACTTTGAAAATGCACAGAAAATGTTGCTTTGTTGTTTTATGTAATTTAAACCACATTCCATTTAAAGATTCTCAATGTGTCTTATACATTTCAAAATCTACTCTCAATTCGGATGTATTTTAAGGGACACGAAAGAAAAACAATGCACAAGACAAAAATGTCTGAGACAACAACAATGTCAGTTTTATAGTTTTAATCTGATCCGGGAGGGCCACATAAACACAGTGAAAGGGCCACATTTGGCCCCCAGGCCGCACTTTGCTAAGCTCTGCCATGATGGCAATGGCAATGAGAGGTCCTCACAAGGATAGCGGTACAAGTGTGTATGTGTGTGTTTGGCTCAAAGAGCATGATTAAAAGGAAGCAAACAATATTTTAGTTTTGTTTTGTTCTGTTTTTTTAAAGTACGTTTTTTAAATATCTTTTTGTACATTCTTTTATGGTATTTAATTAATAGAACTGGACACAGAAAATTCACATTTGTTCATATTGCATTGAGGTCAAAACAGATCATTGCTGTTTGATCTAATGATTTATTTTAAATATCAAACAGATGAGTCATAACATTATTGCAGGGAGGCTCCAGACCATGTTCAGACAGGACATGCCGATAAAGAGAATAAGAGCTTCATATTCTGGAGCCGTTCATTCTAACATCATTGACAAAAGGCAGGCTCATCATGCAAGTGATTTTAGTGTTACAACATATATAACAGGCGTAGACACCAACCAATAGATGCCTTTGTGTCCGCCTGCTGTCAAACCTACTTGGAGTCCCAGGTTATTGTCCCCTGCTCTTTTCTCCTGCAGGGTTTCAAGGCTCCACGGTCGTACATCGCGGCTCAGGGCCCTCTGAAGTCCAGCACCGAGGATTTCTGGAGGATGATTTGGGAGCAGAATGTCGGCGTAATTGTGATGATCACGAATCTGCTGGAGAAAGGACGAGTGAGTGTTTAGGTTATTAGTGTCAGATGAACGCACACTCACCTGTTTTTTAAACGACTGTCTGCATAGAAAAAGTGTGACCAGTACTGGCCCTCAGAGGTTCAGGAGGAGTACGGGGGTCTCCTGGTGACGTTGAAGCACAGCAAGGAGATGGCCTACTACACTCAGAGAACCTTTAACATCAGGAACATCCAGAACAAAAAGGTAAGAGCCGAACCACACTCACTACAGCGGTGACCCACCTGACCTTCAGGCCAGCAATTTACTGCCACAGTCTGTGCCTGAGAAGTAGTAGTGTCTTCCACAACGTTCAGTTGGTGACTGACTGGTGTGTGTGTGTGTGTGTGTGTGTGTGTGTCTGTGTGTGTCTGTGTGTGTGTGTGTGTGTGTGTGTCTGTGTGTGTCTATGTGTGTGTGTGTGTGTGTGTGTGTGTGTGTTTCCTTCCTCATGACACCGAGTCTTGAATAGAGAGATAGTTTTCATCATTGCATCAACATGAGAATGTGGCTTCAGTGTGTATGGAGCTGAGAAAAGGCTTGCGTTTTGGAGAGACTGACGCTCTACTTCAGTATGTTGTGTAGTTCACTTGGTGTTGAATAGAAAGCCAAGTGATGTTTCCACTCACCGCAGGGGTCTTTGAAAGGGAAAAAGAATGAGCGCACAGTCTCCCAGTTCCATTACACTCAGTGGCCCGACATGGGGGTACCGGACTTGGCCCTGCCGCTGCTCAGCTTCGTCCGCAGGTCGTCCAGAGCCAGAAGCGCTGACATGGGCCCAGTGGTTGTGCACTGCAGGTAGGCTAGAACACGACATGGTCTCATGACGTGGTTTGAACTTGAGTCTCCTCTGCTCCATGTGGTGTTGTTGGGCAGTGCTGGTGTGGGTCGCACTGGGACGTACATTGTTCTGGACAGCATGCTGAAGCAGGTTAAAGAAGAAGGGGTGGTGAACATCACCAGTTTCCTGAAACACATCAGGACGCAGAGGAACTATCTGGTCCAGACAGAGGTGAGAAAACACTACTCACTACATGCTGATGGATTAGTTTTTCCAGTCATGAATGCCAATGAACATCAAATGCTCTTGCTAACCTTGGTGACCACACCTCTGAAGGAACAGTACGTCTTCATCCATGACGCCTTGGTGGAGGCCATCTTGTCTGGGGAGACCGAGGTAGAAGCCCCTCAACTGCACCGGTACATCGATGAGCTGCTGACTCCAGGACCGGCTGGAAGGACACGTCTGGAGAAACAGTTTAAGGTGTGACTCTCAGAAGAACATAGGAGGAATATGAAAACAATTGTCAACACCTGATTTGGTTAAATGATACGCTGAGGTTGAAATCTTTGGTCACTGTCGGAAATAAAACCCAGTTAACACAACTATCTGCTCTAGGGCCCTTAGAACAAACATACCATACTTCCATCGTGGCATTGGTTCCTATAGATTCTGGCATGGACTACATTTCATTTCTCCACAGCTTGTGTGTCACTCCGACTTGAAGCAGACGGAATATTCCACAGCTCTCCAGGAAAGCAATCGGAGCAAGAACAGAAGCGGCTCCATCATTCCCAG
Organism: Synchiropus splendidus; assembly: GCF_027744825.2. Classification (NCBI taxonomy): domain Eukaryota; kingdom Metazoa; phylum Chordata; class Actinopteri; order Syngnathiformes; family Callionymidae; genus Synchiropus; species Synchiropus splendidus. The sequence continues at coordinate 4,675,091 of NC_071347.1, forward strand.
TAAGTCCTCAACACAGTGCGTCGGCTTTGATTTGTTTTGGAAAAGGAAACAACAAAATGCTGAAATCACATAGTAGAACGAAGACCTAACTACTTCCACTTGCTTATACTATAACATGCACATCGCTCATGTGGGTTCATGTTGCCCTGCAGTTGAGAGGGCTCGAGTTCGTCTGTGCACATCTGCCGGAGAAACCTCGGACTACATTAATGCTTCTTATCTGGTGGTGAGAACTAACAACGCTACAGTGATATTTTACAGGCAACATTTCCAGAACAGGGCAAAAGAACGTGTTGACTGATAAAAACGTTTTCATGACTATAGGGTTACAGACAAAGCAAAGAGTTCATCATCACTCAGCAGCCTTTTCCCGACACCATGAAGGACTTCTGGAGGATGATTTGGGACCACAACACTCAGGTCATTGTGTCGCTGCCCGGAACTGCAGCCAGTGAGGTGAGTAGTGTGAGTCGTCAAACTCCCTCCAGGATCTTCTTTTTATTTCAGTTAGATGCTGCACTTGTGTGCCATGCATTTGTGCCAATCCATCTCAGGTTGGTATAGATGTGTTTCTGATGAAGCCTTAGCCTGTCGTGCGAGAGCAGAGCCTGGGTGGAAAAACAGGAGGAACTGATCTGAGGACAACATCAGTTTTCATCTTCATCATCAGAAGTAGTTCACGCCTGGTTACAATACACATTACTGTTACGCTCTTTTAAATCCACCTTTATATGAAGCAAAGTGACCATTTATATGAAGACAAATGAGAAAGGGGGTCACTGTTGAAGTGCACAGAATCAGCATAGAGACATGTGTTTCATCGCCAACAAATGTGTGACGAAATGTGAAGAACCTATAACTAGCAGGAAACATAAGTGCAGTTATATTCCCGATCAGGATTTTTGCTGCCGATCACTGATACCGATCACATGGATTGACAGTGAATTTGTAATCTAAATGATGAGTGCATCTGTGTAGATGATGTGAAGAAATGAGTCATTAAATCATTTGAATTCAGACATGTTTTTATATACCTCTTCAAGGAGGCATAAAAATGAGAAAACCCTGCTGAATGCAGAAACTATTATGTCAAAAGGACAACTGAAAAACATTTAATTCGGTGTGAAACTGTCTGTGAAATATTTACACACTGATAAATGCAGTGCTCTCTGTCTCTAAGTCCCGCTACACGTGGCCAAAGTTTCTACTCCGGCATTTTCAAACATTTCAGATTCAGGAGGCTGACGAATGCTGAACCTGACTCCAAAACGCCGACGGATCCGGTCGTTTCTGTCCCCGCGTAGTCGTACCGATCATGATCGTTGATCGGAGCATCCCTACTATTTTGTTAATATTGCACTGCTGCACTTGCTCAATCGTACATCAACTCTGGGAAAGGAGCACATTAAGAAAGATCAGCTATTTGAACCATTTATGTTCATTCTGCTACTTCTCATGGCAGACACCACTGCAAGATGCTGGAGTTGTTTATGTGCTCAGAAGCCGGTTTGAAATACAATAAATGCTTTCTTTTTTTAAATGGGGGGTGTGGAAACTGATATTCAGGGGGTGCAAGGGATTAAACCAATTTGATCAATCATTGCCTGATAGATGATGGTTTAAATATTAGAGTTCCTGCCAGGCAGAACAGTGACGAAGACTTACTCAGAATTTGGGAACGGGAGCTGAGAGACTGGAGACGGGTGACACCCGCACCTTCACTCAGACATGTTAGTGACATACAGTGGTACTTCGGTTCTCGACCACAATCTGTTCCAGACGGCCGTTCGAGAAGCGATTTGTTCGACCGCTGCATGTGGGAGGGGTTGCCGAGTGAGTGACGTCTCTCCAGAAGTGAAGAGGTGCCCGGTGCGTGTCCAGCTCTGAATGTGCGCCTCTGTGCAGTTTGGCTGTGACAAAGTCATAAACCAAGTAACGCTCTGTCCCAGACTCGCCTCATCCCTGTCCCAGCTCCAGCCCACAACAGGACATCAAACCCTGGAGTGAGCGCTCCAGCCTCGGAGGTGTGGAGAGCGAGCACCTCCCCTGTGACACTCGACCACGGTCCAGTGCGGAGTCAGGAAAGGTTCTACACCTCAATATGAAGAAAAAACTCTCAGTAAATGTAGCTAACGGGACACGTCAGCATACAGAGGCTGCGTTATACACAATAACAAAGCGCATCGTGGGTCAGCTGGTCGGTCCGCGCATGTTATGTTTTTTCCGGATTTTTTCGGGGGCGTTCGGGTTCTGGATTTTCATTTGAAATCCAAAGCAAAAAAATCTCGAAATTTTTGTTCGAACTTAGATTTGTTTGAATTCCGGGACGTTCGAAAACCGAGGTACCACTGTGTATGGAATAGAGAACAAGACTCACAATCAGGAGTTCTGTTCCGTATTCATGAAGGATAAACTAGAAATGAGCAGGTGAAACCCTGATAAGTGTCCCATGCGTTCCATCTTTGTCTGTCTGCAGGAAGAAAAAGGCGAGAACAATCTGTGGCCCTCCAAAGGGCAGCCAGTGAGCTACGAGATGTTTTCTGTCTCCCTGAAAGAAGAGAACCACGTCTGCCTGGCTAACGAGGACATGCTGGTGGTGCAGGACTTTGTTCTGGAAGCTAAACAGGTGTCTGCTTCTTACTAGACTGGTGCTTTTTTTCCCCCAAATTGCTGTTTTCTACTTGTCACATCCATTTTTGAAGACACCCAGAGAACGTTGAAATTCTACTCACTGCCATCCTCTCTCTCCACCACAGGACGACTTTGTTCTGGAAGTCAAGCGCTATCGAACTCCTCGCTGGCCGAACCCCGACAGTCCCATGAGCAACACGTTTGAGCTCCTCCACCTGATGAAAGAGGGGGTTGCCAGTAAGGAAGGGCCCACAGTCGTCCATGACGAGTGAGTCTTTACTCTGAAGGTTGACTAGTCCAGGTTCATGACCATGAGAGTTTTCTTCTTCTCCTCAGTGTCGGGGGCGTCACAGCTGGAACATTCTGCGCTCTGATGTCGCTCATGTGCCAACTTCAGGCTGAAGGTCTAGTGGACGTCTTCCAAGTGGCCAGACTGACCAATCTCATGAGGCCGGGAGTCTTCGGTGACATTGTAAGTCTGTAACTGAACAGCAAAAGTCACTCATGATGTGCACTGTTTAGTGAATCAGTGCTTCAATAAGGAGGAGGGTTTGTCTCCCTAAAAGTTGCCGACACCTCGTGACTAGTAGAAGGACAACAAGTTTCTGAAAGAGGAATCTGTGACTGCCTCGGAACCCTTCATCATGTTACCGTTGGTGACAGCAACAACAGCCTTGGGCTAGCCGCAACTCTCAGAAAGCTTTCAGCTCATCCAGAGAAGTCCGTCACATACCGGAGTGTGTTCAGTCGCCTTATCTGATACCGGCCAGCTGATCCTCTACATATTGAAAACTATGACGCCTACGAGCCCTTTCACACAGACACGGTTCTGTTTCTGGAACCGTTGTGGTTCGGGATTCTTTGAACCTCTGTGCTTTCTATCGAACCAGCCTGTGTTTATTCAAGATAAAGCAGAACCAAAGTGGGGGGGCATTAAAATGTGTTCAGGCAGAAGCAAACAAAACACTGCCAAAATGAGAGTCACTCAGATATTAAAAAAAAAATAATAAATGTCTTCATTCAACAATCTGGTAACAAGTGCGCGAGTATTGGATGTTTTCCAGTACAAAGCCTACAATGCATATAATGAATTTAATTCCATACGTACGTAGGGCTGAAAGACCCATTCATTACACATCATTATTTAAGTTGAAATATCATAATCAACTAAGTGTAGAGATGAGAAATTCAGTGTTTCACGTCTCTGGTAGAAGCCGCTGGTGTCTGACAGACTGCTCTGCCAGCTTTATTTAAATTGAGCCGTCTGTCTACTGGATCCCATGTCTCCTCACAGTTGACTTTAACTATGGACCCATCTGGACACATTTCCGAGATGCTGCTGAAGAAATAATGTGAATAAATCATTTAGTCATATTATATTCTCCAAATCATTATACAAAGTGTCAGTCCTTTGTCTTGTGAGATGAAAACCCTTTTTCCACAATTCTCTCTCCTAAAATGGTTGATTTTCATCGCCTTATTGAAGATTGCACTAATACTTTGACTGTTTTGGAATTTGTTGATGGTCCCTAACTGATGCCGGGTTGTAGGATTAGCGCCGCCTGCGCGAGTGTGTCCGCGGTCGGTGAACCTTTATGGGGACGCGGAAGAGGACGCCGCCCCCAATACCGGAGCAGAACTCCATCCAATATCCAACTATTTTCACCACAGTGTTTCACCGAGGCGCCAGTGCAGCGGGAGACTCTGCATATGTTGATGTGAATCAAGGCCGACGACCATGTCAGAGAACCTATTAGGACCACTCCATCTAACAAAATAAACACGGATCCAGAGACTCAGACTCCACCAGTGTCATTATCAAAGGTTCCCCTGTATTAACAATGAGAATCAGAACTCTCATCTGGGAAATCGTTTCTGGCAGTATATGGTGTAGGATAAGTTTTCACCCATCCCTACTAGACACAATGCAGCTTCAGCCTCTTCTTGTGTCACTAATGAATACTGATGGTAAAACTCCAGCAGAGTTGCTCCATGAGTGTTTATCTAGTGAAGAAAGTCAATGGGAAGTGATTTGATTGGAAATATTGAAGGCAGCTTTGGCATTTTGCATTTGTGAACACAAGTCTCACTCAAAGGGAAGACCACTCGGCTGCCCAGCAACACCAGCTCCAGGCTAGGAGGTGGAGTAAAAGAAGGCCAGGATGTAAATATGGTGCAAAGTTAAACTGTGGTCAAGTTATTTTAGACTTCATACCGCGAAATGAAGTCGAAAAATCTGTGGAAAAAAGATGTTGAGGGAGGGAGAGAGCCAACAAATTGACTTGCAGCTTATGGAAGCGAAAGACTCAGATTTTACAAAGTGGCTGAATTTGTTTTCTTGGCTCTAATACGTGCGTCTGATTGATGTGAAGCCACCTGGTGACAACATTTCCACATCCCTTGCTGTTTCCCCAGGAGCAGTTCAAGTTCTTGTACCAAGCCATGCTGAGTCTCATCAGAACCCAGGAAGACGAGAAAACGCTCCAGCTGTCAGGCAACAACGGCATCATCGTGGTGGGAGCGGCCAGCTCCGCCGAGAGCCTCGAGTCGCTGGTGTAAACACCCCAAAAAAAACAAACAAAAAAAACCACAAAGAACTTTAACAACTTTTTCATGGCCTTTTTTCATTTCCTCTCCCTGAGAGAACTTGTGAGGGCAGCAGCTCAGTAAAACCCTTGCGTTGCAGTTCTGAGGCCGCACTCTTTGCTGCAGTTTTTGTAACGTGTGCCTTTTTATCTTTCTAAATATATTTGATCTTGTACATCTAACGTTGATGTAAGCTGTGTACTCACGTAATGCTCTGACCCAAGACATTTCATTTGACTAACCACTGTTTTTCCAAAACCTTTGTATTTATTGGCACCGAGCCAAATGGGAAAAGGGATTTTTTTTTTTTTTTTTGCTTTTTACATACAATTGTTTTTTAAAAATCTTTTATACAACTTGTGCACTGAGCTCCACTCTGTAAATACCATGACTGGGAAAGTGGCACATTTGCTGTTGAAGTCAATATAAAAGGGCCTGGAGTAATACCAATTATAATCTAATGTACATAATATTATAGTAATCACCTTGATGGACCAAATTTCTATTTATACTACTTAGATTTATATATGACATTTTCTAGTGCATTAAAATGTTGTGGTTTCATTGGGTAGTTGAAAAACATTAATGCTTTTATATGCTGGTTTTGTAACAGACTTAAGGTGATATGCATGGAGTACTGACATGTGTGTTATAGCTGCACCGGAAACACTGCTGGAGTCGTAGGTAGGCGAATAAATGTCAAGTCAAGGAACAGCAAAGCAAGTGTGCTGTGTTTTCTTTACGTCATTTCAACTGGAATCAGATGAGCGTAATGAATACCTCGATCATTCTTGGTCAGACATGTCATTCTTCCCCGCGTGTCCAAACCGTCATACCTCCCTAACTTTCTCTCCAAACTCCTCCCTGTGAGCGGTCCCGCTGATACAAACACACACACCGCACACATTTGTGATCTCACCCTTGCACCCAGTGAAAACTTGAGCATCTTCAACTGTGATTCTGTTTTTTTTTAGGTTGAGACTCAATTTGAGGATGAAGACAAGGATAGAAATGCAAGTGTGTGTAAGCATGTGTTTGCATCAATGTGTTTGTGTTGATGCTTATGTGCCGATGAGGATGACGTTGATGAAGACTCAGAGCTTCCTTCCAACAAAAAAGGAACAGCTCCGCAGTGAAAAACTAACACGTGTAGAGAGAAATATCAGGATCTAAACCTGCCAAGTAGAAAAAGAGAATATATAATGGACACTTGAAGTGCTGGTCTCTCACACACACCTGTGCTTCCTCCTGGTGTCTCACTGCTGAGTAACTGAACTTCTGCAGCCAATACATAGCTGTCGAGGTCACAGAAAATCTGATCTACACATACATCAGTTAGTGAGGTGGACCTGGAGAGCTCCTCACTGCAGATCGACTGTTGCTGGAAACAGCTCTCCTGGTCTCCTGGTTCACCAGACCCTCTGCACAACAACACACAACAACATCAGACCAGTAAAGAGCTCAGCAGATGGTGGTCAAACCCTGGTTCACCGAACATCGCGAGGGTCTCAGATGTGAGCATGGGTGGATCATCTTTCACACACTAGACCTCACTGTCTTCCACAGAGACGTTACATTCTGTCTCGCTAATTCTGTATGTGTGAGACTTTCCCAGATTGTCTCCCGTTGAGCGGTGAATAAACTCAACAGTGAAGTAGTTCTGAGCTTCTATGAACCTCTGCTCAGCTCTACTGTGTGTTTAACTTTCAGGTGCAGTACAAAAATCTGAAAGCTCATGGTCATCTGAGACGAGCCGATGAGCTGTTGTCTCTCGTGTGTCGCGGTGACCTGGGTGCTGCACCGCTCCTGGTACTGACCCAGGTGTGGCAGAGTGACAAATTTGAATCTGTGAATAAAGACCTCAAGTTTCATTGTCTTGTGAGTCAGCCAGAACCCAAACTATGTGAACGTTGGAAACCAAGTTGGCTGCTAGAATCACTCTCACCTCAGTTAAATTCACAGCAGTAGATTCTCAGAAAACAGAGGTGCAGTTATTGAAAGTATGGAGGTAAGAGCAGTCACCGTTCTTTTTTTAGTCTCTAAGAAGCAGGTGTGCGAGAAATGTTATTGTGGCCAAATAAGATTGATCCAACCCCCTACTTCGTCAATATAATAACAAAAGGTTTTCCTTACAAGACAGCACTAAGTAGATTTGTAGGCAATCGATGTTTTGTCACGGAGAGATTTTTCCTCAATGAAACTGAGCTGTCAAGTAAGCGCCTTAAAGTGAAGCCTTACAGTAGCCGTGGAAGCCTCAGAAGAGAATCCCAGAAGAAGGTCAGGGGTTCATACAATCTCCGAGCCTGTGCGACACACGGGAGAGGCGTTAGTGAAACAAAAGGAGCCACATGGCCCAAGGAGCCCTCCTGCTCCAAATTTCAATATCTTCTTCCTTTATGGAGTCATATGGTAATCCCCCGTACCCAAGTGTCAGCGCAATTGCTTTGGCACGTGTTAATCCAGGCTAAGACTCGGCAAGAAACGCTCCTTTTACAGGACAGAAAATAGGTCAAATGTCCAGACGTTCTCTTGACCAGCCGCCATATCCATGCCTTCATTTGCATTTTTGACTTTTCATAATTACATGCCCAATTATCCCCTGCTTGGCGGCCTAGTTTGCATGACTGCCCTCGACAGAGGTCCAAATCGGAGTGTCTTTTTGCTGACCTGGGCACGGGAGACGTGTTATCTGTACGGTACATGGCTGTCATTTGCATGTCTTCATTTGACTTTGCTTATATAAAGTAGTGCAACTGGAGTATGAAGTATGTCAATTGTCATTGTCTACACATTGTAAAAATTGGGGGGGAAATGCACAGCAAAACTATACAGGTATATTTATTTACCCCACCTGTCAAATATGTCAAATACTGGCATATGAAAAAGATTACAATTCACAACAATTCAATAAACAAGCCAATGCCACAAAGATAGACAAATATTTCCAGGGTAAGTATAATGTTTTCTCACCATTGAACTGTTAAAATCACGTCCTCTTCTGAATTTCCAAAAGAGGTTCTTTTACTGTGGAAGAGTTCAGTCAAAAATGAAGGCGAGTTAACAGTATAAAGAACTTGAACATATTGGAGATAAACGCAGATCTGAGAGTTTATATAGTGTACTTCGCAGCCAGAATTGTTCAGTTCTCCATAAGGTTTGTTTGGGTTTGAAGCCGCTCCAAAGAGATCGACAATAATTCCTATAACATGAAACACCTGTGTTTCCAGTGCAATGCTGGTCACATGACTGCTTCGAGCGAGATTAAGAGCCCAGTTCAAAACACAACATACAGTTGAGTCACAGGAATAAATAAACGTTGATGCGACTTAGGTGACAAAACATAATATGGTTAAAAAACAACAACAACGTAGCTTAATGATGTCAAGGCACACAGTAGTAAAGTAACAACTGTAATTCATACAGACGTACAAAAGGTTGTTCGGTCATTTTATTTACATCACTTTCACGTTTTCAGAAAGCAAACAGGTATTTTTTGTACAGTACTGTTAAAGCGCAACAAACTTTGCTGAACGTGCCTCTGAACTTAAGTGAAATTTGAGTGACAGTCAAACAAAAATGTGAAACCACCTTTCTATTTTCATTATACAGCTTGAGAAATAACTGTAAATACCAACGTTTAAGTCCGCGTTTGTGTTCTCTATTTAAATACAAACATGAGCACGACCAGGTTCACCCCTTAAAACACGTATAAATATTGCACAACTTAAAAAAAATGCCCCACAAATTTTACAGAACACTCTGGTCTACAGCATAACACGATTTTCACCTTTGACACACAGACTGGCAGCAGGATTTTCACTTTCAAGCTCAATGAAAGGACAATTTAGAGGGTCATTTGTTCATCTTTCCATTTAAACAAGAGAAACCATTGTTATTTATGTTTACAATTAATGAGCTTTTTTAAATATTTAATGCTGAACAGAGCTACTCAAGGCATTCCAATGTTGTCCAGTCACAGCAAAAAGAAGAAAAAACCAAAAAGTTAAAACATCCATCACCGACTCTGGAGTCATCAAGTCATTGACGGATGAGAGCAGAAATGGGGTTTAAAAAAGTGTGCCATGTGGACGCGTTCTCTGGGGTCTTACTCATGGAGGGTGCTCTTAAACAGGAAGTTCAGGCCTTCGTCCTTCAAGCGGGCCAGAGCCGGACCATAGATCTCCTTTGTCATCGGAACCACCAGACCTTTAGTGGTGATTTCCCCTGAGGAAAATACAAATATATTACAGATATTTAGACTCAACAGCAGCGGACAAACAAAAGATTATGTACACACATCGTAGAGTATAAAATGAAGTTCTTAGTCGGTATATTATTTCTGATCAAATCAAGCCTTAAGGCGTATTGAAGGAAAGTGACGAGAGAAAGGACAGCAACACGACTGACCATCGAGGAGCATGCGTGCAGCAATGGCTGCCGGGTACCCCACAGTCTTGGCCATGGCAGAGAAGCCGTCATGATCCCCGTACACCACCAGGCTGATGTGTTTGGTCTCCAGTTCACCAGTCGGGTGTCGGATCCCCACATCATTCCTCAGAATGATCATGTCCCGCTCGCCTTTATCTGAAAAGGCGAGTGACAAGTTGTTGCACGTTTGATAGTTTGGTGTACAAGATGCTACTTACTGAAGGAGAGTTTGGCCTCTAGATGTTTGGTCAGAGCAGCTAGAATGCTGTCAGCATGAGGAACAGCCTCCTCACTCAGCATGTTAAACCTGTGAACACAGCAATATGAGTTCAAGCCACACTGAAGTTACCTTCAATTAGTTTCAATTCTGCGCTTGGAGCACAGATCCTTGGCTGGATTTAAAGAGAAGCAGCTGCTTTCTATACCGCTAACTTACCAGCAAATCAAATAAAAGATCAGCAACTATCCAATTTAAGGAACCTTTTCATTATTCCTTGCTCATTAAAGGCATTTACTATTGAAAGTCTACCTGCGCACTTCCCCTAAAAGCCAGTGGGAATTTCACAATGACTGCGAAGCCTTGGTTTAAAAAGCCACTTTGGAAAGTTCGCTGCAGCGTGTGCTCCCTACACCACTTCAGGAGTCCTTGTCAGGGCACGACTCAAAACAACATGGCCTTAGCCTCCTTCTTCAGGCGGAAAGGAGCTTAAACTGGAGAGCAGCAGATGTCACCATCCCACTGATCAGTTCATAATGCAGCAACTGAAAACATCTATTCAAGTCAAGGCACTGGGTTTTTACCATCAGCGCACAGAGCCTTCGCTCAACAGGAAGCTTTGACAGAAAAGCAAAAGTTAGTGAATCCCAGTTGGCAGTGAAGTCGACTGAATCCCACCAAACAGCTCGGACCTACTATTCCACGAAAAACCTTTTTACCCGATTCTTCATGCTGCACATGTCAAAGTGCAAGTGGTTGACAGGAAAATTCAAACGAAACACTCAGAACTAACAGGTAGGAGGGTGAGGCAAACCATGAGGGTCATCGTGTTATTTAGGAATCACTCAGCTCATAGAAGATGCCCAAGCAGAGTTAACAGTACTATTTTATCTGTAGATAGGCACAGGACATCTGCCACACTCTACAGTATATGGGCTGCACTCATTGCTATCAAGCTTCCCCCAGCCTCTCACCCTAAACCTAACCCTCCAAAACACATGGCTCACCTTAACTAGGACTCTGAACCGAACTTAAACCTAATTTTAATGACCCTTTTATTTTGAAGTTTAATCCTCAAATTGAGGCTTAACCATGTGGGGTCCGGCACAAGGAGGTCTTCCCTTTGGAAATGAGCCTCACTACTGAATCAGAAGCTGTCTACAGGCAGGGGTTCTTAACCTTCTTGAACTCGGGGCCCACCTTTCCCTGAACAAATACATTCGGGACTCATTCAAGTAATAGAACTGATTCATTGGTTTACATGAACAGCCACAATACGTGGCTAATGTATTAAAAGTGAGTGTCTTGCGGCCCTCACGGCCCAAAGGTGTAAAACAAGAAAACTTGTAGCGTCCCAAACATGGGCCCCGGCCCTGTGGTTTAGAAACACTGGTCTACAGGACGGATGAGCAGACGCAGGAGCCCAGAGTATTAGCATGCATCCGGATAACAGTGAGGTCTAAAACTAGCATTCGCTTTTTGGATTCAATTCAGCACTGCAGACACAACAAAAGACGCAACTAAAGATTGCACTTGCCAAGAGAAAAAGAGTACACAACGGTCAACATTTTTTAAAGGTTCAGGAATTTCACACAGCTTATCATCTGAACAATGATAATTGCAAAAACCAAAATCACCTTGAAAAGACGGGAAAAGACTGCAAAGGTATGAGGGATTAACGCATCACAACTCAGGCCATGGTTGTGAAATATGACTCAGGCTGCCATCATGGGTCTGTAACGGCACCTGAGGCAAATCTATGACAGGCTGTAGTGATTCTGTTTATCTGGAACCGAAGAAGGTTGGGCCTCTTTAGTTCAAAACTTGGATGTTAAAAGTATCCATAATACTTCACTGTGACAAAAGTTGTAGTGTTATTAACCCACATCTCTCAAAGGGATCTGATGAACGGAGAAAACGGTGTCCAATGTAGAAAGCAGCTCATAGTCCAACAAGCTTGTGTCTAAAGAGACAACACTACCCAAGAGGTGCACACAAGTTCAATGAAAAGGACAGAGCCACTGAAGCCACAGCCTTGATCACAGCAGCGAGACCACTCAACACCACTTCATGATTCAGTTCTGACGCCCACACAGTCATTTCTATGGGCACAGAAACAACCGGGAGACTTTGTTTGGAACATTTAGCGACGGTAAACTCCATTTCCTCACCATCTCAGGGTGTCCATCCGATGGTCGTCCTTTCCAATGTGCTCATAGATGGCAGCTTCAAACGCATCTTGCGAGAGCGAGGACGACAGTCCCACTTGCCGACAGAGGAGCTCTTTCTGTGGAGATGCCAAAATGGAACACAAGGTATGCTAGTTTATACACATTAAATATGCCACATCTGTACACCCACCAGTAAACTATAACTATAGTAAATGAGCTCTCAGTCACTCAGAAACAAAGACCTAACCAGCCTGGTAAAATTACATATCGTGTTGGATGTGATAGTGGTTCAAACGAGGGCTCACCATGTCCAAGAACCTATGGAATAGCAAGATCTGACCAAGGTGGTAATGCTTTTACATTAAAAACCACAGCTAATCTGGATGCCTGAGTCGTCCGACTTCAAAAGGTGTGACTGAAACAACTCACTTGTGGCAGATCACGATTTATGACAACACAACATGCTGCAGACTAAAGTATTGTACCAATGTGTTTGAACTCTTGTTTAGACACAGCCCTCCACCAAACACACCGAACGCGCTCCGACTTATTCCAGAGCAAAGCAGAGAAATGCAGAGCGACAATACACAGAAGGTAAAGCGTGTTCCATTTGTTCATTAGTCTTTCCCAGTGTAGGTCGGCATCATCCGTGCATCTATCCTACCCACGAGACTGGAGAAGACTGCAGGGCGGGATAAGGCTCGCTGTTGATCAGACCCAACTTCACGAAACCACTCATGGCCTTGGAGAAACCCTAGGAAAGAAAGAGGCGATCAGTGCAGTGCAGAGATGTGATCAGATGAGTCAAGCTCCACCTGGAAAAGTTTAAATCTTGAGTCAGGAAAGTACAACTCGTCTAATATTATTTTTCTAATACGGAAAAGACCTTGGGAACTTCAGCGCAGCACTATGACGATGGGGAGGCGATGAATTGCTGTGAGAGTGGAAAATACAGTTGCTGAAATTAGGAGCATATGAATCTATAGTTAGGGGATGAGCGGATCAAGACATGGTAAATTACACAATGGCAGGGCAACAGAATAAATCACAATAGACGAGACAGGAGGGTTTTTCTATTCATGCATTATTTCAGCAAAAGCATTTTCATACAAAGAGCACAAGGATACGAAGCCAAAGAAGGAAGGTCCGTCAAAACCTGCATTATGAGCAAATACACTGCTCCATTTACTGAAAAAAAAAAACCAATCTGGTGCTTTGACTTGAACTGATGTAGGTTTCATTCTTCTATACACATGACAGCCATCTTTTTTTCATTATCAGACCGAAAGATCAAGATGTACAAAAACAGTAAAGCACTCTAAGAGCACTAACCTCTGCCAAGGAACTTATTTGCATCCACATCCTGGGGTTGTTTTACTTAATGTCACTGCCCTTTAAGTGTTTAAATTTCAATATACGGCGAGCTAAATTCCCAGTGTCATGATGGCGGTAGTGCAACGGTACTCCTCCTACTACACACGATACAGACATGAAGAAGAGGCCGCTCGACTGGGAATGAATGAGAAAACCTCGGTGGGTAAATCCACATTTTTGTGATGGATTGTTGGTTGCGTTTTACTGGCCTGTAATATTTAAACCCAATTATCAAAATTAGCTTATTAAATGACAACTAAAAGTTATTCAAAGACATAAATAAAACAAATGAATTAATAGGTTAATAATACATTCTGGAATTTTAGTATTTTTGGGCAATTTTTGGATTAAGTCCAATTACATCTTTTCCCATCCGTAATGTAACTTTAAACAGGATGCCAATGAAGAACACTGTGACTAGTGATTTTCTGGAATCACCCAAGTTTTCCTCATGGTCGTAAAGCATTCCTTCCTTCTGCTTGCGCAAACGTGGAGCATTCATAAGCAGGAGAAATGACTCACTCTGAAGCGCAGCGTTCCTCGGACCAGCGTGTGCGCCGTTTGGATGCCGTACGAGTCTGCATACTTGGTGCTGTCTCTGTTTGGAAACCCTTCCAGGTTGAAACCGGGGAGGAAATCCATCTCTGTGGTGGAGTCCATCAGAGAGCCGCCAGCTGGAATGCTCACCACCTGGACGGTAAGAAACCATATCACACTGATTCCTACATCATCATCATCAAAAGCAACAACTTTTATTGTGAAGCTCTCCAAACCTGATTGTCTTGGAGGAAGATGGCAGGACTGATGGTGTTCAAGAGAACTCCATATGGACTCCAGCTGAACTTGTAGCGGAGAGGATTGTCGGAACACTCTGGAGCAGGAAGTCCGCCACAGAATGAGCGGTATGATTCAATCTGTCCGCAGGAACACAGCATTCAAACAATCTTATTTTCACTAAAAAGGCTGAGACATTTTTTTTAACTGTGGCAGAATAAACAGCAGGAGGACGCCACAGATGAGTTGCATTTGTCTGGTCATCAGAGCCACACCGCGGGTACACAGGCGTGCGTTTGTTTAGCCATGAGCCACAGAGCTGGTATTTACCGTGCAGCCGTCAGCTTTGGCTTGGTTGATACACTCCATGGCCAACATGTGGTCGATGCCTGGGTCCAATCCCATCTCATTGACAAGAGTGATTCCAGCCTCCAAGGCACTGATGAGCACAAACACAGAATGTGACACATTCATGACCAAGACTTTTAACCAGAGCCTTTTTTTCATTGACAGTATAAAAGGGTCTTTTTGGTTTTACCATTCTGCCTTCATTACCTGCTTTGCAGTTCCTTCATTGCAGGACTCAAGTAGCTAGCTGTCACCATGTTCACCTTTCGGCTGATGCAGTGCTTAGCGATGAGAGGGTGAAGCGTGTACGGCAGCATGCTGACAGAGACATGTCAGGAAAGTCAGCTTCAGCATTTTAATTCAGCCCTTTATTTGTCGACAGCGTTTGAAGCTGCCTGTCTGCATCTCACATGAATATTGCTAAATTTATTCAAACCAAACTTCAATTTTAAGCATTACAACGTTAAAAAAATCTGTTGTAGGCAATATGAGGCTTGTGAATGTTGGTTGCGAGTTCAAAGCTGACTAGTTGTCTTCAGGGATGCACAACAAGAACAGACAATAATCTGCTTCTATATGAGGGATTTGCGACCTACAGACCTGTGCTATACTCTTACATACTGAAATTAATGATGACTCGACAAGACAGAAAAACAGCCAGAACTTCCATGATAAAGAACCTTTGGATGGCTTCACTAAACTCAATTTCAAGGACCACTTTCACTGACCAAGACTCCGGACATAGACGTACATTTTAACCAAATACAGTCGGTTACCTGATGACCAGGTCGTGGTCTTTGACCAGCGAATCAAGGTGACTCTTCTGACTGCTGGCATCCAGCATGATGGGGATGGTGTTGGGATATTTAGAAGCCAGATCTTCTGCCTGCTTTAGCAAAGCTGATGCTGCAGGGGAATGTAGAGAGAAACAAGTGATAAACCGACAGGAAGGTATATGATAGCTTTGACAAACTAAAGAGACACAGGTTAAATACCATGAATTGACCATTACTGCTATTTCTGACTTGATGTAAATAACTTGCATACAATACAATGACAAAAATTTACATCTGCTTTACAGCTGCAGTGGTGATACGAGTTAAGCTTTTGAAAAAAAAAACTTTACCAGCCAAAACAAGACAGATAGGAGTGCTGAAGGATCGACTCACCCACAGTGACCTGAGTCCGCTCATCACGCGTGAGATACTCCACCACAGGAGCGGAGACATATCCTGAACCGAGGAGCAGCACTCGCTTCATTCCACTCTTCTTCATGATCTGAGCTTTCTCTCTGGAAAAATGAAGCCCTCATTTGCAACGTTAAAGAAGAATGTTTTCAAATGACAGAGGTGGAGTAGGGGATGGCACTGTTGATCAGGATGGGGAATCAGCAGGAAGTATGAGAGGAATTCTCAGAGGACCATGCAGAAAAGAACAAGTGCTGGCCTTGATGGGATCAACAACAACCAGACAACTGAATAATGGAACTGCAACGAAGCTCCAGGAAGCTCATAATTTCCCTCAGTTCTATTTCCTTACAAAGTGACATTTTGTTTTCATTTTGTTTTTAAATCATGTTTCACACAAACACCATGAATCACAGTTTATATCTACTACATTGTCGTCAGCTAAGAAACTAGACGTGCACCCCGAAGCATGTTCAATAATCTGGGTTTGAAAGACAGCGATGTCAGCTAAATTTAGAAGGTTGGAGCTCACCGTGTTTCTACAGCTGACAAATAGAGATGGACTAAGTGTTGATGAGTCACACAAAGTTTTGAGATGATGCCGTTTATCACCAGTCAATATCTCCGACTCAAAAACAACCATTTATTTTGAGAAGGCTGTTGTATCTAGTCACTTCTGCACTCTATATGCACACATTTTGCTCAGATATAAATTCAATTTATACCTTTCATTGTTGCACAGAGAAAAATGAACCCATCAAAATGTGATAGGAAGCAAACCGGGAGACTTCGCTGCAGAATTTCATCAGAAGAAAGTAAAGAAGTCGCTACACTGATGAACAGCCAGGGGGAATATCCTGTGAGGTCCGCTAACAAAAACAGCATTAAGAAAGTGATAGTTTATTTCAGAGTTTTCAATGAATCTCTGAGGGGAGTGCAACACAAGAGAGGCGACAGCAATCTATACTATATGTATATGATGCAAAACAGAAAAGTAGATTTCCTCTGACACAGGGTTGATAGTAGCAAGGACAGTTACACTTCCCAGCACCAACAGCGTTCCACTGACTGTTTACCATCTTTTCCATTACTACTGACCTAATGTTGGCATCTCTAATATATTTTTACTATATATATACAACATATCTTCCAGCAAATTCAGCAGTTAAGTTAGTTTTGAGTTTCCTAAAATATCCCACCATCCAAATGAGAAGTTTGACACAAAGCATCGACTGAAAAAGTACAAGTGCAGCTGATGGACGACTGCCAACCAAATCAGCAAGTCTTCGAACACATTCTACAGTGTTTAAAAAAAGCACAACACTTTCAAGGCCGTCAAGTCAAGGAGAAGTGACACTTCAGCAGGACTGCAACAAAGGCTGACCAACTGCGTACAGCAACACTTGTGTCATTGAGCATTATCAAGAGGCCACCCAGCTACTTAACAGGAACGGGAAGCCACGAGCTGCCCCCCAAATAAACTAGTCAATAATGAAGCATCGGCAAAGTGACCGGGCGAAAGCTGAAGCGGGGGTGAAGCCCCTGCTGGCACAGTTGAGGACCCTTTGTCCTAGATCTGAGTCGCGGAGGGAGCTATTGTATTACTTATGAGAAACTTTTTTCCTTAAAGCATTACACTGCTGATGAAACGGCATTTAAGTATCAAACAAAACAACAGGCTTAATAAATCTCTTTATAAATAAGTCGTCCCTACAAAAACTCACAAGTACACAATTTTAATTAAAACAACAACTAAAGATAAATTGCATTCATCATGACAAATGTCAAGTAGATTGATTTAACGGTAAATAAAGAGATTCGAAGACGCAATCAAAAGTGTTTGGAGCATCATAAACAGAACTAAACACAACTTAAACCAGCACAATGAAAACTATTAATATGATAATAATGGATATTTTTGAAACATCCACTGTGTTAACAGAACGTGATGAACATTATTTTTCTAGGACATATCATCAATCTAATAAAATGAATAAGTATCGTAAAATAAAGTGCTAGAAAAACCTTTAAAGCTAAGCACAACACCACTGAAGAGGGTGATGGCAAAACAAAAGGGTCCGCCAGCATTATTCTTGACACTGTTCCACAATTCCTCCTGAACTCATCCAAAGGCATCATCATGTCAGCAGCGGCTATAACTTAAAGTATTAGTTCATAATGATCATCTGACAGGGTGATATGGTGATGTTAGCTTCGCACCACGACGAGCGTGAAATCCTGACACTATTTTTCAAAGCCTTTTAATTAAACCAAACGCCAACACTGTTAAAATGGTCTTGTTTTGCATGCCGGATTATCTTGTAACAATAACAGCGGCATAAAGGCATCAAGTGACCTGTGACATTAATATCCCGCCACCGACAACCACCCGCCTCAAATCCCCCAAGAGTCAGTAGGTTGCGACTAATTGGATGCGACGCTGCACAAGTGGCAGCAGGAGTGGCTGCAGGTCGGACCCACCGTCCACGCCACCGTCCACGCCACTGCAGGGCCTCATCCTCTTAATTAAAAAGAAAAGACTAGAGTCCTTCCCTGAGGAGGATTTCTCCCCCAGTTTACATATCTTAAGGTGGCAAACTCAATCTCAGGGATTAAGATTTGCTGGCTTGTCTGGGGAAAGGAGAAAAAAAACATACTTAAGATCAATTAGCAAGAAAACTGCTCGTCTTAGAGGTGGCCTACTTATGACCGAAAAACAGTTCTCAAGTAAAGTATCTTACACAAAGCTGTTTAAAAACAGTGAGCCAACAGTATCATTAAGTCAGAGGAGATTCGACGGCCAAGCTCATTAATATGGACACACTTGAAGATGTGGACAAGGAAGTGAAATCAATCAGGGAGAAATTAATCTCGGGCGGATTAAATCTTCAGCGGATTTTTGACAAGGATTTCACAGATTGTGGGCTCATGAGAAACATGCAAACATATAGTCGAGTCTGATGCGCACAGACAATCTCACTCAACACAATAAAAGACAGCTCACTGTCATAAACTCGGGCTCTCATCTAGGCAATGGATTTTCAATTTTAACAGGACAAACACATCAAGAGTTTTTTATGAACATTCTATGGAACTTCAACAATATTTTTCACGAGAGAATTTGTTTTTCAGGGTGACCAGAGCACAAATGGCATTTGAATGTGTAATGTATTTGTCAAAAGAGCAGTTGGACAAATAACATTGTGCTTCAATTGGGCTCTGTTGCAGCATGTACCTCCGCCAAGCCTCTCATATGCATCCATCATGATCCAAATCATTTCCCTATGCATATTTTACCAATATATTCATGCTAAATAATAGTGCATCAAATGCTTAAACGGACAGTAGGTGGCAGTAGTACATTCCTACGACACACATTCCTGACACAAAGAAGAGGCCACTCTGCAGGGGATGAATCAGAAACTTTCAAAACGTAGGGAAATACACACTTTGTCTCCACAGTTCATGAACGTTGATTTGTTACAGTGAACTGATTGTATGTTGTGTCATCAAGTTAAAAGTGTTTTTCTGCCTATTTGAGCAGAGTGGCAGTGTTCTTCCAATTGAATATCAATGGGAACATTTTTGAAAATCTAAACCAACCTACAGATCACTCACTTTGAAATTCATGATTTAACTATCATTTCCAACCAGTCATGAAAGTCTGATAGAAAATCATTTCTCCTGCGATATTCTCCCTAATGCATAGCACATGCTACTTCATGCTTAGAGAAGGCGCCAAAATGCAGAATGTTAATGTATCCGAGCAAAGCTAGAGACGTCAGTTTGAAGTGACCACCAAGTGGTGTGCTGCAACTTGAATTGTTTGGCCCACTCGCCAACAAATATAACACATTTGCATGCCAAAATCAGATCAGGTCAGAATGGAGATTGATCATATTTGAGAAGAAAAGATCTACCCCACAAAAACCATGAAATTCCTGTGCTTCAGATTGCCTAGCAGCAACGCCTTAGCTGGCCACCAGCCGTGAGAAGTGTTAGTACAGGGCAGGGTTGGGACAGCGAGTACCGGAGGGCAGCACTGTGCAGAGACAACCAACGGTTAGCTGTGACAAGCTACGAGTGCAAAGACGGACAGGTTAGAAGACATGGAGACAAAATGCATCTACACTTTAAACTACTACAACAACATCAGTCGTCACGTTTGGCTTTAAAGGTCCCACATTACAGTTTTGCATTTGTTATGACTGTGATCTTAAACAAGTGCAGAAGAAAAAGGTGGACAGGACAAAGGCTCTTAAAGCTGGAATTACTCATATACTATTGGTCACTGCTATGGTGGTCATATGTTGACATTTGTTACTCATTTAAAGACCACCAGAAACTAGATTTTGTTCAAGCTCTGCTTGGAACTTGTAGATGTTGAACAAGTAGGGTGGAATCTTCCAAATAGTGGAAGAGGAGTTCAAGGAGATGTACATACAGCATATCAAACACTTGAGGTCTGTTTAATAAACATGGGTTAGTTTGGCCTGCAGAGGAGTATTTTGGCCTCCAGTGTGATTGAGTACTACTCACCGAAACTGTATGTCACAGCTCATTGTTTTCCAAAAATAAAATGAGCGCTATTATGTTGGTCCATGTTTTAAGTGTCATCTCCAACGTGAGCAAGATGAAATATCACCTGATTTATACTGAAGTGTGGAAGAACAATGTTCATCCATTTATGAGAAAACATACTTAAAAAAATAACAATGGGGCCTACACAAAACGATGTGCAGATTCCTTTCATGATCCGAACGGACGTCACAAACACTGGTTCCCTTAACTGGGGAGCAAGGATCATAGGATTGAAGACAAACTTCTGTCATATGTGCGGCTTTCCTAAAGACCCCACATCGACTGCTCATTGGATCAAGGTTTTTAAGGAGCTGCAGTCCTACATGACATTCAAGCTTAGTAGTGCATTATAAAACACCAATAAAGACACTACATTGCTTGTCTTGCCAAGATGACGTGTCAGTCCGTTTTGTTTGCATTAACTAGCAGGTTTGAAACCAGAACTTAGTCGAGGGCATGGCTCGCCACTCAGTTTAGCAGTCTTTGTTGCAAACCCATTGTGAGGCAGCCATTTTGTAACTGGATATCACTTTGACAGAGATCTAAGTTTTTATTCTGAAGCAAAGCTACTGGAGAAAAACTAAATCCACCAAACAGAAGAACAAATAGGTTGAAGGAATATGCTGGATCTCCACTGGCAGAATAAAAGCTATCAATTCATTAATTAATTGGGTCTAATGCAGGACCTTTAAAAGCAGTGCCAACAGTGGTGGACAATAGACTCAAACCATTCCACAACAGTGAAAATGAATGGGATTAGTTTTTCTAGACTCATCTCTGAGGGCATTTCCCACTGAAGTTGGGAATGTGCTCTTTAGTAGCTTCACGTCATCAATCAAATGAGTGGTGCGCTTTATACAGTGAGTATTTCAACACACAATACAATGAAATGAAATGTGGTAGACGAAAAGAGGTGTTATTTAGTATTGCGGCAGTTAGTCCACGACTGTCAGCTTCATTTCAAAACCATCACAAAGAAGACGAACATTACCTGTCTCTTAATCTTTAGAAATCCAAATGAAGAGAGCATTCATATATAAGTGGAGGGTTTCTTGTATAACTTTGGATAATGTTAAAAACAAAACTAGACAAAAACACGAGTGAGGGTGGGGCAGAGGGTGTAACATGACTCCTACCTTTTCTCTCTCAGTTTCTCGATGTATTCAAATTTTGGAGTCAGGGCTCCGTTTGAAGTGATGACAGCCTACAACAAATAAAGAAAAAAAAATTCTAACATCATTAATCATTGGCAGAATATTGGCAAAGGTCTTGGGAGGCTGATATTGTTTCCATTTATTAATGTATTTGATAGAAACTGTGGAACATAAAGACAGCGCGATGGACATTCTGCTGAGGTGACTAGGTTATCCTCATTCTTAAATTAAACAATGTGGTGGGTGGAGGGGGTTGAGTCAAACATTTTCATAGAAAATTGAGTGCAAGCTTTAAATGTTCTCAACAGAAATAGATTTCAATGTGTTTTCATGGACGAAGGAGACAGAAAATGTGTGTGTAACCAGCACCCTGTATGTGCCATCTAATATGAATGATGTCAATAACAGCCCGGATGAGAATTGTCAGCTGTTCAGCTGTCAGCTTGTCTCCAAACTCACGTCTCTGACTTGTGGGCTGAACTCCTCTTCATCCAGTGGCCGTGTAGCATCAGACGGCAGCTTTTAAAGAAAAACCAGGAACCACGTTATTGAAATCATGACAAATACGTAAAGCTCTGTCTCGCAGTGCATATTTGCCTGATAAACCAAGCATCAGCCCGCTGTCTCCCACAGCAAACCAGATGTAACCTCAGGGGAAAAAAGCTTCATCACGAGTACCAAAAACAAATTTCAGGAACAAGGATCGCAAAACTGACAGAGCAATGAAGAGCAAGTTTCAGTTTGCTTAGTTAACAGAAGCGCACGTATCTTACCATCTCCCACACATAAGGAAAGAGTCTGTCTCCAAAGTACTCGGTGGCTTCTATGGGAAGCTGGGCAGGAAGGTTGTCGATGGAGCACATGAGGATACCGTTGCCCTCCACACTGGTCGAGCAAAGAGAGAAAATCGTGGTTGTAGATGTGGGAATTAAAAAACAATCTCATTCATTCAATGTGATTAAATATTAAACCCCCAAAGTTCAGTTTGTCGACTTGTGCTTAAGCATCAGGAAGGACATGCCCCAGTGATGAGAGCAAACTTTTCTGTGCTTCCATCATGAAGATTTTTAAACTTCAATTTCCCTAATTAAATTGGTCATGTGAGGATGAGTAACGATCATTTCTTTATCATCATTCTGTGTTATGTCATTTTATGTGATCACCATTCTCTGTTATCAGTACAGCAGCCACGCAGCGGATCAGCCCACCTGTCATGGTCGATGTGCTGATCGGCGTCGTACATGCAGAACGGCTTATCAATGGTCGTGCACTCGTTCATGAACTCGATGGAGCCGCCGGTGTCAGCAGAAATGTCACAAATGGCCAACAACCTGAGGAGAGAGTGGCAATAGGTCCTTGTCAACAACAGCAAAGCAAACAGTCCCAGATAACCTTTGGCATGCGAACTTTCACCAGCCTGCTACTGAACAGTAAAGAAACCTCCCTCCTACTGAGCCACGGAGGTTGAAGAGGCTTCAACGCACAAGCTATATTTAGTACAGGAAACTTTGTTGTCTCTCACGTGTTGCAGTTCAAGCCTAATAGGCTTTGTCATTTATTTCCCTTCAAATTTTAGGCGACTCCAGGAAGAGGACAGCAGTGGCAGACATTTTATCAATTTAAGGTTTTGCAGCAGAAAATTGGTCTTACTTGTGAGGCAACACTGGGGATCCCTCATCAGCCGCCAACAGGGTTTTGGGCTGTCGGATCAGCTTCTGGGCATCCAGCCTCCTGAGAAGTCGGGGAGTTTGGGGGTCCCAATAGATGCCATTGATGAGGCAGCTTGTGTAGGGTGCCACCTATGATAAAAGCAGAGCAAGTGGGAAGGTTCAGTATGTTTAAAAAAAGTGTCAATGGAGTTCAATTTGCTAGAGATATGTTTTTTGAAGACCAGAAAGTCATTCATGGATGGACAAAATCAAGTCTTCATTTCAGTTTTCATTTCTTACTCCTGAACAAATGCAGCTTTGTTCAGTCACAACATGACATCAAAATCAATGACAAATAAGCAACAGCGGTCAATAATAATAAGTTGAGCTGATCTTGTCTGACAAAAGTCATGACTTTTTTTGCTACATTGAGTGTTACTATTAACAACCTTGTAAAATATAGTAAATTAAAAGGGAAAAAAAGTATTTAATTGAATTTGAGCCTACAGCTGATGCTTATTTCGGATTTTATGTGTGTTAAAGTTCTTCACCTCCTTTGGGGATAAGGAAAACTCAATAAAACAAATGGAAGTCAAACCTGTCCCAACCTGTGCAGAAGGAACTGTGCCCTTTCAAGTGGGGAACTGCATTTTAAAAAACAAAGTAACTTGACAATGTATACTGTCAAGTTATTTTATATAAAGGGACACAGATTGATGAGGGAAATGACAGAAAGCAGGTTCTGTGAACAGTTGAGACTAAATGGAAGATTTTTTTAGAACTCTTGCTCTTTGTTACAAACAAAATGTACCCGTCAAACTTTTGAGCACTTGACTGTGTGAGGAATCGGGTCAAGGTTTGAGAACTGGACCTGCCTACAATAAATTAAATGATTTGATTACAAGCAGAAAAACACCTTCAAAGATTATTTGAATAATTACTTTTACTGTCAATTTCGCATTTGTACAAAATTCAAGCTGGACACTTAGCCTTGGTGCTGTGTGTGCAGGTTTTCAGTCAAGTCTAACCCTTCGAACTAAATGATTAAATTCAAGTTTAACTTGTGTAAACCCAGTGTTGGGGGGAAAAAAGGCTCCAGTTTCATCATGTCAAAAATACAAGGAGCTTTCGGTGAGACGGCGGCGGATGTGTAGGCAAGATTTAAGCTCACAAGATTTCGATAATCTGAATTAACATTTCGAATATACCGGAACCTACACTGGTTCTGAAGTGAGAGGTGTAGCGCTCGGGGTGGTTTTCATACTCCATGGGATCATAGATGCCATCGTTCTTCCTCATCAGGTGGTGGTGTCGGCTCAGAACAGTAGCATACACTTTGGTCATATCTGAAAACAGAAGGAAGGAGAGATCATGAACGACCGTGAACCAACTTCATCATGGCCAGGGTTTGGAAGCAGAACATTGTAGACTTTCACGTTTATCACAATTGTTTTCCCCAAAACATGCGAAATCTTGGATGAGTGAGTGTGTCTGGAGTTCCCCTGTGGTGAGAGTTTGTTTGTTGTGACATCAAAAAAAAAATCTATGGAAAACAAACAGATTGCCCAGAAACCAGCGATAAAAGTGAGCATAAACAAGTATCCATGTTTGAGTGTGAGAATAAGGGCTGCCTGACTGCACAGAACGATCAGACCCAGGTTAATTTTTCTCTCTAAATGATATTGGATTCAGAATCACTTGAATATATCAGATCACTTCTGCCATTAAAATGCTAATTTCAGACTGCAGACTTTGTCCTGGGTGAGTCCAAGTCACCCCCAGCTGACCTCCTCACACGACTTGAGAGTCATGGAAGTACTTGACCATGACTCACCGAAACAGACTAAGTGAACCTTTTTAACTTAAAGAAGTCAGAGCATTTATGAAGAGTGTACTTTAAATAAGTCCAGAATCCTGGCAAACATTTTGTATTCTAAACCTTTTCATAACTGACTGCTTCATTGCATGAATGTGCTGCACATACATTATTCCTTCAAAGAAGGAAACAATTTTAACGTGATCACTGCTGATATTCCAACTCCTACGCTCTTTAAAAGTGACTATTCACAAGTAATGCGCTTACTTACCACCGGTTTCACATACGTCCTTCAACTCGTGTGGCTCCACATACTCAACAGGAAGTTCGTTGATGATGTCCTGCGCTCCCTGGGAGAATATAAAAATGAATGCTAGTCCAAATAGGAATTCATGAGGTTTATGTTAAACATACTTTGGACACATTTCCAGTTCCAGTGAAGCAGAAAGTCACAGGGCCTATGGACTTGGGCATCAGGCCCATAGAGATCTCATATCCACAATCCCTCACTGCCTGGATGGCCTGACTGACGTTCCTGTAGTTGTGAGCCATGCCGATGTGCTGTAGACACCATGACAATGATCATTATTTTGAGAGCAGAACGACCACACAAACAAAACACTTCTTACCATGAAAGGAGTGTGATGGCCCAGAGCCAGAAAGCGAAGCCCCAAACCATGCAAAATGTTTATCATTCCTACAATGAAAGAAAGAACTAGAGATTATCCGGAGCATTTTTGGATGACACTTCGGAGCTGCTCATTTCTTAATCCCCTAATCTCTTTGCAAGTTGCACTACCTGGATCAGTGTTTGGCAGTACAAGGTCAATGTATTTGACATTCTGAAATTGTGTAATGTTAAACAAATAACCTGTCTGAACCGTCCCATGAGGAGCCCTTTGGAACCAAAGCCAGAGGTATCAGCCATGGATCACTGTTGGCCATTCTGCATCATGTAGCGATGCTGTGGCAGAAGAGGAGATGCTGCCACTCGTCAGTGAGCATATTATGTTCAGCTATTTTTAGCATTGCCAAAACCATGCCGCCAGGGCAGCAACAGAGTGGCTTCATAAGAAGTATATTCTGGTGTCAGCGTGTCCTTGTCTCAAAGAAAACCTGCAAGGGAAGCTGAGGCAATGAGTGTCTAAGCTTCTGAGGCGTGTGTGGACCTGGCAACCAAGCAGGAGAAATGTCTCATCGCTGCGGTTGCCAATATGAGCTTCTTCAATAATCCTTTATCCAAAAAATATTGGGGTTCTGAGACCTGGATGTGACTGCACCTTTTAATGGGGATTTTGATGGATTTACTACAGTCTATATATATATTCAACACAGATATAGTTATCTGTCAATGAACTAACACCACTGACAGACCACAACAGCTTTTCCTGTGTTTCTCAAATCTCAATGTAAATGAATACCATGACCACAGATACGTTCCTTTTCCACAGACTGACAGTAAAGCTCCACTAATTGTTATGCAGTAGTTGCTCCAACAGACGGATCAGATCAGCAGTCTGAAAGTCTGATACCAGCAGCAGTATTACCTGATCAGGAGGACTTGTTTTCACAAGTCAGTATGTATTGTGACTCATACCTGCGACACCTGCCCACTGGCCAAATGCGACAATCCTGTAGCCATTAGCATCGACCATCTTCTCGTAGTCAATCAAACGGACGTCCTGAAAATACACAACTTGGTCGTAATTTTTGCTCATGGTTGTGGATTTCAGGCAAACAAATAAACACAAACAAAAAGGAAGTTGAACGTTAGTCACACTGGACAGCAGTTGTCGCTAAGGAAGGTCCCTTAGCGACAACTGCTGTCCAGTGTGACTAACGTTCAACTGACCTGACACTTCATTCTGAATGATGTCTCATTTAAGTTTAGACTTGAGGATTCTAACTTTGTACCTAGTTTAATGACTGAATGTTATTTGAAATGTCTGACATGGGAACAGAGCAGTCTGGGAATGAAACATACTTTTTCCATCTGAATTCTAGCTTTCTTTTTCATTCAATGAGTAACAAAATGAAATGTAAAATGATACTGAAAAAATATCTTTTACTGAAGCACCTTTATATCATGGTGACATGATTTACATTGGTTCTGTCACCAAGGTATTCGCCACATATAAAGATCCTCCAATGTTGAGGATTACATCATCAAATCAAACAATATAAAATCCATGTACATATTTTCAACAAATAATTTCCCATGTATGCCGTCCTTAGACACTGGGCTTTACGGTAACACGTTTCTGACCAAGGTCATTGGATAACATGTCTCAGCAGCAGTCAGAGAGAGTCTTGAAAAGACACAGTCACAGACTAAACAAATCCCCCACCACATGGATGACCGTCGTCTGCCACGCCGACAGGAGTCTTCTGTTCAGAGACAGAGGTCTGATCCTAAACTCATCAAACTCACCAACATGATTGAACACGCTGAACTACTTGCTATTACTTCCAGGCTTGAGAGTACATGGAAAAATACTGTATCAATGGTTGTCATGAATGGATTCCCAATTCAAGTGACATGACGAAATACCAAACATGACTATTTCTAGATGCATGATATCACCAAGGTTTTACACAGTAACGGCATCACTTTTTGCAATATTAACATTTTTACTGAGTGAAATTTAAACGTATAAGAGAGCTGCTTCTTGTCTGTGGCCTCCAATGAACGGCAAATGCACGAGACTCCTGGTTTCCCAGTTTAGGGTCATTGGTAACTCAGATAGTGATGACAAAGCATTTGGGTGCCTGGGAGTCTCATTCTTTTCAGTGCTGACGCATCTGCTCTGGTCTGGGTCCAAACTGGGCCGCATTAGAACAGAGAGAGTGAACTGTACTGAGAGGAGACTGCCCAGTGGAGTGCTAGGCTGCAGAAGGCTAAACAAATGTACATCTTCTTGTCTTAATAATGACCTAACCAGTATACATTCAACACACATCCTGACCTGTCCAACCCACGTCTTCTCTTTCCATCTCTCTGGTGAGCTTCACTTTGATTTTTGACATGCATCTCGGAGGTAACCAATGGTCACATACCTTCTTCAGCAGATCGTCCAACAGCCCCATGTTAGCCTCCTGAGCTTTGATTGTGTGAGAGAAGAAGGCATAGGTCTTTTTGGGAATGACTTTTTCCTCAGGCATCCTCTTCACCCCAAGAATCAGCGAGGCCTCAGAAATGTCCTCCTGGATAACGGCGCCAGCTTTGGCATAGTACTAAAAAAGACATGGGGGGGCAGATGTCATCAGCAACGGATGCTCAGAACAAGCACAGCCCACAGGTGTCCACAGTGGCACCAACTCAATGTCTGAATTTGAATAAGAAGGATGTGGTGAAATAGAATCAAAACCTGTGAAAACTCTGAGACCCACCTCAACCAACACTTTTATCCTTATGTGCTCATGAGCAAAACCTGTACCGAGACACATAAAAAAATAAGTCACCTTTTCGTGGATGGCTCTTCGGTTGGAGGGCTGGACCAGGACCTTCACGCCTGCGTGTGTCAACTCTCTGACGTGCCGAGGGGCGAGAGGCGCTCTCCTCTCCCAGGGGTTGATGTCTTCTCGCCGGATGGCCATGACGGCCTTGTGGTGATCATAGCGGCGCTGCTGCGAGAAGCGCTTCGCTGACCTGCGACCTTGACGGCTGAGGAGTCGGAACATAGCTTCGATGCCCTGCTTGAGGAAGATGGGGGGGGGGGGAGCAAGCCACAAACCGGTGACATCACAAACACTTTCACACAAGACTGCAAATACTTTGCACATGTTTGACGTCGAATGAAACACGACGAGAATAGGACACGTGTGTAAGAGGTCAGAGGTTGGTTTGCTGCTGGGAGAGAGCTGTTTGTTGTTTGCACTGTCAAATAGGGAAATGCCTGAGTATGTACGACTGGTGAAGTTGCAAAACATTGCTGTCTTTCTATCTTGATCCGGACCAAAACCATAACTTGACCACATGCTAGTTCATCCAAAATAGATGTTAAAGTTATATGCTTCTATATATACTTCTAAAAAACACTATTTGAAAATCATCTCAGACCTAAAACTGCTTCCTATGTGCGATAAATAAGTACAGTTTCATACCAAATAAGGGAATTGCATCAGATCAAAGTACAGGTCATAGGTGTATTCTTCTTCAGGTCTAGCTGGATGCGCAACTGCTGTGTTTTTCTGAATGTGTAACTACTGAGCAATCACCTGG
This sequence comes from Synchiropus splendidus, assembly GCF_027744825.2. Taxonomy (NCBI): domain Eukaryota; kingdom Metazoa; phylum Chordata; class Actinopteri; order Syngnathiformes; family Callionymidae; genus Synchiropus; species Synchiropus splendidus. The sequence continues at coordinate 4,704,229 of NC_071347.1, forward strand.
TATGTTAAAATGGAGGGAGGGCACAGTGGAGTGGTGGAGTGCAGTTGCGTCACCACGTGGAAGGCACTAGACTTCTGACAGATGATTATTACATCAGAGGCACTCGCCAGTGCACACATGTTAGAGCAGACAGTCCTCCTATGGACTGTTCCACTCTTCTTATCAGCGATAGGGTTTTAGGTCATAGACAATTCCTCATAGAAAAGAAACTAGAAATATCCATGACATACAATGCAAAGCTATTAGACAAGTCATTGGATAAAGCATAAACAGGGTATATGGTATTCATCAGCTATGAGAGAAAAAGCAAGTGGCCCCCTGAACTCTCTGAGATGGTGTTAGAAGTTGAAGATGAAAATGAAAAAGCGGTTGTTGAAAGTTTCCAACTGCTCCGATGGATGAATTAACTCCCCAAGATTGCTCTTTACGCAGCATACATTCTGGTGAAACAGCTCATATAGAGCAGTTGTGATCACTGCTCCTGAAGCAAGAAACACATCTGACTTGAATCATGAAGCCATGGATCACTGCAGTGCAGGGTTCAGTATTAAACAGACTTCTCTTTATTGACTTTAATACTGCGTTCAGAACTGAATGGAGAACTTTTTTTCGATTTTTTTTTTTGCTTGTTTGTTTTCAAACAATAAACAAAAAAACACCGTTTGTATTTGTGTCCGTGTAACACGGTCACTCCTTTAGAAACAAAACTTATTTTTCCGTGATGTTTTTTATAGAAAAGCAGCGGGAAACGGTGCCTCCGCGGTGGAACTACTTACTAGTTATTAGTGTTTACCTGTGTTGACAATTGTATGTACTGCCCTCGCACTGTACATGCATGTGTCGATTCCAATACTGAAATGCAGAACGAGAAGGGAATTCCATCTTCATGCTTGCTAATAGCCTTTGTAACATGACATTAAACTGCGTCTAGTGGGGGCTTAAATCAGTGGAGAAGTCCACGAATGTCGGAAGGACCTGTTGCCAGTCCACGAGTCACATGGCTCACTCGCTCATACAAACAAGGACGGGCACTCCAGCTCGTTGCACCCGAAGTCTGGTCCGACAAAAACGCTAGTAAGTGCGTCGAAACACTGCTGTGGACGTACTAACCTTGTCGACCGGTCTGGGCTCACCACGCTTGCTCCGGGTGCGAAAGTATGTCGTCGGTCTTCGGGCAGCACCGGAGTGTCACTCAGAGGTGAGAGCGAGGACAAGACGCTCGTCCTGGGCAGCTCTCGTAGGTGGCGGAATCTTCTTCCGGTTTTTATTTCAGAGCAAAACTTCCCACAACTTTCCGCAGTAGTGAAAAAATGTACTTTTTTTGTAGCAACGAAAGAGCGGTTCGAAAGCGAATCAATAATTAATGTCACAAAGGGGTTAACACTTCCAACAGTCTTTGTTCAACTTAAGCCAAAGCTCTTCAGGGTGTGTGTGGAAATTAGACGCGTTAAAATGCCCACTTCATTCATAGGCAATAAAAAACCAAACCTGGTGCCCAACATAATAAAACGCATACGTTAGACTGATGATCTGTCTAATTCTGAAATTTTATTATGAAGTTGAGCATCGCAACTTCCGGTTATTAGGCGACCCAAGTTAGCCTCGGATGACAGACACTACAGTTTTGTTTTAATGTTCAGCGCGTCCCGCGCGGGTGGTCAGACACTTTTGCAGAGCGTTGAGTTGAGATTCACGGTTGTATTAATAAAACGTGAGATTGTGGAACACAACTCGGTGACAGGATCGGGCTGTGGTTGCTATAAAATACTATAACAGGCACAAAGCAACGTGTTTACCAAGCGCAAAGCAGCAACTTCCTGCTGCACTCGGTCGCGAGCTGGGACCTGAAATAACCTCTCCGCTGTTCAGGCCTCGGCTTCGATCGGCTTCCGCGTATGTTTTTATTTTTCTTCATTTAGGTTCTACAGACTTTGCCATGAACAAAGTATGTATCTGTTTTAAATCATATGCCAACAACCCTTAGTTTGAGGAAAGGAAATGGAAGTGGAGTCAAAGAAGTGGAGATGCTGTGATACAATCGAGTCAGTGCTTAAAATCCAGAGGACTCAGACCGGTGTGCACAGGAAAGAGCAACGAGGAATCGGTCATTTACGAGTGTTGAATTCGACTTGACAATTGGTGACGCCGGAAGAGACTTGAACGAAGGGGTCAGTACACAAATTCACCACTAGATGTCTCTTTACACACTTCAGATCAATCGGCGATATGATGAGCGAAAGATGGAGACGACTGGTGAGTTTGAAGTAACGACGCAAGTTCAGGAGTATCGTCCTGTTCTATCTGCTGGAAAGCCGTTTAAGTTGATCTTTGTAAACAAAATAAACTGCAAATATTGCATTGCAATATTGTAAATGTGATTTTAAGTGATGCTTTTTTTTCTTTTCTTAAAATGGAATTAATGATTGATTAGATTTTAAAATGTATGTTCTTTTTCTTGTTCTATATTTTTCTTTAAAAAGAAATCTTAAACATATTGCTAAACATGTTACACATTTATCTGTTCAAAACACTTTGACATTGCTTTTAAAAAGATGATTCAAATATGACATATTTTTCAGATTAATATTTACATCTCACATTTTTTTTGTTTTTCTACATTAAAATGTGCATGCGCACAATTTTTCACGATATATTAATTCCTTGCTGCCCTACAGTCTGTCATTCATTTGGCAGACACTTTATCAACTCCACATTGTTGGCTCTATACTTTATCATGCAAGCGTTGATCTTCTCTTCATATATCTCAGAACAAACCCATGAATGGATCAGGTCATGTGTTAAACTCTGTAAAAATACTCATTGCTGCACAACACAGACACGTCTGGCTTTGTGTGATGTTTTGCCACCAAATACTGATTTAATAAACGAACTGGAGGGAACAAAATAAATAAACTCATTACTTCAGATCACATTTATAAAAATCTTCCTTTGAGGACATAAATCTGAATGAGGACTTCACAGTTCCAGGTCTGACCGGTGCTGAGGATCAGGGCTGCGGCGGCGGCGACTGCAGGCCGCTGGGGTCATGCAGCTTCCTGACGTGCTTCTTCAGGTCAAAGTTCCGGCAGAAACCCTTGCCGCAGGTCGGGCAGGTGAACGGCTTCTTATCATTGTGTGTGTGCATGTGGAAAGTCAGGTTGTAGACCTGGTGGAACGCCTTGCTGCAGATGGAACACTTGAACTGCTTCTCGCCGCTGTGAGTCAGCTTGTGGTTCTTGTAGTTTCCTGAAGGAATTGAAAGATGAGTGAGATTTTTTTTTTTGTTCTGCTGTCTCCAAAATACCAGTATCAGGATAAATGAGCTCTGACACAGACTGAAATAACAACAGCGACATGATGACTGGAGACATTAAAAAAAAAATATTATATGAATTACCATCCACAAAATGAAATGATTAAATATATTTGATGATAAAAAGAAAAGAACATTTAGCACTTAGGACAAATTGTATTTTAAGAACAAATAATACCAGTGTAAGTGCTAAAAAATACCATAATTTGCACCACAAATACTGATGGTACGAGAAGCTTCAACACAGCACGGCAGAGAAATTCTTAATGATCAAATATTTAAAAGCCACTTTGAATCCCAGAGTTGAGATTTAAATCATAACCAGTAATATCACAATAATAATCGATTGGCTCCTTTCAAGAAGGTTAGAAATACCAACGTAGGATATTATTAGGAATAATTGCTGTTTTTGCCAAATAGTTTAAATGGAGCATTTCAAATGTACATATAATGCCCATATTTCCACATATTGTGGTATATATATATATATATATATATATATATATATATATATATATATATATATATATATATATATTCAAAAAATAAGAGGAATGAATAATGATTCGTAATTATTTACTTAACATAGGATGAGTCAGCATGAAATGACGATCACATTAACAAAGCAAAGACACTGGACTGTACAGAAAACTGTTTTATGACAAGAAATATTTTTGTATCTGACCTTTCTGGTGGAATCCTTTGCCGCAGAACTCGCACACGAACGGCTTGTATCCCGCGTGGATGCGAGTGTGCGTGTTGAGCGTGGAGCTGCGGTTGAAGGCTTTTCCACACTGGTTACACTTGTGGGGCTTTTCCTGAGGAAACGGGTGACACTGCATGTTAGGCGTGGACAAAAGACGTCCACTGTTGAGCCATGTGTTTCATCTGAACACTTTGGCAGGAGCCTGAATCAGTTTGGCGAGATCAACTGTCCATCAGAGCCAAGCAGAAACCAAACTGTAATGTAAATTTCACAGATCATCCAGCAAGGAGTCTGACTCCGTGATCTATTTTTGCTATATGATGATGGGTTATAAATACATTGTCTTGGCTGTATTTATTGTTTTAGTCTGGAAGATAAGATTTGTTTCCTGATAAAATCATTTAAACTCTCGGTTATCAAAAAGATAACTTAAGTACAACAAAATGGACTACAAAAAAAAAAGAAAAGTTGCAGTATATAAGCTCATTGATAGCTAAATCGATATCTGACATAATAAATCTGACATATAATATATTTAAGATACGCTGATTGACTAGTTAATGGTTAAAAATGAGCGCATAAATAAATAAAAACCACACGCTTCAACATGAAACGCAAGTACCTGAGTGTGGATGATCTTGTGACGACACAAAGTGCTCGCCTGCCGGAAGCCTTTTCCGCACACTTTGCACACAAACGGCCGCGCTCCCGTGTGCACGGGCATGTGGCGCGTCAGGTTATAGTGCGCGTTAAACACCTGCAACACAGGGATCCCGGTTATGTCACACATATATTGTCAGACACCGCCAATGCAATGGGACATATGTGGCCAGAACAGTACCAGGTTGACTGGCTTTGAAAAAGCAATATGCATATTTTATATGAGCACAGGTGTAATTTAAAGTAAATACTCCAGCGATATGAAGCCAGTTTCCGACAATGCATCCACCATTTACGACTGAAAGTGAAGGAATTTCCCGCCAACACATTTGTTCGTTTTATCTGAAACCGGAAGCGGGCTGTTATCATTTATTTAAAAAGCGCGTTCGAAGTTGCAAAACATCCGCATGACCTTGTGTTGGATTTCGTTCGTAAAAAGTGATCAAAACAAAATAGTACTTGAACAAAAACAATCTGTGGCCTGGATGAAAGCAGCTAAACCATTTCGAATAAATCAGTAATCGTCAATGTTTCCGATTAAATCTACTTACTTACTTACTTACTTACTTACCACACTTAGTGTGTGTATTAATATGTCAGCATAAACAGAAAAATGAGCCAAATCTAAATAAGATTTAATCCGAATTGTATTTTTTTTAGATTAATTGTGATATTAATATTTTTCTGTCAGTGTTCACTATTTAGCTCTCTAATATAAAAAAAAATGTAACGCATTATGTTGTAGTATAGTTATCTTATTAAACATAAATAGAGCAACAGATTTGTTGTGTTGCAGTTTGAGTGTGTTTTTCTTCGACCGTCTGTCCAGCAGGTGTTCGGGTCTCACCTTGCCGCACACCTCGCATGTGAAAACTTTGGGTTTGTTTCCGGGGCAGGAGCCGTTGAGCCGGGACGCCGCGGCCGCCGAGCTCTTGAAGATCTTGTCCGTCAAGATCTGGTCCCGCTCCTTCATGTAGCTGTGGATCTGGCTCGGGGACAGGTCCTTGAAGGCCTGCACGCCGGAGCCCGGGTACCGCTCCCCGGCCTGCTGCAGGTTGGGCTTGCTCTTCTCCTCCAGCAAGGCTTTGTGCCGGGCGCTCAGCAGGTACGAAGCCATCGGGTGCAGGTTGACAAGTCCGGCTGGCGGGGGACACGCGGCCCCGTCCCCGCCGCAATTCAAGTAGCACACGGTGCTCACGGCCGGGAAGGGGGACTGGTTCACCACCCGCGGGCGGAAAAGTTTGTATTGCCCGGCGGTCTGAGTCGCAGCCGGGTCCTCTTGCTGGTTCTTGTAGCTCAGTCCAAAACCCAAAAGGTCCGGAGCGTTTTCGGGGTGTCCCGCGTCCAAGCCGGTGATGCTCAGCCGGTGGCCCGGTTCGTAACCCAGCGGCACCAGCGGGATCATGCAGTGAAGCGAGGATGGACAGACATCAGCGATCCCCACGGGAGCGGAGCGGAACCAGCTGGGGAGTGGGATCGACTTGGGCTCGGGCGTCCTGGCCATAATCCGGTCGATGGAGAAAGCGAGAGGTTTGCTGCTGCCGCCGCCGCCGGTACCGGTGCCGAGCACGTCGGAGGCGGTGGGCTGAGTCCCGGGAGCCGGGGGGGAGCCCAGGATCCCCGCTGAGCGATGAACAGGTCCGTCCATCACAGGGCGACGACACCGAGCTGCTGGAAGGGGGAACCGGGGTCCGTGTTGCTCCTCACCGGCCCGCTGCAAAGGGCATCATCAGCTGGGGAACCCCCCACTTAGTCGCCGCGGATGGTCGCTCGATAGCGGCGTGCGGAGAAGCCGAGACCTCCGCGATCGTTAGAGTCCTGGAAGGAGCGACGGAGAGTCGATTGTGGTTCGATTGTCAGTCGGAGGAGGAGCAGAGGAGGAGGTCGTCCTCTGCCTGGCAGGACTCCTGTTCAACTGGAGGCTCTCTGGTAAATCCCGGGTCTCCTTGTGGCTTGGTGTGACATCACGTTTAATCCGGGCACGCCACAGCGGGTCAGCTGCTGTCGGGTCACATCTGGGCACTTCTCGCCTCCGGAACTTCAACATGGATCCCGATGTCAAAGCCCGAACAGAAAAGTGATCCCAGCGCGTCAGTTTAAGCACCAATCCAATATTTTCCTCTCGCGGACTTCTCCTTGCTTTCGCATCCTTGTCTTCCACTTGAGCATGGAGAGAAAAAAGCCGCACAATACGCGCGTTAAAACCGAATTCCATCACTAAGGAGTCCGTCCACTCCGTCATCCAAGTGAATAAATCTGAAGTTTATATGTCAAAATATGTTGCACAGATGCATCGCTGAGATGAAATTATTATTTTAAAAACAGTGACATGAAAACAGAATTACATGTCTTTTAAAAACACTAGCAACTAGTATATTTAAAAATAAAATTACATGCAGTGAGATGAATGAACCGCCGTACAGAAATGCAGATATAGACTTGACGTATCTGAGGTTCCATCGCCATTTCAAATAAAATTGATTTTGAATTGAAATTTCAGGGCATAGTTATGTTGAAAGGGCCTCAAGGCCTTGACACGCACCACTCCACAGTTGTTTACTTGGAACTTGTGCTTAGTTCTCACTTGAATAATTCCTTCAAAATGGATATTTTTGTGAGCTAAAATGATTATCGGAAAATATATATAGTTTCTATTTTTGCATTGTCAATTGAAGCCGCTCGATTGAAATTCTTAAAAAAAAAAAAAAAAAAAAAAAAAAAAAAACGCGCCTCACATTCGTTCAAAAGAACGAGGCGAGCGTGAGATTATGAAGACAGAGGTGGGAGTTTGCGGGAGGAAAAACGCTGAAGGTAGAAGAGTCGGTGACAGAGAGTGTCGCTGGTTTGAGGGAGTGCGCGTGGGTGTGATGGAGAAAAGGGAAAACATTTGGAAACGAGACAAAAATCTGACTTACATCTTTAAAAATTGCTTCGCGGCAAACTCGAGGTTAAAGCCTCGACTCGGGAATGCGAGGAGGCATCAGGCATAGGATGGAATTGGAATTGTTTCAGGAGCTGAAGAACCAATGCAACCAGTGACTTAGCAGATGTAGCTTTGAAATTAAACAGTGCATGACTTAAATAAATTAAAAAAGAAGATTGAATTCATGTTCATAAAAAATGGCATCCGACTATATATATATATATATATATATATATATATATATATATATATATATATATATATATATATATATATATTCTATTCTATTAGCATTCTATTTTTATTAGTGATGTATGAACATTATTTTTATTATTATTATTATGTCCTTCCCAGCGTAATAAGAAGTAAGAAGCATCATGGAATAATAAATAAAATTAAAAAAAATAGTAACGTTTGCTGGTGAAAAATAAATAAATAAATAATAATTAAAAAAAAAATAAAAAATATATATATATATATATATATACACACACACACACCCTGTATACGTCATGTAGGAGGGATATCTCAGAGTCTCAGCCTAGCGAGCTGGCCTGGGACTCAGACAACGACTGAATGACTTCATTGGAGACTGTCGAGACAACTGATGGTAAGATAAGATACATGGTAAGAAGCAACCTGCTAGAAATGTTTTGATGCCACTCACTGCAGCTGACCTGCGGGAGACGCAGCTCTGCTCCAAGTCTCAGCTGGATGACAGGGCTCCTGAAATGTAGCAGAGAAGATCATGAAGTAAAGAACAATCAAAAAAGACCAATGCTATCACACAAATGACATGAAACAAAGGCAAGATTTCAAGACAAATTCTCACCAAACTTGCACTTTATTTGAAAATGCACTGATCGCAGCTCCTGGACACAGGACGGCGGTTTTGCCTGAAGGAAAACAAATTCCACTACATGGAAGAAGAAATCATTTACACACACCAATACTGGCGCACGAGGGGAGGAAAACTCCCCAATGTCAATGAAACAACTTGTGTGATGTGCGGTAATATTTGCGTACATTAAAAATACGGCCAAATTTCATTTGTATTTTCTATATCTTCGTCCAGAAGCGCGTCATAGTTAATACCATTCACTCATAAATTATTGTGGAAGGTGAAATTCTGCACCTCGAGGGTCAAAATGGGTAAGTATAAAAGGGCTTTAGTAATTCATGCAATGCCTGTAAAAAGTAGTTTATTTTGAATCCAATATTTTTGAAATGCATTTAGAGCATTAAGAAATGATTGATGCCCAGCATTGCAGTTCACGTCTGAGAGTGAGATTTGGTTGTCAGAGGTCTGCATCATCATGGCCAATGAGATGAATGAATACGGATTGGAGAGAAGAGTTCTGTGTATTAATATAAAAAAAAAGGACTGTAAAGCAGCCCCACCAAAAGGACGGCGAAGACAGACGTAGTTAAGTCGACATTCTGTGGTGACTCATCATTGACTGAATGTATATTAAATTGAATGTGTATTGAAAGTAACTGAATTGAAATGTGCAGTCAACGTACAATATTTACATTATCCGCGCTGCAAATGACTAGTGAGAGTTCTACAGATTAAAGATCCTCTGGGTCGGAGTACAATAATTACAATAATAATCGAATATCTCATGTAATAATTATTCGTACTTAATTATTACACAATGATGATTGACAGAGCAGCTATAACGATGAGAAAATATTTATAATGATTAGAAAAACAACGATAAGTTGACACGATTATAAGATTTGAGGTCTGTGTGCTACCGTTTTTCTCCCACGTGAAAGAGCCGTGCGAGTCACAGCAATGGTACACAAGCACCCTTCAGTCCAGGGCCACATGTACACAGTACTTGCAGTACGTGAATAAAGGAGCCCCCTGGTGGACGATACTTCCACCGCATAAATCACCTTAATAACGAGCACAACGTCAGAGTTCTTCAGCAGTGGAACTGAAAAGCATGATGACTATCAATATCAATAAAAATCGAAATCTTTTTAACCTCTTCAGTTTGAGTTCATGACTCAATTTAGGATTATGCATCGTTTTTTGAAAAGCTTCTGAGCATAACATGCTTACTATGAAAGGAAATGTGAATAAATAAATCGATATTATTTCATGCTTAAGGTTTAGTGCAGCCAGCTGGCGTCATCTTCTCAGTATTCCACAATCTCTACACTCTCAGAACCTTTGACAGCAGCTCCCAGATGAAATGCAGCATCAAATGGAGCAGCCTTTCAACCAGCAGCACTAGAAGACAAGAGAGTCAAATGACGGAGACGAAGTCACAGACAGAGCAGCGGTGATCGTGGAACTGTTCTGTCAAATCAAACAACTGAAACACCAAATACCTGCAGTCACTGAGCTGATGCCGAAGGCATCCTGAATATGCAGACTTAAAACTTAGATGAGTGATTACTGAGGGAGGGAAAAATAAACAGCGACTTTGAAAACATGTTTATTTGTGACACTTGGATCAAACACCTGAACAAAACAGGTCGATATAAATATATTTCTCATTATAGTATTTTTGGCATTCAAACTGCACTGACACAAACTGGACATGAAAAAAACCCGAAAATAACCTTGTACTGTCAACTATTATTCTGAACGACGATTCATAACACAAAGAAAAGACTCGACACAGTCCAGATCTGGCAGTCTGTGAGCACAATTCTATGACGTTTGATCGATATGATGCACATCAGGCAGAACAATCACACCACGGCTCCATAATGCTCTTCACAATATAGTTAACATCACAATGAACAGAGGTGACGGCAGATCTACGACTATACCAATAAACAGTCCAGTGGCTCAACAATGACTCCCCACAAAGGACGTCACACGGTGAAGCGCACGACTCCAGCGACTAACCTTGTTTAACAAAACGTCCCGCGAGAGGTCAGATGGAAGTAGTTCAGAGTCAGACTGGAGCTGCAAGAGTTCGCACATCCAACATACGGATGATTTAAAAAAAAAAAAAAAAAACCTTGAAGAAATCAATAACAGCGCTGAACCTAGTGGTTGGAGAAACTCTCAGAAGAAAAAAAAAAGAATTTTAAGAATGTAATTTTTATGCTGAGGCGTACACTGAGATTTCAAAAATGAATAATTTTTGTGAGGATGTTTGGGTAAAATTTCCTGTATACTGTAGTAATAACATAAAAAGTAACAAAAAAAGAACATAAAAAATATCAAAACATTTTTAGGAGATAATTTCTATCAATAAAATGGATTGTAAAAAACAGTTCAGCAATTAGAAGACAACAAAAACATATCCTGTTTTGATTCCATCACAATGTCTTTGCTTCTTTATTCCATTCCTCCTGTACTAACAACAAAAGTTCAATATGTGTGTTGCACTTCGACTGTCATTCCCTGAATAGTTTTCCAGCGCAAGTCGATTCTGTGTGTTGAAGATTTTGTTGTTACCTGCTTCGTCTACAGTCACTGCCAAAGTGACGGCCATTTTCTTCTTTGTAAATTCAAAGTTCAACGCTCTGAAAGGCTCTGAAACTCCCCGTGATAGTTTCCATTGACTGTTCAAACCTCACAGCTCCAATCTGAACCGCTCTCTCTGAGAATAAATCAGAACGTTTGGCACATGAAGCTGTGAAAACGGCAGGAAATTGAAGACAACAAATTGACATCAATCAATCGTTATGGCTGCAGACGGCGGGAGGCGTGACTTCCTGTCCGGCGGGCGACGGAGGGACGGACCTCTGTCCTCCGCAGCGATCAGCTCATATATTCACGGCCGTACATTCAAGACTTCAGTCACGGTCATGTTCCCGGAGTTCAGGTCCGACAGATCAGGATCCTCAGTCGTGACAAAAGACCAGAACCTTCATCTACTAGAAACAAAGCTGAATAGAATCCAACCTCTTTCTTCAACGCCTCACATGACTTCCTGACATCGTCTTGGGAAGCTAGCTAACATCACTCTTTATGGACATGAATATTATTCATCACTAACAAGGGGCTTCAAATATGCGTTCTAATTTGCTACACCACACTGCGACTCCTCATGATTAACATTCTTCTACTTCTCTTGCAACATTCATTTGAAAACGTTCAGCATAGTTTCTATCGAATCAACACCGCTATCAACTAGTTGGCTAGTTTCTGCTCCATAACACAGGTATTTTGCGTAGTTTACTTCCTCTTTTATATCATTTAACAACCTGTCTTTGTGTGGTTATTTCATATCTTGTCCTCAGTGGTAAGACCGCAGCACATAAAGTGTCTGTTTCTTTACTTTACATATTGAAAATGCACAAGACGTGTTCCGGCAGTCGGACAGAAACCAGCATGTGATAGGCAGCGTGGAGGTTTTTGTTCTACTCAACTCTATCATATAGCAACACATAAGAACAACGGACATCAACTTTGTGCATTTTCAATATGTACAATGAGTAAAATGGACAACAGCCTGCTTCCACTTCTGGCTTTGGTGAACTACTTTGTTGTGATGCTGGAAAACTGGGTGAAGCTAGTGTTTCCAGGTCTCGTGTCACTGAGAGAGAGAAGATCTTGACCTGCCCTGAGCAAGCGAGAGACATGACATGCTTGTGTTCAGTCGTCTTCCTCATCGCTGTCCCTCATGCTGATGCCCTGCAGGCCGTCCCCTGCCTTCACCGCCGCGGTGGCCTCCTCCACCGTCAGCCGGTTGTAGATGGTCTCATAGCTCTTGTTGTTCAGGGTTCCATCCAGGACTCCTTGCAGCCGGAAGTCTCGGTAGGTTTTCTGTGGAGGAAGCAGGGGGTGAAGTTTAAAAAAGGACTGCTGGAACACACCGAGCCGAGACAGCTGCACGTGACGTGACAAAGGCTCAAGGACGGGCTGAGCTTTTCACGTTCAGGGTAGGGAGGCCAGTTCTGAGGGCCTCTGAGGGGTTTTACCTTCACTCTGGAGCTATTATACACCAAGTCATTTTGCTTTTAAAGGAGATCTGGCACGTCTGCATCCATTAGGAAACCAAGCAAAGACAAAAGCGGCTGCGGTTCAGTGGAGCCTCTCCTTTGTGATGAAGTCCTTCAAGGACACTTTCGCACCGTTTGACTTGGCTTGTCTTTTATTCTCAGACTCAAATTGATTTTTAGACGGTTGATGCACTTAAGTTCATTAGTCTTCTTCTGTTGGCAGCAGAAGACCTGGGAGGATTCTTCCACGGCACGCAGGCGATTAAGATCATTTTTACCATTTTCAGTCATTTTTCAACCAGCAGTGCTGATGGTTTAAAACCTTAACTTGAGAGACCTCTGGCGGAAGCGAACCGACTGCCCAAAGCTTGTAAACACATCCCCATTCACTTCTATGACTTCCACTCATGTGACTAAAATAATCAACTTTTATGTGTTGAGTACTACACTCTACCGTACTTATTGCACTACCAATACAGGTGTCTATAATGTGGACCATTACATTTGGTAGATGGTGGTTCATCTGTCCCAACTGCATTGCCTTTTTTCAGTGGTACCTTCTGTAGAGTTTTTTATTACGAACGTATTGTTGTGACCTTTTTAAATTAATAAATACACAATCACATCCTCCCTGTTCAGCACCAAGTGCTACAGAAAGCCGCAGAAGGATTGTCTCATTGCTTTGTCACTCTTTGCTTTTACAGAGGTTCCTCCAACGATCTGAAACTTCCTTGTGTCTGGTGACTTCCTGTTATTGAGCTCACCTTGACAATCTTGATGAGTGTTTTCAGCTGAAACATATGGAGCTGCAGGTCCAGCCTGTCGGTCAGCCAGATGCACACAGCCTTCATGGTGCTTGTGTACCATTGCTGGAAGCAAAAGAAACCACGTTTAAGGGAATACAATGTTACATGTGCAGAGACAGAATGAGAGCGTTTTCCTCATGACTCTTTATCTTGAGCCCACCAATCACAACTCATCCCATCCACCAGGGAGGGATACTGAAGTGTTCCCAGGTCAGCTGCCACAGACTGTCTCCGGGGTCTGCCAAGGATCTGCTTCCTACACCTGATGCAGCTCTCAGTCTCACACCCCATTCTGACTCAAATCTACAGCCTTGAACTCAACCGGCTTAGTCATCAGTAAAACCAAGTGGTGAGACCACCGAAGCAAAGACGCTCACCGCCTTCGCTTTACAGCGAAATTAAAAAGTACTGAACACAACAGGGCACAAAGGGCAAGTCAATTCCCTTAAGACTAACTTACCAGGAATACAGAATGAGCTGACACCCGTGTACCCCATAATCCAAGTCAAGGAAACAACTTGGCTAGCAAAATGTCATGAACCTTCCAAGTTCCTGCACTGCTGCTCTTAAATCTCAAGTTTGATCAAACCTCAGATTCTCCTCTGCAATAACCCAGATTAATACCCATGTAACACCCACTTGCCTTTTTTTTTAAAAAAAGGGGGAGCCACCACTTCTGTCATCCCAGATGTTCATGCAATGTTGCCCACTGTCTGTGGGAGTGAGGTGCCTCTGAAACTAACTTTCTGTTAATGCCTGTTGTCAAGAACAACAGCGTCACTCCAGTCACTGTCAGAGATACCCTGACCTGTCAAAGCACCAAGGGACCACACGGCAGTTGTCGAGAGTCACTGACTCCCTGGGTCTTTTTGTTGGACGGACTGATAGCAGAACAAAAAATATCTTTTTAGCTTTGACTTAGCTGATACCTCAAATAACAGATGAGTGAATGCTCAAAACCTTCAAGGTCAATGAGACAATGACAATTCATTGTCCTTACCTGATGAGTGCTGCTCAGTCAGAACCATTCATTTTCAAGTATGAACACACACGGCTCAGGGAGGTGAAATCGAAAGAAGTTTGAGACACTTCAATCAATGAAGGTTTTTCTTAATGTAGCGGCATTTAAATGAGACAGATGTCCGGCTGAACTTGATGCTCATCTCACATTTCCTTTTGTTTCAGGGGTTAAACATCAAAAGCGCAAGATCAGTCTGGACTGGATCCATTCAATTGGACACTTCACTGAATGAAAAGTCAGAATATCATTTTGATGCCATCGAATTGAAGACTGAACGAGTATTAGAGTCACAGATGAAAGCTATAGAAAAAACAACGCGTCACAGCAACGATCCAGCTTTGTCCAGAGCAGGAAGCCAACAGTTTTCATGGTGAGGCCACAGAATACCTCACCAAAATACTCAATACAAGTAAAAAAAAGGTAACAGGGTAAACTTTCTATCAACCAGTGTATGATTCAAAGCAAAACTCAATACTCAAACACAATTGTAAAGACAGCATAGATGTACACAAGGATTCAGAAAATGTATTGTATAGGTCGCAAGCTTGGACCTCAATGATATTCTTTAATGGAATCAGGAGAAAAGCCCTTTATCTCGATAACAGCAACCCTTTTGCCATTTTCAAAGTCAGGAGGCCAAGAGCAAACACCCCGTGGAGAACCTCAGTCACACAAGCTAGGCGATGCTTCAAAAGAACATAGACAGTCGCATTATGCTAAAAGCGATACTGTTGCTCCGCGAACAAGAAACGCATATCAGCTGCCGAGACATAGATTTATTTCAAAAAACATTTGTGGCGACAGCCAAGCAAGGTCGAAAGGTATGTGGCATTAAAACAGCAAAACATTTACTTGTTCAAGGATGTCAATTTGACGTACAGCTGAATGCAGAACATCACACAGAGTTCATGGCTCTGCTTTCATCACTGATCAAAAAGATAAAAAAGGCACTGCCTTGTATTCCTTATTTAATGCTTTTTTTTCTTCACACCTTTTTCCACGAGGCGGGAATCAAACATTTCTCACTTGCCACACCATTCAAAGTGACGCCAGTTAAATGCTCACATAAAGGTGGGTTTATTCAGCTTCCAGTCGAGCCAGAATACGGGTGGAAATTGCTGCGACACGGTAATGACCTGGAATATTCAGATGTTCTCTACGAGACCCGATGAAAATTAATTCCATGCTGACAAGTGCTGTAATTGCCTCCTAATAAAAGAGAGAAAAACAGCTCAAAGGTTGTTTAACGCACTTGACAAAAGCCTCAACATGTCCACAATCAGTCTGCAGTAATGGCAATCGCTTACCGTGTTAGCGACCTCTGACCTCTCCCAGTTGGCCCATAATTATTCAGTCAGAAAACAAGGTTTTTCCACACCAACTTACTGAATGTCAAATACTTTCATGTCCATTCACAAATGAGAGTTTAAATGATGTTTTAGTCACATTTGCCATTCATACTACTAAATACATAGCAAGACTTGGGCTACGCCTCTCAGTAACCTGGTTTCTCATCCAGCAAATTCTACATTACAAGGGGAAGAGACACGTTTTCAAACATTGATGGGGCTTACCTAATTGCCCAACTTCAGAGAAGATGGCTTTGTGGAGAAAAAACAAAAAAACAAGTGGGTATCATGACAATCAGCAATACATGGCGATCTAAAGTGCTGCAGGAGGCAGATTAGCTCTATGCTAATCTGAAAAAAACTAAATGTCAACTTTACCTCAGGTCATCTCTCTGACAGCATTGGTTTGGACGTCTGTTTGTCAATATAGGTCAAGAACATTTTGATGAAATTCTTTGGACATGTCAGAAAGGGATTCAATTATAGCAAGCAAGTTTGTTCGGTCTAACAAAGTTTCTAAAGATTGCTCCATTCACTTCCATTACATCAGGTCAAGTGACTGGCTACAGTAAAAAAATGTTGCGTCTCTGGTGGCAAAATGTGGAAGTGAAGATTTGCTCATTCATCCATATATAATAAATAAAAATATAATATTTAAAATACATGTAAAACAATGAGAAAATGAAAGGCTCACTGGCGGTATGTGCTGTCCCAGTGCCTTTCTTGATTTACATTTTGGAGGACCCTGAGGGGTTTGAGTGTTCCAGTGAACCTGAAGAGCCAAATTGTCCAGGTAGCGTCTACCACGATAAACAGGTACGAGGTGAGAACTGGTTTAGAGTCATTCAAGAACTTGCATATGCATATTATATGTTATGGCTGGACTTCAGTCTCTGGGACACCGTCGAAAAGGCGTGGCTCTGTCACCTCCAGAGGGATGGTTCAAGGCAGGTGTGCTGGGGACTGGGCACTTGGAGGCCTTCCCAAATTGTCTCATTTTCAGAAGGGAAGAAAATGACCAGGGCTGGAGCTTAAACCATTTTTTTTGGTCAGAATATGTTTTGGGGCTCTGTTGCCCTTTAGACACTTTCTTCGGATCTACTTGAGTGGCGCGCACCCCCTCGCCTCCCTCAGGCCCCCTCCCTCTCTAACAAGTCTCGCAGACCGATAATCAGCTGCCTGACGGGCAACACGCGAGCCACGTTAGTCATCGCTGAAAACCAGTTTGAATTTGTTGCCTTAATTGAGCAGATTAGAGGACGAGAGTGGAAGCAGATGGAGAGAATATGTGTCGGAGCAGGGAGGTCTGGGTTCCTGTCAGAAACAATAGTGGCGTGATGAATTGGGAGGCGGACCCCCGCTGCTGTCACAGTATTGATGTCATTTACACAAATCACACATATTCTTGCCTTGGCAGCGGAGGAAAAATGGCCAGAAGTGCAGGATTTAGACTGAGGCTCAAACAAGTACAAGTGCACTGCTCGCTGAAACTAGATTTTTAATGACATTTCAACGCATAACTATATGTTCAATTAATGAATTACGGCCAAAAATAATTACTTGATCCAAATAACAGATAAACCACCAATGAAAGAATGAGAAGAGTCACCGGAACACTTCCACCCTGGTCTTTAATCTCATGGGTACGGGATTTAACAGAACTAAAGTTTGATCACTCCAAATACTAAAATGAGATTCATCAAGATTAGTGAAATACATGATGACATTTCAGTTTTTTTTTTTTTTTTTGGCATTTTGTAATTATCAAATAGTTCTTAAAATCAAATTTTAGCTTCAAGTTCAGAAGGGAAACCTTTTGTCTTGAAATATCAGCAAGATTAAAAAAAGTAACATTTTGTATTATAAACAAATGCTACCTTCATATTGATTGAAAAAGAAACATTCACTATATATATATATATATATATATATATATATATATATATATATATATATAGTTTTATACATTCAAAGAGAATGTTCTTCATTATGATATTGCATGTGCAAGGTCACGTCAGTGTTGGATATTTAGCTTAAAGTATTTCCGCTGCTTCAACAAGATGATTCATCTCCTGATATAAAGAGGACGGAGTTGCTGGAAACACAGCCGTCACCCGCTGAGATCGGAGAGAAAACAAATAAACGGACACTCGTGTGGATCATGAACGCATCAGTGGCTGCGGCACGTCTCCGCCTGGCTTTATTGCTCGCTTTAACTCAATATTTCTCCTCCGTCTTTATTTTGGCGAGTGCTTTCGAACCTTCAGTTTAAAGAAGAGGCGCTAAATGAATTTGTCTCGGCCCTCTTAGATGCAGGAAAACAAGACAATTGCATATCCGCGATACGGAGTGCGGGGTGCCTGAAGCAGCTGTACCAGTTAATTTTCTGCACACAGAGTACAAGTGTGTGTGCTGGAAAGCGGAGTGAAGACACTTCGAGGCCTCATCATCACCTCCTCCCTTGCGCATGACTAGGTGCTTCTGAGCTCCATTAGACTCATTTTCCCCACGAAAAATACACACGTACAGAGGCTTTCACACATACACACACTTGCAGCCCTCGGAGGACACAGCGGGCGGCAGAAATACATCTCTGTGATGTCGTGCTGCTAATGTGGACAAATGTTTGAGCGACCATGTCTACCGCAAAGTACCACGTCGGCGAGCTCAGGCAACTCACCGCAAAGTTATTCCTATAAGTCTGAATCCTGAGAGGAGACAGGAGGGTAAAGAAAATGGACAGTGTTTCGGAGACAGAGGGATGTTGGTGCTGACTCCCACAGGGAGAGACGGCAGCTTTCAGTGGTTCCTAAGTGATAAACAGGTCAACAGAAGCGGTTGGTGGTTAAGCGTAAAGAGAACTGGAGCTGTTCTCAATCTTTAAAAGAACCAACAGAAAACACACATGTGTTTAGCACAATAGAGCTTGTTGCATTGAAACTCCTTTATTGTTTCATTTCCAAAAGATTCGAGGTGAAATGTAGGGTTTTCTTAGGAGGCAGTAAGGGGCCATTTGAGCGCATTTGAGTGTGTCAGAAACACGTTCAGTATTTCAGTGGACGAATTTGATTCATGAGCAGCTTTTTGATATCGACCATACAATAAATGGAGGACGACAGGCAGGCTGCCTGAGCATTCCTTAAGTCTTCTTCTCATGAGCGCTGTGGAGTGTTGAGTCCTGCCCCGGAAGAATGGAGACATGTGCACCTTTTAGAGACTCAGTTTTCCTCGCATTAAAACATTGACATTTTGTACAGTTTAAGAGGTGTGGCGCATGCAAGTCACACAGAGTGTGGACTGTATAATGTGTAATTACACAGTTCTTATGAGCATTTCTATAACTTAGAACCTAGAAACAGCACCTAATGAAAACGATCAATAAAGGACTGCTTGAGAATTGAACATTTCATATAGTGTACAGAGAGAGAGAATTTAATATTGATAAGTTATTACTCGATTAGGAGAGCGTGAGTCGTTTTTTTCATGATCTTCAGAAAAACACGCTTAAAAAAATGTGTGAACAGCTATTAATGTAAACAAAACTTTAAAAATGAATACATTCCAATTACGAGGAATAACAAAAATAAATGGCTACCCATGAATGAAGGATTTACCAAGGACTAAGGGAATAATAGTACTATTACAGAGTGCAACTCCTGGCTGGATGTGAGAAGAAAACCATTATACCAAAAAGCCCAGGTGATGTCCTCATTACATGTTCAAACAAAGTGAGTGCTTTCAAAGTGGAGAAGCAGTGGCTCCACTTTGAGTCTTGTGACTACTGTACCTGATATTCTAGAACCTCAAACTGAAATACAGTTCACTGTCGCGCTAAATTCATTGAATGAAATAGTATTCGAACAATTAGATGCAGGAGAAGCCACAAGGCTGTCTTTCACCTCTTCAAAAGTGCTCCACTCCAAATTATTTATACATCACTAGAGTCAGCACATGACTTCTCTGGTTGCTGGCAACAATGCCCATCAGGACGTACTGAGACTGAGATAGAGCGGTCACCACCGTGGACAAGCTGCAACAGGCGGTCAAGCAAACTTAATAAGTGCACGGTTCACACATCTGCAATATGTGTGGCTGGCATTATACTTCTGTAGTCACATACTTGATCTGACTCGAGTTCATCATCCTCAATGAAACCAGGTTTGGAATAAACAAATAATTTCATTTTATATGTGCATCCTGTTGCTCATCCACGGTGAGCCTACGGTGAGCAGGTTCTCGGGCATAAACGCAACTGCAGGATGCAAACTTGCATGAAACCTTTGTTTATAAAAGCAGTATCTAATGGAAGAAAGTTGTGTAACATAAAAGTCACCTTTTACCATATTGAAATAATATTGTAAAGAAGGTTGACAATGCACACAAATCAGAATCGCTCCCCAAAGTCTTACTGACCTAACTGAAGAACTACACTTCTCAGACACCAGACATTTAAAATCCCCCGGGAGGATAAATCAGCACTCACATCAAACACAGTCTCAATGTAGAGCTCATCATTGACCCGATCTCTGAGGATGTCCTGATTCTGTCGGACGAAGGTGATGTAGGTGTCTGCCAAATCCATCCCTGGTTTCTGTGAAACACAAAAAGGTCCATGTCACCTTGAGCATCAAGTACTGATCACACTGTTGTTCAAGCTTAAATCACATGCGGCGGCAACTAACTAGACTGTGATATGTACAGGACAGATTCGGCCTGATCAAGAAGGACTTGCAGTGAAATGAGGATCATAGGTGGCATTCAAATGGCATTCATGTTTAGGCAGAAGTGCTCCCACTAACCACCGTGGCCGTAGCTCTTTATAAAACCAAAAAAACAATGTGGTATTGAGTACATTGTCTCCACTACAGAGGGATGTTTATGTCCACTATATAGCATCTAGACGTAAGACCTGATTAGACCCTTATTCTAATAAATTAAAGGTTAAAAACTGCAAGACAAACTACAGCAAGGACTCCGGCATCCTGTATAAAAAACAGGACATGTAGGTTACAGATTGAGGCTGAGAATAAACCACTTTCAAACACAAAGTCGGAGTTTAAATTGCACTAAAATGCAAGCCAACATTCAGAATCACCTGCAGCTACCTGCTAAAAGCAGGGGAGGAACTCATGTGCCCTGGTGGTGCTTGAGCCGTTACACCAGAGAAAACATTATCCGCCTGGAAGCAGCGGCTTCTGCGGCGGCGAGAGGCCGGAGCAGGGAGAAGTGGGTAGTGGCTTGTTCATTCACACTCCGTGTTGTCAGGGGAGATTACAACTGTAATGCTTATTGTAATTGCTTTGACATCTCTCGCACCCGTTTTCTCTGAGCTGGCCCCTGAGGGGTTGTTGTTCTGCTCCAACGCTGGTGAGCGAGGGATGTCAAGTCCCCCATGCAACAACCAAGGATGCCAGTCCTGAGAAAATCACGATCCATTTGGCCATACTATAGGCTAAACTGAGGAACAAATTAGGGACCAAACCAGAAGTGTTTCATACACAAAACAGCAGACAGCACACCATGATGAGGGATAAATAAGATCCCTAAAAAGAAAGTGTTCAAGTGCCCATGTAAAACACTTATGAGGGAGGTAATCTGCAGATTGTTGGTCCCGCGATCTCTTAAAATCTATAATAATTCAAAGATGTTGATATGGATTGATGGCAAAGCGCAGAAAATGTGGGAAAAAAGTTGCGAAACTTGACATGACATCAAGATAGATAGGAACATCTGAACCTCAAATAGAGGTTGATGGATAGAAAATGAGTGATGAAAATTGTGATAATATGATAGAAGATAAAAAAAAAAGTTATGGCAAAAGAAGAGGAAAGGTGCGTAGAAATTATGATATGGTTACAATAAGATAAAATAAGAAATAGAAGATAAGATGAGTGTAAATGAAGACAGGGTGAGAAAATGAGTGCAGACAATGCAAGACATGCGAAATCTCAAAGAAATGAAGTTGGAAAAAAAGAGCGCTGATGAAGGGGTGCGATGGAAGGAGGGGTATCCATGATGATGAGTGAATTAAAGTGGAGAGGAGTAGAGATGAAGCTGGGTCATTGAGATGAAATTGGTGGTGATTACAGATGAGTGGAAAAGAAGACAAGATGACTGGTTGAGATGTAAAATGGTCAACTCCAACGACAGATATAATATATAAGAACAGACGATGAAAGAATAGAAGACCTAGAAAATGAGCATGAATAAGGAGTAGCAAACATATATTTCCCCACGAGCATTTGAAATCTTAGTTGTGTAGTTGTGTGAATGCTCTGATGCACTGGGCTGCAGCAGTTACTTCGACGTGTAACAGCGAGTGACAGACGGAGCTCAGTCAACTGTAATTCAGTTGGACTGCTGGACAAGTAAATTTGTAGATACCAGAGGTTAAAGTGGGGTCATCTTGCTGCAGGGGGCTCTGCTGTCCGTGTGTATGTGCACAGAAAAAGAGGGGTGTTGTGACAATGAGGCTCTCTAAACAGCCAAGCGGAGGGATGGTGGAGGGGGGGCCTTGGCACAGTGATTGACAGATATGTCAGGAACCCCATAATCCTTCGGTGTGGGAGAAGAGGTGAGTCTGACTTTCCATCACTGTCTGATAATGTTCAGAAATCTGGAGGACAATGAACCTGGTGTTTTGTTTCCGGGCTTGTCACATCACTGAACGTGTCCAGCAGACACTTTCGGGTCACGCTGGCATTAATGCAGATTTATTTCACAACGGCCTCCAATGTCATTGTCCAGTTCTCACTTTGAAAAGTCCCGGAAAAGATCTCCAGTGGAATCGAAGACACGGCGGTCGCCACAGAGCGGTAATTGGCCGTCACACTCAAATCAAATGTAGACGCAGGTTGAAGAAAAACACTCTTCCTCCAGAAGAGCAAAATTGCTTCTCCCGCAGTCAATTAACTTCTACTGTTCCCACCACTTAACTCTCAATCATTCACCTCTCACTTCCTCGTCACCGACAGTGAGACAAAGCGTTGTGTCAAAAGAGAGACACCGGCACAATTCCAGCCAGCCGGATTAAGACTCAGCACACAGGAGTGAAGTAGAGCAGACATACAAGCAGCTCTGCGCTCTTGTCACGCTCCCTCTTAACTGCTTCTACATGTGTAGCCAAACATTGGAAATCTCTTGTGAAGCTGGATAATGGACGTCTGCTTGCTCATCAGCCTGCATCGACAACAAATTTAGCGATGAGGGAAGGAAGCGGAGAGGAAACATCTGCAAACAGCAGTGATGCCATACAAATGCCGTTTCTTTAGCTGTTTTCATCTGACCCTTGAAGTACGATGTTTGTTGCTATTGATTTTAACTACACATATTTGATGATTTTAACTATACATATATATACATATGTATATACATATACACACACACACATATATATATACATATATATATGTAAAACAAGTAGTGTACGAGCATTTTGCATCTGAGTGCTCTTCATTACTGATACTGAGTGTGACTGAGTACTTCCGCCATTAAACATAGTTACTTTTTATTTTCTTTTTTGCACATATATTATGTTTTTCTTGTGCATGGTACACGATCACAAGTTTTACAAACACGAATTTTATATAACTGTCATAAATTGACATTCAAAAATGGCCGTGAAATGGTATCGGTGGCCATGGTATGAGTAGTACTGGTATCAGACCGATTCATAATATTAGAATCTTATTTTCTGCAATTCACCTGTCATAATATTCTTTTAATAAGCTTTACTATTGTTTGAATAGACCGCATTCTTTGTATCTTTATGCCTTAAAAATAATCTAATAGATTACCAACAATCTATTCACATTATTCTTTCTCTCATTATTTGCAACCTTGGAAGAATGATGTCACCAACTTCACCAATCAATAAAATATATTGATTTGGGTCATCATTAAGTTGAGCAAGCTGGTGGGACATTAGTGGCCAAGAACTAGAAATCAATAAAAGTGAATGTTTGCACATCATCCTCCCTACTCTCAACTGTCGTCTGCATATCCTCCTTGATCAAATCCATGAATCTCAAAGACTGTCTTCTTTGCCTGGTAATTCCATTTCTAACACTCTCAGTTCAACATGTTCCCAGTTGTGTCCAAACCCTCTGAACTCCCTCGTCTTATCTCCAAACTTCTCCATATCAGCCGTGAATGTAGTGTATAGGAGTAAAAGTTTATACAGATATTCGTCGCAGCTTCACAACCTTTGCTTTGACAGATGAATGTTGACCAGAAAAAGAGCAAATCTTGAGTTGGGAACAGTTGACGCTAGAAAATGTTCCGTGAGAAGGTTGAGTGGGCAGAGCTTTGAGCAAGGCAGTGCAGAGGCTTTGGCCTCGCCTCCTCTCTTCATCTCACCTGGTAAGAGGCTTACCTGTGTCAGGTTACTGGCCACACAAAAGACCAAAACGGCTAGGTAGCGGTTACATTATAATTTCCTGAATACAAGAAGGGGGCTGAGCAGGAAGTCAGGATGGGAACCAGAGAGTACGATGGGAAAGAGGGGACGAACTGCAGAAGGGCGGAGGATTAAAGAGGCGAAATTAGGTTTGTGAGCTGTCAGGTGTCTCAGGTGGTCGACAATATTCCCACACATCTGTCTGTGCATCTGTTGTCACAAAAACAGCTTTTCATTTGTTTATTTTTTGTTCTTGCCCTAAAATCCCTCTTTAAAAAACAACTCTGCCAAGACATGTGGTGAGACAGACGAGTCCACAGAAGAATTTGGATTCATCAAGTGTAAAGGCATAAACTGAACCTGCATGTCATCACACATGTCATATCTGGTACACACAGCTAGCACAGTCTGATAAGCATTTACAACGGCAATGCAACGGTATTATGTTGCATTTTAATTTGCGTTTGCTGTGATTACAGTCACAAACATTGTTGGGATCAACTGTGTGTCACATCCAAGCAGCTTTAATGTACTGTTGTCAAAACTAAAGGGAACCATGAAAGTCAACTGCAGGGAAATGATTTTTGCACTCAGTAGTGACATTCACTGGTTGTCAACTGCTCCAACTGAGTACGGATATGAAGTCACCTGACCTTAGTTAAAAAGGTCACATTGAAGAGGATGCAATCCGATAGCATTAAACCACCAAAATGAGAAGCAATTTAAAGTATTAGGATGGACGACTAGTCGGCTACTGTAGGTCTGTGAAAGTCACGTTCCCAAGCCCAAACTGAATATGACAAGTGAACAACTGTTGAGTGTGATGGACTTGCTTCTCAGACAAACAGATTAAAGGATCAAACAACATTTTAACCAAAATGCAGGACACAATGACATATGGACCAAGAATAGCACGAAAAAGGATGAACAAAAGACTGGTATGATAGTAGAGAAACTCACAGGGACTTCCACATACTTGGCAGCTGCTTTGACCTTTTAGAGAGAGGAGACAATATGAAGAGGACGAAATTAAAATGATTATACGAAGCCAAACAGATGCATATTACAGAATACAAAAATTGGTAAAAGACAGTGAATGGAAGAAAGAGAGTTAGAAAAGGGGTGAGTTGGAGGGAGGAAGAAAGAAGGAACGGACATGTTTATGAAGTATCAAGTGACAGTTAGTGGCCAGAACTGACGAAGGATGTGACTCACAGTAAATGACAGAATTGAAGAGAAAAACGTTCCTTCATCATATCTGGAGAGTTTGGAGAGAACGCCGTCCAACACTGAGGCCAACTGTGTCCAAAAACAAGCAAAAACAGCAGGTGTCAGTTGCAGCAACACTTGTACTTCCATATGTACTCAAACAAGAATGACCTCCTAAACACTGTCACTTTCTATTTACAGTATCAGTCCAAAATAGAAAGCTTTTCAATTGCCATTAAACAATTGAGTCTAAGAAAGAGGACCGCGGTTTCTTGTTTAAAATGAGATAACATTACATTTCACAACACTGAAAGAAATATATTGAAATGTAAATATTAGCAACAAGTTCAATTGTAGATACATTCTGGAATATAATTGGTTGTGAAAAAATGTCAAGCCGATGGAATCTGAACTCCAGAGAATAACTCAAAGCTGGGACCTTCACAGTGGCAAAACAACCGCATCAGGACAACTATAATACTATAAAAATTATTGATAAAGAATATTCAAATCAATGACTTTCCTTTCATCTGTTATATTGTAACATATAAAAAACGGCACCAGACCACGTTAGCGCCCGCTGGTGAAAGGCATCATGAGGAGAAGCAAAAAATACAATTGGGGTATCAACATTTACCTTGGATACAAGGGAAGAAATCATTTCTTTAAAGGTCTCATCAATCAGAACGTCGATTTTGGAGTGGTACTGTTGCTGCAGGGGAGGGAGACATGAGAGGGGAGGGGTGCCAAGAATAAAACACAGATAACATTATTATTACCTGACACACATGACGTTTTACCCCCCTGGTAGACAAGACTGTGCTGTCAAACACACACACACATACACACACGGAGGCGTGAAGAACCTTCCCATGTGTGTAACGTGGCTGAGTTAAGCAGCTAATAGGACCATTATGCTGCTGAATAACATTCCCATCCGCACTGGAAAAGCGAAGGAATCTGAAGGATACTTTTTGTGCGTCTCCCCACAATTAGAGCAGCCTTGTATTTCTCTAAAGCACCGGTCCAGCTGCGAGGACCAAAGGCTCACACAAGATTCAATTAATCCGCCATTTCATGTCTGGTTCACCCCCCCACCTCCTTCAAAACATATTCATGGCACCTTTTCCCTCACAGGGAGTGCGGGAGAAAAAGGCCGGGGCTGGGTGTGAATGGAGGTGGCAGCAGGGGAGTTCATGTCTCCACAATGGCCATTCAGTGGCCGTCTAAAGAGCACCCAAATTAAAAATTTCAATCAACAAAGCACACAGATCGCTGACAAATTGCAGGTCCAAGGAGGTCACTGCTGCTAGTCCTAATTTTGTGTTTTCCCCTCCACAAGTCTGTGAAATGGCTGCCTTCTGTTAGTCAATGGCTCCACAGGCAGATGAAGCTGACCTTGGTAGTGCATTACAAGACAGCGCCCTCAAACACTTAGAAAAACGAAACGAAATTCTCCTTCCAGGAGTCATCTTTAGTAAATCATCACACACTTGACAAACAAGTCTTTGAGTGGGTTGCACACAACACTTATGAGAAAGCTGCAGCAACTCCTTGGTGTTTGACTTGTCAACATGAACCGATTAAGCTACTTGATTTGATCATCTGGTTAATTAAAAAAAAGTGTTTCTAATAGTTTGGATCCGACAACATGTCACCCATAGTTCCTCTCAGTCACAACATGATTAGATTAGAAGTGCACTGTTCATGTTGTATTACTCATCATCGGATAAATTATGGCAAGTGGAGGTGGATGGGGTCATAAAAATGGTGCAGCTCCTGTTTTTCCTCATCGGCTTGATGATTCTAAGTGAGAATTGTGTATTTGGGGGGTGGGAGGAGAAGGCGAAGGGTGAAGGTGGGTGGGTGGGTGAAGGGACTTACCCACTGGTTGTCACTCTGGGAATCAAACAATGACGTGCAGGAAACATGGACATGAGGGAGAAAGACATGCCATGCAGAAAACAGTCAGTCCATCAATGACAGGCAGTTTTTCAGACAAATCATAAACACTGAGAGGAATATACAAGATGTTCTGTTCTGATTGTCATTCACATATCACAGAGGAAAACTGAATTACATCTTAAGGATCATGCTACTGAAGTAGATCAAATGCATGACTAAAAAGAAATCTTGTTGAAAAAGACAATGTTGGTAAAAAATAATTATTAGTTTTACGGAACATAATGCAAAATAGAGATGTTATACTTACGTGCAGTCAGACAAATAATCAATAAATTTCTCATTTTACACTTGAATGATACATTCACCAATATTCTTTTTTTTATTCATTCATAAGGTACTAGTGTCACATCAGTGGAAGTGGTAATGCTGGCTGGTGTTCAAGATGAAATTTATCACATTTATTTAAACATGCTTTATGTGCATTAAGAGCAAACATCTTCCCTTTATAGTCTTTATCCTTGTAGATTTTCTGAATCCCCAAAACCGCTTTGGATCCCAGTAAAAATACAGATACAGCAAACCCCAGAGAAGCTGCCAGAGTTACATGTTGTTGTTTACTTGTGTATGTGTTTACTCAAAAGAACAAGAATACAACCTTGAAATATAAAGGCGGCATGCTCAAAGCAAAGTTTGTTTTTTTTCTTCAGAAACCACTGAATACAAGCCTTCCAATCAATTACAAAGTTACCACAGAAAGTCATTCCTAAACCGTTATGCAGTAAACTTATCCACATAGGGAGGCAGTCCAGCTACAGCTACTGTCTTAACCAGTGTAACAAATAGGTACATACATGCTCCTCTGCCTCACAGCAAAAAACACTATCTTTCAACACAATAGTCAGCAACAATTAAAAAGTCCCTCTATGAAGTCTGTTGCCGTGGTTTCTCATCCACTACAGCGCGTCATTGATCCCATGATTCTTTGCAAGTTCCTTAAATCACCTTTTGTGACATCAGTGCAAATAGCGTTATGAGATCAACAGGCAAACTGCGAAATGGGTTGGTTTGTGTAGGAGGCGCCATATTTGTCATCATTGGAAATGGATGAACATCATGCAGCAGTATATACTAAGGAGATGTTTCACCTTGCCAACACTGTAGATAACTTGCAAAACACGAAAAAGCCCCTTTAAAAACATGGCAAGCAAGTGCCAAATGGTATTTGCTGTTGAAATTTCCCAAGAGCTGATGAGCGAAATAGAAGGTAGATGTTATTTTACAAATGAAAAGAAACCAAGGTTGAGAGAACTCCAGGCTTCAAACTGTGGCAGGGTAACCTTTTTCAAAGAGTCATTTTGATTAAATAGCAGCTGAAAAAAAGCAGATATTGTCTTATCATCAAGGTCAGAATGTTTTTTTCAAAGATATTTCAGGAGATCCATGGACATGTGAGGTGGGAATTTGGTGTTTTAAGTGTTGAATGATCAATTAAAACGCTAGAGAAGAGAACACTCAGGGACAGCCATCCTCTGCCACAGTTGCTCAGTTCCTAGCGTTCACAATTCTCTAGATATGGTACTTAAGAAAAATAAGTAAAAGTATTCCAATGTTTAAAAGAATAACCTAGCTGTTACAGTAGGCTGCTAATTCAAACAAGCAACTTGATCTTGTTCAATTTTATAGCATCATTTGACATAAAAATGTATTCATTAGGAAAAGAAATGAAGAGAGCCACATTTTAGTCATAATGCACCCCATGTACACCGACTGTTTCTATAAGGCTATGAAATATAAAGTCTTCACTTGGTAAGCCCCAACAAAAGAGAATACAGGGGAGGCATGTGAGTCAAGATTTCTTACTTTAAATGCTGGTAATGTTGATTATTCATACCACATCTATTTGGGTCACCAAGACTTGAGCGGTAAATTTAAAGAGATTTGTTGACATGCATATTGAAGCCACAATGTATGTCATGTAATGCTCTAGCAACAAAACAAAGACACAAACACATCTGAAACAAACACACTTGAATGCACAGTAGCGCAACAAGTCAAACATGGAAACAGCCCTTTACTATTTTGTCAAGAACCAGAACACTCTTAAGCAAATCTGGAAATTTAACTTCGGGAATACGTAACACGGCTTATCATTGAGCTACGTGATAGTTTGTTTATTTGAATTTAAAACTGAATAATACAGCGGCTGCCAATTATGTGTAACCAAAGTGGACACATGAACTGAAAACAACGTTTCAGGAAAGATTTAACGTCTCCGCTTGCCTACAATGATCTTTGAAATTCTGACTGAAAATGTACTGAATTTGATCGATGTTGTGCATTTCTAAAATAAAGTTTGATAATTCAGCACCAGCCTGTTTTTGAGCAGAGATGATGGAGGTCGATGAGGAGACGTGGCTGAAGGTTAAGAGAACAGTGTGCTTAGCTCTCTGCTTGGACTGTCAGCAGTGAAGGGTTTTGCTCTCAACAGCGCCAAGGCCAGCGCCTCACATTGGCTTCACGGCCGTCCATTCAGCTGCTTGTGAAGAGAGCTCGGCCGTTTCAAGTGAACACAAAAACACCGAACTTTCTCTGTGCTGGGAAATAGTCACATTCTGACAGTTTGACCTGTTCAGTGTGTAAAAGGGAAAAAGGAAAACCATCTTCAAGTTAGAGATATATTCAACATTGCGGAAGGCAGAGACGCCCATTTTATCTGAAATCTTTTGACCAAAATCCAATTACTGAAATTATGTCTGAGGACAACAGATGGGTGAATTTCTATTCAATGACGGAAATAACTAAATAAATACATAATAGAAATAATAGAAAATAAATGTATTATTAATGACCGTTACATTATTGTAGTCCTAGAATTTGTCAACAAATAAACAAGCTTTATTCTGTATCATAATCGTAATATATGATGAGTTTCAGGGTGATTAACTTTCATAAATGAATTGACTGATTTAAAGTGAAGTTTCAAGGGTTTTCAAGCAACCCCTGTGAAAATGAAGGCCCCGGGGTCCCAATCACGCCCATCGATCAATGTTATGTTAATTAAATGGATTGTAAACCAGGTAGACTCCAAAGCATTGCACTATGGCAAACCACGGGTACTAAAACGTTGCCACTCAACAGGCTTCCAGCAATTGAAGATGATAAACAACTATTAATGGTCCAAAAACAGAAAAGCTCATAAAGTTGGACGGGAATTCAATACAATATACAAAAGCAGATGCGTGTTCAAGGAGCATCAAGGAGAAACAGGTTTCTTGTATGGTGAGGTGGAGTCAGAAGTGAACCACAGAGATGTGCTATGCAAAATATTATCCCCCAATAATTAGAAAAGATACTGGAGTTACACTTGCTGTTGAAGGCGTGTCGGATATAGACATACTGCATTTTATTTAGTCCACAATGCTATAGTTTTTAGCACAGATCTGGCATCCCTAATGAAACTTGCACTAAAAAATTCTGCAACTGAGAGGAGAACACAATATTGCTTTAAACACTGCTTTCATTACAATAAATGAGCAACACGATTTGACATCCTGAAGGCAGGTAGAAAAGTTAGCAAACGACTATTGGTTGTTAGATTAGCTAAAAATACTAACAATGAGTGAAAGTTACCTCCTGGCCAGTATCAAGGACACAGAGCTTGGAGCACTGCTTCTTGGCGTCCATCAATACGTTGAACATGGTGCACACTGACAGTGACACTCTGAAGTCGGTCGATTTACTGGCTTTCTGCATTTTAGCATCAAATGCAGATTTGGTTCTGAAAGGCAAGTGGACATATTTTAGATAGATATTTTATGGACTGCATTGTCCAAAAAAACATTGCACACAGACCTTTTGACACAAGCCTCCATCATGTCACTGGCCATCAGTTTGAGTCTTTGCTCCAAGTGTTTTGCAAATTCAGGTTCAGGCCAGTGGAGGTCCATCACAAACACCTGCAGGGCATCCAGCTTCCAGAACAAATCCTCTGACGTAGCTGAGCCATTACTGCAACGACAATGTCATTGGCTGTGGTCACATGATAATAACCCTGGCTGAAACTGTACACACATGCTAATGGCCATGGAGAAAACATAACATACTGTACCCACAGTTGTCAGTGATTTACATACTTCACCTTCATGGTTGTTTTTATACATTCATTTCTCAAGGTGTCTTGATCCTATGTTATAAATAACAGCAACAACTGCCCACAAAAAAACAAGATATTAGGGCCGAACGACGTGGACAAAATACAAGATAGAAGATTCAATACTATATTACTGCGGCTTTAGTGATAACATCATTGAAAAAAAAACAATTAAATTTAAATTAAAATGTGATACAAACTGAAGCAAGAAGTCAGATGTCTGCCAATGGCTGGCTTTAGTTGTAGATTATGTGCAAGCAGGAAATGACCTTGGTTGGTTGCTGAGCTATAAGTTGAAGGGAAAACGAAAAACTGACGTTTGCCCCGGTGACATGCACAAGACAAGACAAGATGGGGACGCAGAGTTGATTCAGCAATATCATCATCTTGAAGGTTCACATCCCGATATTGATTCCATAACTATCTTTCAGCCCTGAATGAAATGACTTATTTTGGCATTCAGCCTCCTCCACCTTAGCCAATCATGTGCATCCTTCCGGGTCACACCTATCCACTGAACATCCTCCTTCATCACATCCATGATCCACAATGGCCGTCTCCCTCTTCTTCTTTTACCTGGTACTTCCATTTCTAACATTCTTCATCTGAAATGTTCCCTGCATCTCCTCTCCACACATCCCAACCACATGAGTTTGGCTTCCTAACTTTCTCTCCAGTCTTCACATTTCTAATCTTGTCCTTTCTAGTCCCTCCAAATGAATACTTGAGGATCACTAGCACTTGCACTAACATTTTAACTTCTATTCTGGTGCCACATAATTCAAAGCTCACGCATATGAAGACCTCCCTGTAGCACAACTCATAAATGTAGTTCTGTCTGTTTGTCATTGATATACAATCATAGGAACAATTTCCCCTCTGAAATACCCACTAACTGGCTTGATTGAAATAAACTCTACCTTTCAAGGATTATAAAAAGATAGTCCTATTGAACTGTAATAAGCAAAGCATATAATTGTTCAGCAAAGTCTTAAACTTAGAAAATATTTGCCACTGACATCCAACGGACCACCCCTTCCTACCCCTAAGCCAGCTGACCTGAAGAGGACGAAAAAGTGGCACCAGGGTTAAAATAAGCGCCACTCACTCTCCCACTTTTCTCACTTTGCCTTTAAAAGACTGTTACCTTAACAAGTGGCGCAGAGGAATAAACGCTACGTGTTGAATCCGGAGTGCAATTAATCGCCCAATGACTATCCCCCTCATGTCTAATTAGTGGTGCTCTTCTCTGAACACGCTCAGAACTCCTCCCCAGGGGAATAGGACAATCCCACTCGCCCGTCTGTGCAAACTAATGAAGTGCCAGCTTTCTTTTTATTGTGCCGTGGAGGGCCAAGTGAAGTGAGGTAGTGGAACAGCGTGGTCCATGTTGTGGGAAAGACTGTGGGAGTCGGCGTGAGGAGCCTTTTTAAGAAATGCACCCTTAACAATTCTCCTGAGTCCCCCCACCCCGCCCAATGCACCCTCCTCAACATGGCCATCGCTGCTGCCAGTTCTGATTCATAGTCTGAAACAGACCAAGTGATAAATGATTTTATTTGATCAGACAAAACGCATTTTATTTCATGAAGTAATAAAATCTCCTTTAGGGAGTTACTCGACCTGATTAATAGAATTAGCTCTTTATTTGTTGAGTTGCTTCCCTTTTTGAAACAATGGCTATTAAATGTGTTTTTTTGCCCAAACTAAGAGAGATTATTTTTAATTGAATGTCTTTTAAAATTTAGGATGTTTAGCAGCATAGTAGAGTATTGTATTGTATTGTATATCTATTGTAGCATTTGAAATATCATTGATACAATGAGCTCAATTGGACAGCAGGTGGCAGTAGCATGACAGAGCTCCGTCACAAAACAAGGCAGGTGAAGAAGAATGTCATTGTGAAGCCATAGCAGTGAATGACAAAACGTTTGGTAACGTTTGGTAAGGTAATCCAAGCTTGAGTAACTTAAGTAAAAACCAACCATTGGGACTACATAACCTCTGGCACTCCTTAAATGGTCGAAGTAATACCATGAATTCAGGATAAAAACATGAAGAAAAGTTAAAGTAAGGGCATAACTGAGTGACTGGGAGATTGTGGCCACAATTGGGGAGCAGTGTCTTTTGCATTTACAGCAGTGTATCGTGGCAATGGAAGCTTGCTGCATTGGAAGCCAAAGGTAACAACTGGTTTCCATGCACAGCCCTCAACTGTGGTGACCTACTCTTAAGAGACACTGGGAGGCATCTTTAACATTGACATGAAGGATCCAATCACCATGAGCGAACTCTCGGTTGACCAACGGGTGGAATTCAAGACCGGATACAACTCTATAAACATGTGTCAACACCCTCCTCCAAAAAGTATTGAAGATTTTTCTCCTCACAAGGGTAATGCAGAATTCTAGACTGCTGACATGATAAGCTATGTGGAACTTTGCACACACAACCTTAAGTGCTAATACCCACAGCATTTGTTGAATTGTATTTATAAGCTGCTTTGCCTCAACAGTCAGTGACAAACACTGCTCCTGTCACAATTCACAGTTCATTGCCATGAGAGATAGCGCATTCGTAACTATTCCACAGTTATGACTCTACATAACAAAGCCATGGTTGATGAGACGAAAATGTTTAGGCTTCCAATTATTATTCATTGATGATTTGTCAGACTACTTACAAAAGGTCCGGGAGATTTATTCCCTGCAGGCTGCAATACAACAAAATGGGATTTATTTGTTTACAACAGTCTATATAAAAAACACTGAACAACACAATAGCCAAAACCTCAACAGTAATTCAGAGCAAATTCATGCAGGCAGCAACCATCATGTCATGTCAACAAATACCTCAAGAAAATCATCACAACCACTGATCCATGCACATCTGATTCCTCAATGTCACACTACAACAACACAATGAGTAATGTGCTTTCATGCAGAGGAGTTACAGGATTTTGCAATGAAAGAGATGCACCACAGCAGAGGTTACCGGAGGTCATTATAAATATATATAAGAGTACATTGTAGTCCAGAGTTTCATGGTTAGTTCACAATGTCAAATCTCAATCTCTGTTGATGTTTGAAATCACCAATCCTCTTGAATGAGGAGCATAAACTTGCTTTGATAAATCTCATTATGTATGAGCTCTCAAGACCTCGAGTCCTCAGAATTGACAGCACAGTTGCCTCTTCCATGTCATACATACGTGTTGTCACACAGTGGACCCATCCAAGCGGGTGCCGAGAAGCTCGGCATCTGCGGCAGCGAGAGAGGGAGGCTCGGGACTTTGGGGAGAGGAACGCTGGCTAGATTGTTGGTCAACGACCTGTCATGTTGGCCGTGGAAACAAAAAACGTAATTCACTTGCATTCCAAGTTACAACATTGTCAGTGAGTATTACGGAACGTCTAACTCTTTGCTTCATTGGGACATAATAATTGTTGTTGCAACCTCCAGACTGAATGACACTTAATGACACGCGGGTAAGAGCAATGAAAAAGAAAAGATATATATATTGCCTTCAAAAGTGAACACACACACACACACACACACACACACACACACACACACACACACACACACACACACACACACACACACACACACACACACACACACACACACACACACACACACACACACACACACACACACACACACACACACACACACACACACACACACACACACGTTTGTATTGCTATCCCATGTGGGGACATTGTGAGGTTTCTCACTGCCATAATGCTTTCCCCAGCCTTACCTCATCCTTAACTTAACCCGGACTCTGAACCAAACTACCAAAGCCAATTATAATCACCTTGTTATTTTAAAGTCTTCATCCTCAAATTGAGGTTTGAACCTGTGGGGACTGGCAAAGGGTCCCCACGAAGACATAAGGTCCCCATGAGGATAGTGTTTTATCAAGAATTTGACCCCACGATGCAGTATAGACAAGCACACACACACACACAAACATCTTTGGAGGACTCTTACTTAACAGACTGCCAGGTCTCTTGTTCGAATCCACGATGGATGGACTGGGCGATGGAGGACTCCATCAGATCAATGTATCTCACCACCAGAGGGATGTACAGGTCCTGCAGGTGCTTGTGGAATGTCCCGTTGCACAAGTGAGCTGTCGAGACCAATCAGAAACGCTGAATAAAAACAGCTATTTTCAGAGGTTAAGTAAGATTTCTTCAAAAAAAAAAAAGTTTTGGGATAACCTTCAATAATGGATCAGTCGAGTTGAGTTGCTGAATATCAAACATGCTTCCATGACTTTATTTGAAACCTCACTGACATGAATTAATGTGCATTGCAATAGCAGCATGAGTTCAGAAAACAGCCACAATTGCACACCAGTAGTAAAAAAAACAGCAGGAAATATTAACAATATTAATATCCTGTACGGCCCTGTAAATGAAATAAGTCTTATACGATCTAAATCTTAGTTAGTCATTAGTGGCCTTTCTGAGCCTCAGTCACAGAGGATACCGAAGTGCAAACATCCTGGAACATAGTAAAAAGATCAAGGAAAATACCCACTGACTTTAAATGTCAAAATACCTGTTGATGAAAATGATTGAAGCTGAGGCCATAATACAGTATGATAGGTGAGTTAAAAAAAATGCATAATAGGATTCTGACATCCCCGATGGAACATTTTCAACCCACTTAACTCTGAAATGAGTATTATTGGACCTTCACCATTTGTGTTTGATTTCACAATTTAACTAACAGGGCTTGACGCCAAAAGCTGTTTGTAAAGACGCGGATGAAAAGCTGGAGCCACATTTGTCACACAAGGAAATAAATAGAAAGAGGATTTAAGTCAAGGAGACCTTGAGAAGTGAGATTTTTTTTCAAAGTTCCACAGGTGTTCATTCCACATCTAACTGTCTCACTAAACAGTAGAATCGTCATTAATGTTCTTTGGAGAGAAGACAGTCTGAGGGGGAGAGAGAATGGGCCTCGTCTCTCAGGACTTAATTAGTTTTAATTCGTCTCGCTTGGCTCTTTCATGATTAACACTAGCCTTTTCACCCTCCTGAGAGCCAAACCGCCTTCTTCGCAACTGCTCGCCTTCACTTGCTGACAGACAAGTGAGCATTTAAATAATCTGCAACAGGCCTGAAAGAGATGGTGCGCTCGTAAAAGAGGAGCTCACGAGATGTTGAGTCACGTCACCTGAGATCTAAACTTCCGCGTGTTATTGTGTTGATGCTCTGAATGATTCAAACGTCTCTAAGAGGCTGTTGTAAAAGTCAAGGTTTGATCTTTTGCTCATTAAAAACGTTCACAAACACCAACTCCATGAAACTTTACTTTGATCAAAAGAATATGCAGTTGGTTTCCAACTCTTTCTTCATACCTGAGATGTAATTACCGAAGAAGGACAGGCTCATTCATGCAGAGTCGAAACTATATTTTGCTCACTTTGACTATCGCCTAATTACGCTCAAACTCAGGTCGGCTGATGTTGTGACACGTGGAATAATGGCAGTGTTCATGGAGGACAGTAATTAGAAAGGGCACAAAAGATATGAGCCCCTGAAAAAGAAGACATTCTTCCTGTAACAAAGAGTCCTTTTTGCTTTCAAATTTGCCCATGGGCAGGCTGTCTGTTACTGTAACTCCCAGAGCATTGGTATCATCCACATTAAATAAAGCCAAAGCACTCGCCAAGTCTCAGCTGGCACCAGAACAATTGGAGGCAACACAAGAAAGAAGTGGCACATCCAAAGAACGTGTCCTCTTCGGCTGGAATCTTTCAAATCTACACATTTTACTCACGCGGCAAATCACACAATATATTGTCAGTGCCTATTCTGAAAATTGTGCTTATAGGGATTCAGTTTACTGCAATGCATGTTCCAAGCTCCAATCCTGATCTCAGACATTATCAGATTAGATTACATTGGAATTACATATAAAAGACAATGATCCCAAACCTTAGATTTTTAGGTGAACAACATTATAATCAAACACGATTGAAATGGTGTTTTGTTTACTAGGCATTCAGGGGAGTTTGTCTTGACTCTCACAGTGAAATCCAAGGCCTTCACTGCAGATGATGACATCATTTTTCCATTGTCTGATTGATCAGGGTAAACATGCAGGATTGAAGTTAGACTGAGGAAAAGTTTCTGTCAGCCATCCACCGCAGAAAACATGGTTGGAAGAGGCTATATAATAAGGAAAATCCATCCCTCTCCGCCACAGCTGATTCCACCGTGTTTTCAAAAGTATTTGTTGTGTCTGGGGATGTTGGGTAACATCGGTCCACCGATAATATCAACCTGATATTCACACATTTGTCAAGTATTAGTCAGTATTGGTTTCGAAATTTACCCAATGATGAAAGTTGAGAGTGACGCCGCCACTCTCAACTTTCATAAGCCAAACAAGCTTCATGGAGGCATTAAAAAGATTGATCAAATCTGGTCAGAATGCCCCCCGCGGGTACCAAGGCCGCTGCCGTCCACTGAATCCCGGTTATGTTTTTGAGACATCTTTGCTTACCATGTCACAAAAGATGATTGCTTTCACTTGCGCACGCCATGGTGCTTAGGGTTGATGTACTACTGCTGAAGTACCAAACAGAATGTTTCGTTCCTTCACTGCGTTCCCTTTGTAACGCTGATCAACTACACAGATGTTTAAAATAAAAAATGTTGAATTTCTCTGAGATAATATTTAAGAGACAACCTTTCACAAATTCTCACACAGCTATTAACAAGTAGCTCACCGACACCCGCATCCTTTTAATTACCCTTCTGTTGAAGAGTAAGTGTCGCAGATAACCCTGTTTAATAACCGGCATTGTTTTCTCTGATGCTGCTAATTATGATCTGACTTGGTTTGTGTTAAAACCAATTATTTCAAGTTGCAATAATTAATTGGGCTGCGTGCGGGAGACATAACAGGAGGGTCAGTGCCTGGTAACTAGAATTTGTTGCCACTGTTTGGACAGTAATTCGTGGATTTATGGTCGCTTAATTAGGATTCTTTGTACTTGAAGGTGGATTAGAACTTGGAAACCAATTGTGTCAAAGATAAATTTAATGAAGAATGTAAACAAACTCTACAGCAAGACATCATTGTTTGTCTTGTGATAACTTGCTTATGGATGGAAATATGTGAAATGGAAATGAACATTACAGTGCGCCCCCTGTATTCACAAGGGGCCTGTTTATAACTGCTTGTTTTGACTTCTAAAATGCTCCGTATAGCAAAGACCATCATCCTAAACACTCTTTAATGAAATGTTGACGCATCTGTGGAAGGCATTGCGAGCCTGCGGCACAGACTTACTTCTGTCAGCAAGCACTAGGCCGTCTGTTTACATGGAGTCGGGGATGCTAGTATTATCCACAGTTTAGTACCAACACGGTCAAAAATAACGTAAACATGTGTTATATGCCTCATGCTCACGGCGGTGAATCTCTGCATTTTCATGTTTAGTGGATATCCCATGAATGTTGACTCACAAATAGCTGGGGGCCCACTGTATTCACTTTTGGGAGTGATCCGGATCACTAGGAACCGCTAGGATCTAGGAATTTTATGAAGTATTCATTACCATTTGGGCCGTATTTGGCATACAGGAAATAACGCAAAAAAAGTAAAAGCTATTCCAGCGAAATTTAAAAATATTGTTTGAAGACTTTGAATTCCGTTTAACTATGAAATATAAACAATACGACTTGCCGCACGTGTGCCAAGTCCCCTCATACAATACAGATGTGAGTCGCGGCCCTCAGACTTCATCATCAGATTGACAATCAACAAGATTTAACATGACTTAGTTCCACATTTCACTTTGTCATGACCTAAACTAAAGGTATGGCATGTGTTTCGCGTGTTACTTATTGTTGATCGCCACAAAGTCTGTTTAATTCAGTGGCGCAAAGAGTCAGCATGACACAGTCTGCAGCATCGCCCACACACTGAGATCAAATTTTTCAATACATTTCCTTGGGAGCAAATATTTCAAATGAACTATCATACAAAACCAGGAGATGATTAACTGACTTTCACGACAGTCATCAGCATTTCCCATCAAACTCACGGTCAGTTCGCAGAAAGTTGTTTAGGAGCTGAAATAGAGGGAAACTGTTCCAGGAATCGACCGGCTGGACCTGCAGGGCGGCGTCCATGTCGGCTTTGTACAGAGAGAGAAACATCTCCGCATGCTCGCCCATCAACTCTGGCCACCAGGAGAAAGCCTGAAATACGGAAGCAAGCAAGCGTTCATGTTTAAATGTAGCAACACATGCCTCTCCTTCGATCTTCCATGATTACTTTTTTTAGGCACCAGTTGTGAGACAAACAGATTAATAACAGATTTCAGGAATGAATAATGCACGCATACAAAACGGTAGAAATGTTTAAAAGAAAAGAAAAAATAACAATATATAAAATAATGCTTGAGGAACTTCAAAGACTGATGGAGGCAGAAAATGACTTTTGGGGAAGTAATAACAATGCTCAAGATAAGATGAGGAAATTATTTTCAGTGAATAATTGCAAATATTCATAGAAGTCAGTGAACTAACCAGAATGTAGAATGAGTGAAGTAATGAGCCTCATATTGAAGTCACAGTGTGCAATATCAAAAGATGACACCTCAAAAATAAATGCACGGCTCCACTTTGTTCTTAAAATCTGACATCAAAGACATCTGAAATTAATAAAAAAGAAAACATTAAAAAGCTTAGGAAATTCAAATAAAAGGACCCGAGGCAAAACTTTCTTTGCTTGCTGAGGTTGTCGGCAGCTTTTATACTCCCACAAAAAGAAGAAAAGCAGAGAGGCTCAGTTGGCAAAGTACCTGCTGATTCACTAATCAAGGTATCGCAAGTCTTAAGAGCATCAGTTCTGCGAGACTCGCTCCCATATGGAGGTCAGCTATCTCAAGCAATCGCTGGGAAAGAGAGAAAAGTGCAACCAGCCATGAATTTCACACAGATGCACTCAGGTCAGTATTTGTGGAGGAAGAGTAAGCCAAGATGATCACACAGCAGCAGGTGCAAACT
The DNA here is from genome assembly GCF_027744825.2 of Synchiropus splendidus. NCBI lineage: Eukaryota > Metazoa > Chordata > Actinopteri > Syngnathiformes > Callionymidae > Synchiropus > Synchiropus splendidus. The sequence continues at coordinate 4,744,636 of NC_071347.1, forward strand.
CGGCCTTGCGAGAGTACCCCACCCGCCTTTCAAACACCTTTTCGAAAAACTCTGGAAAACTCTCACTTTTGGAAAGACAAAGAAGACAGACAAAATACAAAACAACCTAGTATAATTATTATAATTTACTAGCCGTGCTTGCAGCACTGAAGAGGTTGAGCATAAACAGTGATGAGCAAAATGTGATCAAATTAATAACACACACATCCGGACCGCCTATCCAGCACTTTGAAATGGCAACAAGGACCTTTCTGACCGACATTCTGTATGCTGTAGTCTATAACTGTATGACACAATTACATTATACTGTACTACAGTATCAAATTGAAATTTGATACACTTCCCAAGAAATTCAACCAAAAAGTGGATCAGGTCATACCTCATTTATTCATTACTCATTCGAAGAGAAAATATCTATTTTTCTGGATACTTTGATCTTAAATTCTCTACTTTCTCAATGAAATACATCAAAACCAGCACAACTGGATCCTTTGGCTTGACATGAATTGTTTCTTTCTTTTGCTTAACAAGCCTTACTGCTTGCACCACAACTAACAGTTCTGCCTGTTTGAGTTCCATTTCATTGTCAAAGTAGAAAACAATGCGTATTCTGAATACAAATTATGAGTTCTGTTAAAATTATTAAAATTATTAATTCTGTTCTGTAACATTCTGTTACAGTTTTCAGAGGCGTTACTTTGACGTTTCACATGACGGCAGCTAAGACAGCATCACCTGGCTGCCATGTCCGATCCGCCATTTCTGTTACCCTTGTTGCTCTTCAAAGTAAAAAAAAGTAAGTTGTTTGGTACACTTCAACTCGATCACCTTAAAAATACAAACATTTTCATGAGAGATTTGGTAACTGAAGAAGAAAAATGAATCTAAAGGGTAATAGGAAGACAGACTAGCAGCCATGCAGCGAGGGCAAGAAGAGTATTCACAAAATTTCTATATAGCGTCGATACTTTTCTCTGAAACTTCATCCACCACAGAAGCTGTGTGTGTAGGAGAATGATAGGAGTTTTGGTGTTCTCTGGATTATCTCGGGTAATGGATTTTTTTTCCATTGCGAGTGATTTACATAAGCATCACTCTAGGTTTGGACGTGAGAAGACAGAAGGGATTCATTAAACAAACATCATAATGAGGTAAGTGACATGTGGTTAGTCATTTTGTACATTTTGTTACCAAGGCAAACAAGGCAACGGATTGCAGCCTTCCAGTGGCAACATTTACCCTACATGTTGGTGTAAGAACTGTTGTAATAAGCAAAGATGTAACCCTCAACCGAACAGTTGAGAAACATGAAATCGTCCACACTAAGGAAATCAATTTCAGAAAGCAGCGTAGGAACTTCACATTCCTTTTCCGGACAAAGAAAAATGTTTTGTGACTTTTATGTGACTGTTTGAGTGAACTGCTGAAGGTCAGTCGCGATGTTGAGGTATGACAACCGCAAGGATGAAAAAAATGTATTTAGTGCCAGAGAAAAAAAAAAGAAAGGCACGTCTTCTCTGCCGAATGATTGCAACATTCAGGAACATTTGGCAGCTAAATGACAAGTTTGATGTTTGAAAGACCTTGAAAGAACAGTTCATGTTTTCATTGGCAATACAAGTAGATAATAGTCGGGTATGGAGAATAAAACGTTATCTGGAGTGCTTTGAGTTGAAAATGACAACAATTCAAATTGGAACTTACAGCGTCTGTAATTGGTGTTTTAAACAATTGTATATTTCTGTCTGCAACTAATTCTGCATTGTGCCACTTGCTGCCTTAAATTGCGGCAAAACAAGACATTGAACGAATGGTATCGCCTTTTGATGCATGGGTAATTGAAGATGATTATTTTGTGGGATTATTCAATACAAACAGGTTTAGGAAAATAAACATCCATCACAAAATCCAGCACAATTGTTGCAGTATGGCTGAAATGAATGATGATAAAAAACTGAGTTATTAGATTGTAATATTAGTCGTATATGCGCAGGCTATTTACAGTACTGTTAATGATAAACAAATTAATGTCTGTTCTACAGTATCACATGCGACCATTAAATCCTGTTTTCAGATCCCCAATGAACAAATGCTGATCGATATGATAAACCAAATGTCATATTCAAAACTGCACAATATAGTTGGTACCTTGCAACAAGTAAAAACAGACAAATAACAATGTGAGGAGAGTTTGCATGGAAAAGGGGGGAGAAAAAAGAGGACTGTCTGGTGGTTTATGGGCGAGTAGAAAAAAAAAACAGCAAACAAACTGGTGTTCAGACAGCAAACTTACCTCATGCCCCTTTCATGGTTGCAAACAACAGAAAGAAGGCAAATCAATTAAAATGATAAGTAAACTTTGAAAATGTGCCTCTCAGAGACAAACTTCTGACCATTTGTCATCGCAGCGTCATCCTTAAAATACAGACAGCCAAATAAAAAACAATTAGAATTCCTCCAGATTTAGAGTCTGACAGCTTGCGTCCATCCCCCTGACAGAAAGCTAATTTTCAAACTTGGTTACTTCTGAACGTTATCCTTCGGTAGTCATGGCAGCGGCAGAGCACAGCATGTTATTAATAACTCTGAAACAGATGCCGTGCTGCAGACTGCCACTTGAGGTCAATCTAAACTGACACAATCTCAACACCTTTGATTGATCAGTTTTACTCGAGCCTGTGTAAATGAGGGACAGGTACTGATACCAAAAGTGAAGGATGATAATTAAATGATCAAACCACTTATTTACTTTTGCTGATAATCAGACAGAACAATCTAATTTGTATTCAGTTTTGTTAAAGTAACAGGGAAAGAAATCAATTGAAGGCAACTATATAACAGGGAAAGATGATTTTTGAGTAGATATCTTTAATCTCTGCACTGTATATTTTGAATGGGAAATACATTGAATGGCAAATTTTAAAAAAATGTAACGCTTAACGCTTCCTTGGAGTGAACTTAAGCACCATTATTGGAAACAAAAAAATTATACACTTCAGCTTGTGAATGACCATTAGACGTATTCGTGTGCAGTTTGTGACACCAATGCAGTGTCTAACTGAGACCTGTCAATCATTGATGTGTGACCGCCCCTGTCTTGGATGCCGTTTCATTGAGGTGTGGCTGGGCGAACATGAGAAGACCATACCCACCTGCACTGCTGTTGCCACATAATGCTAGCCATATTCATGCTTGTGAGTTTACCGGCTACATGGGAATTGAGAGAGACATTGCTACTGCATGCTGTACTTTGCACTGCGTAAATTCTAAATACTGTCGGGCTGCACCGAAATGGGCTTTTATAACATCATCATCATCTTTTTTTATTTCAATTTGTAAAGTAAAGCAATAAAAACAGATGTTTTTCCAAACACCATGAATAATTGTGATTACAATTTTGATCAAAATAACTATCATCATCATTTTGGTTCTAATCGTGTGGCCCCCAATAAAGAAAATAAAAACCAAAGGCGCTTTGTTTAAATTTTTAAAATGCTTTTTAAGAAGTCTTCATTTTTAATCTCAGGATTTATCTCAATAAATTACAAATAATAATATAATAATAATATTTTCTATTTGTCAAACTAGGCAAACAAGACTGTCCACTCCTGAACACATTCTTAACTCACACCAAATTGTGAAAATCATTGAAAAACCAAAAATCATCATAAACGCTGTGAACCAGTTCCATGAATGGCTGAATGTAATGCAGAGGAAATTCAAAATTGGCTGAAGATGTAAAAATCCGTCCACGACATTTCACAAATGTTTCAAGAAAACATCGCTGTTGGGAACAAATACCTCCGAATGATGCTCGTCATTCTGCTGCAGAACTTCAATGCACAGTTCACCCAGTCGCATCATGTCCTCCAGTCTTTTCTCAGGAGTGGCCTGTGGGTCCACTGAAATAACAAGACACAGGACATTTACTACTATAATACTACTGTGCACTAGTTTTCTATCATTGAATTGAAGAATGAGCTTTTAGTCTTGTGTTCTCCACAAACGTGAGATAAAAATGAACAGTGCTAAATATTAAACGGATTCTTGTCATACTAATGCAAAACATGTTATGACGAAAACTGAATAAGGAAACAGGTGCTTTTATGGATGTGCAAAAACAGCAGATGCTGAAAACCTTCTGAGATTTGCAAAAAAAAAGATGATGCGACTGTAATTGCAGCAGTGCCATACAGTTACCAAGAAAGTCTCAGTATTCAGCTCAGGAGGAAAACAAGATATTGACTCAGAGTTCTACCCTTTATTTCGGCATATTCCTTCAGCTGGGTGTAATTTATGCGCGCCGCTTTCTCCAGACACCTCTTCACCAGTTGCTTCATCTCCTCAGCAGGAACTGGAGTGGTAATGTCCTTCATTAAAACCTGAAACCACACTACCATCAGACCCAATCGAGATGCAAAATTTGGTTTTAATTTTAAACCATGTTTCTTTTACCCGCTCCTGCAGGGAGAGCGTTGCCTTCAGTGCCCCATCTGGTCTTCCGAAGGGAAAACAGTACCTGCAAGTGCCCACGTGTTTTGACAAAAACATCAGCAGGACAAAGGTGGTTATCATCAAACAGATGGACACTCAATGTATCACAGTGACCAAGGACGCTTTGTCATATTAGGGTACTTCATGAGAAGACTAGGGGGGTGGGCCAACACCGACATAACCAATTACCTCGGCTGTTGAGTAATTCTACTAAAATGAGAAACTATATTTATTGTTAAAGATCTGTATTGATGAGAGCAATTTTCATTAGCAAGATCATATCATATGAAAAGATGTCGGTCAACTTGTTTACACTGGTATGAAGGCACCTCTTTAGGTATTTGGAACCTTTTTTGTCGACAGTAACATTTCATAACATGTTCCCACCTATCACATCACTACCATCACAATTCTTTTTAATTTGTACAAAAAAACTAAGAAAAACAATCAAAAAGTCTTTCCGGGATTTTGTTATGGCATTTATATGATTTTCTTATACGACATGTCAAGCCCTCGACTCACAACTCAGAGTAAGGAACAAACTACTTTCATTTGAGTCTTGAATAGTTGTAGTAAAAAAAAAGCAAATGTATTAAATTGGTCATACTGTAAGATCACAGTGCTGCGGAATAGACAGAGGAAGATGCTGAGAGAGTAAAAAGCAGATGGGCCTAAAAGGAATACCAGCGGCAGTTAAAATGTTGAGGCTAAACTGTTCTTTAATCTAAACCAAACTATTTAAATCCTCTCTTGTCTGGAGTACATTAGCATAATCCCGCCATTGTCACAACCATTATTTACCAGCATTAGCTTCTTGTAGAGGTGAGTCTATAATGACTCCTGCTGATTGCCGCCCCACCCTCCCTCCACTTCCTCTCAGGGACCAGATGGAGGGGCCCTCTCTGGTTTAAAGAGCCGAGGCCAGCGTGCAGTTAAGGGCAGCCCGCTATTCAGAAGGGTGTAGCTCATGGTCTTCAGGCTGTTGCTTTCACAGCTACCTCACAAAGCATTCACATGTCAGCAGCAGCGCTGAATAGCTGCGTGCAGAAGCAGGGAGGTCTCATCCGTTGCCTGGACCCTTGTCCTGCACCTGTTTCTTTCTACCTACAGTGGCCTCTTTTATAACCACAGAGAGGTTCAAATGAGCATACTAATGGCTATTTAACAATCCCCTCAAATCTTCAACAAGACAAACATTTGTTCTCTGCAGTGTCCACCACATTATCATCCAAGCAATGTTAAATGCATGAAATTAACACCAGCTGCAACATCCATCCATTATAGTCTGCTCAGCCAAGGTCAGCCCGTGCTGGCAGCAGGCTGGGCTGACAAGCCCGCCCTCCTCCCAGAAGCCTCCTACAGCTCTTCAGGTGGAATACTGAGACATTCCGAGAATCAAACCGGGCATACCCAGGTTCACCCGACCAGACATGCCAGCGACTGACATCTCAGTCATCTCAACTAGCAAATGTAATTTAAGGGCAACAGAAACATACAAACTGTCCATCTGACAGCGCACAAAAATATCAGATTACACAACATGCAGTATTCTTAAATATATATATATATATATATATAATATACTAGTCATCCTCAATGAAGGCTGTAGTCAAAGAGAATCTGACTCAGACTGTATTAGATTGAGACCAACTGGCAACTTGCCATGGTAGAATCAAACTTTGCAAATCAATGACTGCTCAAAGAAGGATTACATGAATTAATGCAGTGCTTTAATGATATAGCCACACACTGTCTGAAGCTCTTCTCTATCATACCCACGTATGAGGCTACATCCTGGGTAGGTGTGTGCCAACCAGCCTCATGCTAGGGGGCCTTAAGGAATGGAACACCAGCAATAATGAAAAAAGAGGACAAGGAGGGGTGGAAAACAAATACAAATAAAAAAGTCAATAAAAATATTTTTTGAATTTTCACTTGATGGATTTCTACTTTTCTTAGTCATGATATACAGTATAACTAGCACATATTCCAGGACTGGTCCAAACAAATCCCAAATTAGGAGCCTGGTGTGGCACATTGACTGCACTAACTGAAGCGGTGTGAAGATGAAACCAAAATTAAACAAATAAAACTGTTGAATTTATCGTTGAATTCTACCTGAAGTGAGTGATCTGGTTCTCCAGCAAAGACATGAGTTGATTCCTGATAGATTCAAACTGCTCCTTCTCCTCCATGGTGACTGTTCCCATCCCATCGGGCCTGAGGGGAAAAAAAAGGACATATTAAACAAGTCGAATAAGGATAGATTCGATTTTGAAAAAGGAAGCCAGGGTATCGAAGTAAATTCTAAAATAAACCACTGCATTTGAGAATTTTCTGCATTTTAATGTATAAAAAAAATCAAATCAACTACTGAATTAGTTAGAGGGATTCATGACTGGTCTAATCGCGATGTCACCTCTCTCTCTCAGCACATTCCGAAGTAAGAAGAGCAAAAGTTTAGGACCATTTCACAAACAATGACACATCAAAGGACAACTTACCTTTCACACTACATATTGAGCACTTAAATACAAAACATTTAACACCATACAAGTGTTTACAGGACTTGAATAACATTTTCTTTCCAACAATACGGCCAGCTATTCGTTAAAGTAGATGTTAACTACTCGACTATCAAAATACCTGTTCGTCATCTTAGTTTTAACAGCTCATGAACACAGCAGAGAAAGCATCAGTGGTCTCGTGATGGGAATTTCACTCACTTTCAGTCCAGATACGAAGGGTTTGTTCACAATTTTATTGTCAACACAATTTTTGAAAAATTGTATTAATTTGTTGCATACAGTAATTTTCATACAGTCATGTGACATGTGCGCAGCCTGTGTTTTTCAAGTTAGAAGTATTATTATATGACAGATTTGGAGACAAGTACTTCATGTTCAAGGTATGTACATATTCACATTTAAACATTATCACACAAACAAATCATGAACGTCCAGCTATAATATCGGTAAAGAATGGGGAAAATATGTTAGAGTATCCAACACAACTCAGCAACACTTTTCAGATGACAATGCTCAAGATACGAATATCCATACATTAAAAGTGTATCGAGTATTTAGGCTTAATTGTCATATTCTCCCTCACAACCTAGGCAATGAAAAAGCCTCACTTTGCACCATGACCCCCGAGTCAACCAATCAAACAGAGACCTTCCTTTCTCTCCCACAATGGGGTCTGCCAACAGCACAAACTAGGAGGAGAAAAATGTTGGTTGAGCGCTTCATTAATGCTTCTAAAGCATTCATTCCCTCCATGCCTTTGTCTGAATAGGCACTTTGGCAAAAGAAAAAAGGTAGAAAAATGCAATCAGCCGCCAGCCAGCACGACCAGCCTTGACTTTCTGTGCGCCGCTGAATCAGAAAAAGCATCCTCTTCAAACGACTCTCGCACTCACGAGAGGGAAGAAGCGAGGAGGTTGTCTGTTAATGAGGTGCGCTTAGAAAAGCCGGCGCTGGTTCAAACCCAGACTGCCACGCCTGCCTCAAGTATCAACAACTGCAGCGAGCTGCTCATAGAGAAACCCTGACACGAGACGCTGAATACATAATGCGCTGTAAAAGTTAGGCCCAATTACAAAAGGGTGGATGTGGGTGGGGAAGAAGTGTCACTGAATAACATCTCCTGAATTATTATTACAAAACTCCAACCTAACTTTAAGTGTGTTTATACATGGTGAAAGCAGTTTCTCACTACGTGAAAGCCGTGTTACAGCTGCTGGCACCTAATCTTTTTTTCAATCCAGAATAAATGATCTGAAAATACGTTCCGATTGCCAGGGATGATGAGGAACGAAAAACAGACTTATCTTTTAATGCGTTAGTGTTTGAATACTCGAGACCGGTCTCGGTCTCACCACAGCAACTCTACTTTTTAAATAAACAGAAAAGTGTGCAATTCCCAGTAAAAGCAACAAGTGCTCCCATTTGACACCATACAAAAAAAAAAAAAAAAAAAAAAAGGTGAGCTCAAAATAGCAACCATGTCATCAACATCAAGAACAATCTGATTTGCATGATGTAATCTGATATGCATCTGGAAAGAAAAAGCACTCTGTTGAGCATAACTTTTGCAAAGCAGCTTTTACCAAACCGGCTGGTACAGCGGGACATAAACATAAGGAGTCTAGCTAGCTCAAAGTTGAAATGTGGGTCTCAGGTCTCAACTGCTAAACCATTGTCTTAAAACCACTTCACTTATTTGATCCAGTATCCTCTCACTCATTTCACTGGTTTGCAGGAGGAGTCTATCATTCACAGCATCACTTATTCATTCATCAGCCAGATGAATCTTTAGCACTTTGAAAACTCAGGAGTGCTGCTGAACTAGATACCTGGTGGTGTAGTGGTTAACACACACACACAAGTGGTGCGAGTCCTGGCAAGAAACTTCATATTAAGACATGGAATGGAAAGGAATGGAATACGTATTTATCGTGTTTTTATAAAGTGATGTGACGTTAACTCCCAGATGACGTCAAAAGATGGCCATTGAATGGGTTTTGATGACCAAGGGAAAAGAATGAAGTTGTGAACTGAGTCCAATCGTTATTGAGAATCGACCCAACATATTGGTGAAGTTCTATAAGCGTACAATGTTATCGATCAATGTTATCTGGACGTAAAATCTATTAACATATTATTAGAATAAACCACATTGAGCATTAAGATATTTATTAGGATAAAAACAAAAGTTTTTTTTCCACATGCAAGAAGGCGCATTATGTGCAATATATGAAATTGTCAAGAAAAAGACTGAAGATTTGATTAGGAAAAGACTGTATTCAGTGTATTTATGCAGATGAATAGAAGCGATTTTTCATTTGGACAGTTTTTAGTGCCAAATCTTTCATGTCTACCGCAGAATGAGAACCCTAGCGAAAGACATCACTTTCCATGCAGATAATCCATCTGAATAAAGGGTGTGGGAAACAATTATTCTTGTCACAAGGGATGTGCTAAAAACACAGAGTGGAATGAACAACAATGCACATTACGAAAATGCATTTTTACCATCCCTAATGAAGAGGGGAGCCAACTACCTTCACCCGTCCATGAGGCACCTCACATCAACTACTACATCTTAAAACAAATTACAGCAGAAACATATCTGTTAAGGAGCGAGCTGGCAGTGAGCCAGACCCACACACCAACACACACACAATGGGGTGGTGTTGCCATTCTCTCTTCGCAGCAACATTAAATCCAGTCTGATGCAAGTTCATGCTTGGCCTCACGCAGTGGAGTGGGGAGCGATGCGACAGCTTGTCGGGGTTCAGACACATTGTTGCTGTTAAATGAAGCAAGTGCTCTGGGGCTAAGACTGCTGAAGGGAGGAGGGGGGCTGATGGAGGAGGAGGCTGTCTCAGGTTTATGTGTTTACACACGATGTGGCTCAAGTGTAAACGATAAGTACCGTGTCCGCCTGGGGGGACTTCCCGGAGCCTGGGGCGGTCTGATGCTGGCTGACAGGAATCACAGTGGGTGTAGCTGGACGGGCAGTGCAAGGTGGCAGGTTACCGGGTGCGGTTGCCACTTCCTCTTACAGTGTGTGGTAGAGGGATGAGACTGAGTGGCAGGTGATCACCTCTCTGTTAAAGGAGGCAAGGGGCTGTGGTGAGAAGGGTTGGGGGAGGTAAAAGCTCCTGTCACATAAGATGACAGCAGAGGTGTCGATATTTCACAGAAGACAAGATTGCACATGGCATGGAAGACAGGCACGTTCGCATAATGCTCCTTTAACCTCAAAGTTCAACTGCCCCGTGAGGCTGTCACACATAATGCAGAGTTGGGTCGGGGAAAAATAACACGTCTTCGGCCACTTGAGAAAATGGATTTAGGAATAAAAGGTATTCATTTCACTTAAAAAATGTTCAGCATTATTTTATATCAGCAGGAAATCTCTGAAAATCCATATAATTTGTTTAACCACAAGTTTGTAAGTAATTTATCTCACTATAATGAACCGCTGCTTTTTGTTGGTACCACAAGTGTATTAATAAATACAATAAATGTAAATGCCATTTCATATTTCTAGTATAAAATAAAGTCCATACCAGCATGTGTGAATTGTTATTGTTAATCTAACCACCTCCAAAGCAACTATATACTCTGTACATCCAAAATTCAAACATTGGTTAGGACATGGATCATTCCTTGGACCGTTGCTCTTATTCATTAAAAACACAACTCTGCCCAATCAAATGTCAGTAATATTGTTGAAAAACGTATGACATAAAACTGATGAGGAAACTACTATTTCTATTTACAACGGAAGTGAATGAGGACGCACAATAAATGTATACAAGACACATTCCAATAGATAAAAAGCATGCAAAGCCCCAAGAAGAAGAAAAAAAAAACAACTCTACTCTACACTGCTGAGTCCATTATTTGTTCCAAAAAAGGAAAATACTCTATAATAGAGTTGTAGTGAAAATTACTATAGTCAGTTCCCAACAAAATGACCAAAAGCTAGCTCAGAAATGTTAAACAAAACCAAAAGTTCATCTTTAAGCCGAAGAGGACAAATGTGAAGGCATTTCTCAGAAGTTAGAGCGACAAGGGAGGAGATGAAACAAGTTTTTTCCTCTCCCTCTGAAATAAATGACAGCTTTTACAGAGTCAATAAGTAATGTGAAGCAACAAAGACAACAAATGCGCTCCTTTCAGACCAACCTTGACCAGGTAGCATTACCTGTGGGAGGCTTTCAATTCAGAAAAATAAGTGTAAACATGTGCCGCTCAGTCAGAAGTTTTTCTAAAGAAAAGCACAGTCTAATTCACTCTGTGCATCTTAAGTATTAGTCAAGTACTCTTCAGTTGATCATTCTGTGCAGCGCCTCTTTGTCCTCACCCATTCCGTCTCATTCAGCGTCCCTGGGGGATAAACTCAAGTTTTGTAATTAACTTTTTTTTAACACCTCCAAAGCTGCCAGCCATCCAAAGAATCTATCTTTCCCAATCCACACCCACTCAGGCTCCAAGACCCTGAATGGGCATCAATTACTCAAATTAGAGCTCCAACTGACAAAAAGCCAGTTCCAGTAATCCCAGTACTTGCTCCCCCTCCAACTCATATCAGCCGATTAGTTGGGGAAGCCAATCATTATGCTTTCTAATTGACTAAATGAGTTGACAAAGGCAGAAAGCACAGATATCTGTAATTACCAGCCCAGGAGTCGAGCAGGAGCTGCTGAGAGTGAAGTGGAAAACGGAGCCACTGGAGTGACGTTGATGCCAACAAGTGGCTGAGGAACACGCAGGCTGCTCATATGTGCCACTGCTGTGGAGAGTGGAGTTATGAGGCAAAGTATTCACTTTGGCAGCAACACTACATATTAGGACGGCTTTCGTCCTGATTTAATTTGACCCTTCTCTGTGGGAGCCGGTTTGGGTTGTGATTCTGATTTACTGCATCTCTACTACCAGTGCCACTTGACACCACTGATTACCGCAATTCCAATTTCTTTATTATACTTTTCAAAAAAATCCACTTTTAGAAATTATACATGAGTGATAGCTTCAAAAATAAATCATGGTTTAGAAAATAGAAAATTGGTTAAAGTGGTAACCATCGATGTGGAGGTAGGTTTATTTGTAATTAAAGAGTATTATTTACTCTTTATGAAAACACAATGGTATTATCTGCAATAACCATGTACAAGAACACCTTCTGTCTGTCAGTAGAACTTTGGTGCTAAATTGTTTCATTGATTAAGTGTCGGGGTCCTCAGAGCTGCGCTCAGATATAACAAGAAAAAGGAGCTCACTATGTGCACATACTGAAACAACAGGAAAATTGCAAATGAAAAGTCATTCCTGCTCAGTGCAACACATCCTAACTCTCATGGCAAAATATATGGACGGTGGGAAAGTGGACTTTTGTCTACTGTGCTGAGGCCGAGGGCATTGTGGGGGCGAGGTAAGCCATGGGATGGCGCTCAATTTCGTTATACACAAAACAATATGCTATTGAAAGCCCCATAAAAGGCCATGCGTTTTGATCACATGACAGCACCGATAGTAATTAGGACCGGAACAACAGATGACAAATGCACAGGCATATTTTAAATAACCAGTATCAAAATCAAATTTAACTTGTTCTAAGATGAAACCAGTTCTGTGCCTTAAATATAATTGTGAAGTATGTGTAGAGAGGCAAATCATTGTTTCACATCTCTTGTCGAACCCTGTTGTGTTCGTAGCCTCAAAGACAAAGTTCTGCGAGTTTTATTTCGGGGCATAATTTTGATTGATAAGCTGGTAAGCGTGCAGAGATGTTTGTAGTTCCGCGGCTGCTTGCAAAAAAGGTGGTGGAGAAATTGTGCACCTCATAATACTTTTAAAAAAAATATGTAAAACTACTGTACAATTATGAGCAGAATGCCCTGGGTTGCTCTGTCTTGTTGGCTGTCACACACAGTGAAGCAGAAGTGCTCTGCGCGCTGTCAAGGACTGATCATTCTATAATTTGTGAATAGATAGTGATTAACAGTGTAACTGTAGTGTCGATAAAGCAGAGACAGTGTCAACAGAATGGCATCCTCTTGGCAGGAAAAGTTGGCTAAACTTCACTTGAATTGAAATGGCAGTAAAACGATAGAAGAGAAAGGACACGACAGACATTTTTCTAACAAACATTTATATCATGTTTTATCATGTTGCCCATCGAGAGTCATCGGCTATGTGGTTCCAGCAAGTCCTCGGTACACATTTGACTAGAGGTCTTGTATGATTTAGGTTTGGAAAAAAAATGCATCAAACACTGAAACCTGTGTTTGTGATCGGCCGATCAGTTGAGCATGTTTCTGAACTTATCTGTGATACATTCAAGAGACAGGCTTCAGATCGGCTCACCTTCTGTTTATCCAGAAATAGATAGGACGTCACATGAGTGTCGCCTGTCAAAATGCACACGACTCTTGATAAATAGCAATATTTAATGAAAAAAAAACCCCACTGTATGCAAGAAACTTACTGTATGTTTTGTCGTTTAGTGTAGAACATAAGCACTTACATGGTATGTGGCTACACGCATGGATTCATTTGAATAACTCCACAAGCCTGATTGTAATTGTAATTGTTTCTGCTTTCTTCAGTGAATTAATTAAATGTAACTAATTATAATAACTAAGTATAATTTGCCCTGAAGGTTGATTGTGATGTAAAACCTTAGTATCTCAACTAAGGTTTTTTTTTATTTTTATTTTTTACTAACCACGACCCCAGAAAGAATGAGTGCAGAACATCAGCCTGAGACACACAGCACTGTGTAGTTGCCGACTGACAAGGCACAGTGCAGGGGAAGGCTGTTACAAATGACCTGTGAAATAATGATGGAATAAAACAACTTAACTGTCTGTGCGTGTTGGTCTGCCGGTCACCAGAGAAGCTTTTAAAAGCAGGCTCAGGTGACATGGCTGTTCAAAGCCCGAGTGAATAATATACCACCAATAATATACCAAGTGGACACAGAAAATTTGGTCATTACTTCATGAAGTTTCAACAGCCTTTCACTACTTTACTCCCATCCCACACTCTTGGCACTTGTCAAACATGTTTCCTCTCATAATGTAGCAGGATCTGTGAACCAAAACACTTGTATACCAAGGTACTTAGGACACCACCGTACCTGTTTCCGTGGACGTGGGAAGCACAGAAAGCATAACTATAGTGAAGCAATGTTGGATCCACCAACGCACTGTTCTCTGAATACGCCATCAGATCCTTCAGGTAGCTCAGGTGTCGGTGGCAGCCCCTGACGCCATACCGAGCACAGTACTCATCCAAGACGAACACCTGTCCTGGACTAAACCATCCCTGAAGAGAAAACACAAAACACACTGAGAAATATGTACCAAATACAAACCATTTCTATTCATAACTTTGACAAATAATAGATAAATAAATGATTCATTTACTTATATATAGCACACTTTTCATCACGGGTTCACAAAGGCCTACTTGCCCGGACACCAGTTTGACTCATAAGTGAGCAGTGACAACAAAGCAGAAGAAGAAAAGTAATAACTAAAATCTTAAAATCAATTGTGACATCAGGGAACAGAGTAAAACCATAACAGGGATGATGTGAATCATTCAGCTCAGCTGCACAATTTTGGGTGCGAGTTGGAAGCAAAAGAGATTATCTTTTGATACTGGAGAGGAGGGAGGTGCAGAGGTTCCGATGAAAAATAATGAGAGAGAATCACTCGAAACTACAAGGAACAATTACACCTGAATCATGTGTGCTTTTAAGTTGGCTAACTCAATGTGACAATACAGAGAGACACATTAGTTAATGAGTGTCCAAAATGATTCTTTTTCCAATTTTCCGAAAGTAAGAGTTTTTCAAATAATAATTAAAAACTTTACTTAACAAACCACGGATTTAGGTTGTTTAAGATATAAAAACAGCAAATGTGTAGTGCTGAATTTTAAGGATTCACATACAGAGTTTAATTCATATTCCAAATCAAATGGAAATATTTTCTCCTGTCACGCCTATTAGCCCTTTAAAGAATTGCCAGATAACCAACTGTTGCTTTTAACACCTTCCTGTTACCACGGGAGACGAAAACCCACATCCATCAGCTTCGGTTGACTCAAAAGTAAACCTTAAACATTCACACAATTACATAACTAACTCCACTGGAGAGAAAGCTAAAAGGTCGAGAAGGTAATGAGAAGTTCATTAACCCATTCAACCTGAACAAAATTACTAAATTAGGCTCGAAAGTTACAGTGCTAATTAATGCTCCTAACACAAGGAGAATGAACAAATTAGCACCTGCGCGAAGCCAGTCCACCCTGCCCCCAATACACCCCGAACCATGGAGACACACCGAGTGAGATTATTTGTCTTAACTCTAATTCATGGACAGCACACAAACCAAGACTAAAGCATACTGATGAAATAGACAGAAATAGAAAACACTCTGAGGCAACGTGTTTGGTGACGTTGGATACGACAGGTATAAGGTTTTACCAAACTCAAACAGGGAGAAGAAATTACTTTAGTTCTAAATTCAAAACAATTCGATCACTTCTCATTTGGAGAACTAAATGCTGTTACTCACAATAATTTTAAAACATATACATAAATTGCATTTGAATAATATACAATTCCACAGTTACTTGTATCTCAAAATGTATTTGTATTCCAATATGTGATTCCTGAGTTAACGCCAACATTCTTCACGTCCACAGGACCACAAACTGCTCTAGACCTTCAGAAGTAGATACAAGAAGCAGGAACTGGTCTTGTTTGAGGTAGCGCTGATGCTCAAAGGCATGGGGATGTGGTGGGTCAATACATTACATTTTCTTATTTTTTTTCCACCTTACACGTGCTAGAGGAAGACGATAGCATCCATGCAATTCTCACCTTTCATATTCAAATTGGACTTTCGCAGGATACAAAAATACGTAAATACAAACGTTGTCTTAAGTGCACAGTTAAACCTCTCTTTTGATTCTGGGTTAATGGTCCTGGCACAGCCTTCATATCTGCAGGCCACTTCAGTGTCTTCCCCTCCAGTCCTCAGCTTGTTTGTGATTTTCTCCAGTTTCTCCAGATCTTTTCTCTCCGTCTGTGCGCTTGAGCTATTAATATCACACCACAGTGAGACGGAGGGCCCCATCAGCAGGCGTGTAGCGACAAGATGTTCTTCTGTGACAAACAGATGGCGAACTCCAGTCTTGGCGCTGACCGCTCAATTAGTGGCTAACAAGCCGACTGCCTCGTTAGCTTCGACAGCCACGGCTTTATGTCTGCACGTCCAAGCGCCAGCTAGAGGCACGGTGACCCCAAAAAAGTGAAAGCTGAGGGTGAATATGAGGCGACAAACACCTCCAGTCACCACTCATCACTTGACTGGAAGTGATGTTGGGAGTTCTTCTGTCCTTAGAAGCATATTTACGGAAATGATCATGTCATACTTCATAATGTAAAAATCCTAAACTGTAGAACATACTTAAAATTATAGATTTGACCAGATTGCCACATTTACAGTGATTTTAGCAGCTCAGGTAAACTGACTTTGAACTGAATAATTTAGCTTAAAGTTGCAGGATAATATGGACTAAAGCCAGCAAACATAGATTCCGACTACCTTTGCTTTCCTTTAAAAATAAAAGGTCTAGCTACTGTGAAAATTCCAGTGTCTCCAAATAGACTCCCCTTCTTCACATGAATTTAAAAATGTACGTGGACATCTACTCCTCTGACAAAAACATCCAGACAGCCAGATAAGTCACATAGTGATGAGCTCCAAATATCCCTCTTCTAGCCAGATTACGTCCAATTCACATCTTTCTAATTGGCGCCAGCATGAGTCGCTTAACTGGCTGCGTGAACCATGCGGATGCATGTAAGCAGGTAATTAGAACTGAGTCCATAATGGTACAGCACCTGCGTGATCTTAATTGAATGGGAGATTGTTCAAGTGGACCTGATGGAAATATGAGAAGACATCTGCTTCTCAGTTGTGGTAAATTAGATATGGACATTTCAGACAAAAGACGAAGAAGACCAAGCAGATCAGAGTAAAGACAGGAAGACCTGTTCCTGAAGAACAAGGAGAGGAACAGTAAGGGTTGGTCCTTGTGTCATCATTGCTGAGGTACAGCGATTCCAAGGGGCGTAACATCCACTAAACTAGCAAGAAAATGTCGAGGCAGAGTGTGAAGTAAAATAGGAGGAAGGAAGAGTGTGCCGGTTTCATTCCCACAAGTGGCAGTAAGGGACCATTGGTAAGCCAAACTGTTGTTGTTGAAAAACACCTCAGTGAAACGATTCAAGAACTTGAAAATTTGAATCTCAGTTATTTGTGGTGGACTCGATCAGAAATGTGATGCTGATGACTCCAGATTTCACTTTACTGTATGGGGCTGCCACTTCCATCAAAAACAATACAGAAACAAAATGAGTTTTTCATTTAACTGTGAAATTAACTCATTAAACACATGATAGAGCACTTTTACCAATTGATAGAAAACATTTTTCAAAGTGTTCATTTTCCTGTGGAAACCTCATCTTGTTTTTCACTTGAGGTGAAACCCACCACCAGCCACACAGTTGGAGTTGGTTACCACGTCTCCAAGAACCAGTTACAAACCAAGTTTCTGCCTTAACACTGTTGTTGTTGGTCTCAACTCTTTGTGAATCAAATATGACCCCAGTGATGACATGAATTCACACCACTTCTTAACAGATGTCTCACCACGTCGGGGCAAAGGCCTTTTCTCAGACGGTTTGTTGAAAAGGGGGCTCAGGTTGGAACACAAAGCCCTTGAGCTTTCACAAAAGGCAAAGGAGAGAGAAGCTGGAGGGGCGGCGTGAATGGATCGCTCTAATTGCAGTGTTGGAAGGAGTCCTGGTGAGGCAGGTAAAGAAATGAAAGAGGCACAGATGTCACAGCGGTGGACATCTCAATGTTCAGCTGGTTTTTAAAAGATGATAGGACAACACATGTCCGGACATGGTGACTCCTTCAGATCTGGTGTGGTGTGACGATGCCCATTTTCTGTTCGATTAGTTTAGTTTCAACAGGCAGAAAAGACTCTCAGACTTTCTCTAATATTGGACTACTATGCTCACTTATATACCTTTTGCTGTATACTCATCTACTCATCTACCATTGGACATTAAAAAGTAGAACGACACAAATTCCAAAGTTTTTGTTTAAAATGCTACAATGCTACCTGTCGCAACTTCGCGACACTGGCGCCCAAAAGGTTCATTGCCACAGTTTGTATTACATTCACTGACACTGGAATACAGAAACACAACTGTTGATACTAGTGATAAAAGTCCAACTCATTCGCTCTCACTGACTGGCTGGGAGTGAGACCCCCCCATATCAGTCAACAATTCATCTAGTGCATTAATGTATAGATTAATATCCCAACAAGCCAACTACATCAATCTGTGCTCAGCAGGTTGGCTTTCTGAGTAGCATAATATGATACATAATATATATATTCGCATATACCAATCTAAGTCAAAATAAATGTGTTTTTCTGCAATTGATTTGGTCTGTTAGTAGTGATTGTGTCTGTGATGTTTGTCACCGCCACGTTTGAGAAGTAAACGCAACAACAGCATGGAGAAAAAAAGCAGCTCCACTTATATAAGATCAGAGATGTTCCAAATAGTTTGTGTTGTGTTGGATTTGTAATTGTGAAATATAATGGCAACATGACCAATCTTACCTACCAACCTTTTTCACATCAGTATTTCAGGGGCATGGATGCTGGTAATTCAATCTCAGGTTGTTTCTTTTTTTTCTTTTTTTTTTTTTTCCCACTTTTTTTCAAATAAGATGTGAATGCGTCTTATTTGTTCACGTTTTTGTCAGTCCAGAATTCTTTCATCCTTACACCAAACCACAAGAATCCATGTCATTACGTCACAGTTGCATAAGTTAGAATTTGGCCTAAAAGCTACAGTGTCCATTTCCAGTGACTGAACCGTATTGAATTGCATCATTCTAAATGAACCACTATTATCCATGAATCGTATTGAACTGTTGTCAACGTGAATCATTACTCTCCTACGGTCAACCGTCCATTGCACTGCACAATAGACAGACATCCACATGCTGCACTTAGGGACAGTATATTGCCACCAATTTCTAGTCTGTGAAACCAGAAACCATGGAGGGAACCCACTTAGGCAAGGGGAGGACATAAAAACTCCAAGATTGGCCTTAACTTGAAATTTAAACAGCACTGCCAAATATCGGTAAATCATATGCTTCCTTCCTAGATCATGCATGAAAATACCCCTAATTCCTAGTGTTTAACATCCATTTGTTAACACCAACAGTGACAAAATAAGTTTTATGGAGAGATCATTTAAAAATAGATGATGCAGTATTCAACCTATGAAACCAATATTTTAAAGAAGTGTGCATCATATTTGTCTTGTTTGGGAGTCACTCATATCTGATCGGTGGATAAAACAAAATGGCAGCATTTGTTTGTTGAAGTAAAGAGAAAGTCTTCAGAGGTTGGCTATAAGTCTATTGCCTAGTTCTCAACAACCAGGAATCCCAATTTGCACCCCCACGACGACAAGCCAAGCCCCCCCGCTTCCCTTGCTTCACCTCTCTATAGAGTCACCCAGCAGTTGTCCATGAGGGTCATGTTCCTATTAGGAAAGTATTGATTAGAGCGTTTATCCCCTCAATCTGACGGAAAGAGAGCCCCTGGGCACACACATGCATGCATGCACACACACAGACGCTCTACACATACTTACCCTCAAATGCATACATGGGACTTACATGATTTTGACAGCTTTTTAAGTCCCCAAAAACATGATTTAGGTTTGAAGAGGAAGGCAGGAAGGCAATAAGCCATCTCCAAGCAGGACAATGAAGGGTGTTTTCTTCAACTTAAACTAGTTTTCATCACAGGCAAAAATACTTAATAATTCTGCCAAACAATGGAACAATGAATAAATAAATTAAATTATACTTGTAATGATAATCTAATGATTCCACGATTAAAGGGCTTTTAAAGTGACACTGGTGGAGGATTAATTATATTCAGATTGTTTTTTACTGAACTCCATCAAGCTTCAATTATGAACGAAGGAAATGCATCATTAAAATTAGTGCTTCAGTTTTCCCCCATTGAAGTGAGAGGTAGAAGGCAGTGGCACATGTAACAACAAAAGTGGGGTCATGACAGAAGTCAGGCAGAAAAATTCAAATGTTCTAAAAGCCTTTGTTTGTTTTGATTTTGACATTGAGCAACATCAAAC
Source organism: Synchiropus splendidus (assembly GCF_027744825.2). Taxonomy (NCBI): domain Eukaryota; kingdom Metazoa; phylum Chordata; class Actinopteri; order Syngnathiformes; family Callionymidae; genus Synchiropus; species Synchiropus splendidus. The sequence goes on from NC_071347.1 coordinate 4,764,928, forward strand.
ATATATGAAGTGAATAAGGTACTATACCAGACAGGAGAAGGAGTCATTCATCCTGTGTTGCAGGGTGTGTTTCTGTAAAATGGTGAACAGAGTGGCGTGATCAAAGCAGCATGGAGCTGCAGTGATCAGCTCTTCTACTCCGTGACGCTGAGAAGGATCCAGACCTGAAACAATAATAGGATTCAATCAGTGCTTTTCATGTACATAGCAAGTTACAAGGCTGGACATTGTTTGGGTTATCTATTATCATAAGAGACAACATGAAGAGAAGTTTAAGGCACGAGGAAAGACGATAGGGTTAAAAAAAAAAAAGTCAATTATAGATATAGATAAATTAACATTCAGTCATGTCTCCGGTGGAGAGGACTGTTGGTGCTGGAGCATGTGACTAACAACTCTGCGAGTTGCAAGGTGTCTGTTTTTTCTAGAAGAGAAGGCCAATGGACAGACACAGGATCTGGTGGAAAGATTCACATGGACATCTTGTAGTGATGTAACAACATTAGAGCCTTTTCAGTGAGAAAAAAGTAGGAAGGAAGCAAGCACATACAACGACACCAGACTCGAGCAACAACTCCTCAAAACATGAGTGAAAACAGAACAGGATAGAACTTTCTGTGCAAAAATGTTGTTTGACCCCTTTCCTTGTTATTGTGGCTGAAAACTCATTGTGCAATATTGTGGAAAGACATGGCTTAGTTATTACTCCTTATAAGTGATGCCCATCTCAAACCGCAAAAAGCAAAACTCAATAAAAGCTCTGTTCTTCAGAGGTTACATACATAGTGGTATGGATGTTGATCAAGTTCACAACATAAAAACTGGATTAGTATTAGTCTAATTTAAGAATTGCTTGGGAAATTATTACTGAAAACAACACTTAAAAAGCCAAAAATATTTGACTGACATGAGTGCATAGAATAGATAGAATATATCTGACTTGATGTGAGAATGGTAAATGAACATCGATACTGTTTTTTCCCCCTTTACTTTGAAAAAAAATAGCTGATGTGCAGCTATTCGCTGATACACATTGGCAGTGCCAGCTTGTGGTGCTGTGGTTAATCATTCCCACCTCCGTTGGCTTCGGATTCTCTGTGAAGTTGTCAGCTGACATCATGGAAGACGTGAGGAAAACACTGGGAGATGAGAACAAACCCAGCCAGGAAAACGACAAGCCTGACAAGATTCAGTGAGTGGTAGCTCTGTCCTTTAGTTGTTAGACACTTCATCAAAAAATCTAACTAAGTGAAATAATGGATACAATTATTAAAAAAAAATGAATCAGGTTCAACGCAGAATTTAGTAATGCATAACAAATTAGCAAAGGCATGGATTGCATGTATGTAGTACGAAAGATGGCTGCAAATGTTGGAGAAGTAAACATGTCTGGGCTGTGTTTGTGTTCCATGCTTCAACTGGAAAAAGGGGAAGTGAAATGTTTTACATCGGTCCACTTTGCCCATGTGACGCCCAGAGCAATTGATGCTAACGAGGCTTTGGGGTCGGCAAGAATCAACAGAAAAAGAGAAATAAAAGCAGCAGAAGAGGTCCAGGCCAGAACAAACCAGGGTTCATTTTCAGTCCTTTCAGGCCGTCCTGTTAATGGCCCCATCAAATGAAAAGCCTAACACTCACCACTCGGCCATTATTGTGAGTACATTTCAGGATGGGAAGTTTCTGAGCGTGACACATGGCCCCACAAAAGACCACGGCTTGCCGAAGAATGCCAGCGTTGCTTCCATCGCCTATGCCGCCTGCGGCCTCGTGTCCGAGACGAGCATTAGCGATTGCTTTTTCATTAACACTGCCATTTCGGTGTTTTGTGTAGACCAGAACAAGCCCGCGAGGACTCTCAAACATTTGAAACACCCCGCCCCTCCAATCCCAAGACACCCCACCTCTTTCCTACTTTCTTTGTGGCTTTTGTACGAAAGAAAAAAAAGACAGCAAAAGTGAAATTTCCACAATCAGCTTCCAATCGACGCTGTTTTTCTTTTCTTTGGAACCATCCTACTTTCCCTTATCTGGCTGTCCTTTGTGTGAAGTGGCCTGCTTTCCCTCCGTCTAATTCCGATTTAGGTCATTTTACATGTGTTGCCTCCAAAACACAGGATTGTCCTACATGTAATTTGCAGAAAAGACATGGAGTGAAGGACTCTTAAGAAAACGAGACAAAGAGATATGGATTGATGCTGATAATAAGAGGAGGGGGTGCAGGGGAAGTATTGATTGAGAGACAGACGGCGGAGGAGCGATGTTGATCCCTGTCAAGTCCAACTTTCAGCTATTATCTGCAGGGTGAGTGCGTGTTAAAGGGGAACTGGGCAAGGGAGGGGGTTTGTGTGAAATAGAAATATGGATGGATGTCATCGCTGCTGGCACAGATGGCGAGTTTGGTCCAGATTGTCTCCAGGTTTCTTCACTTTGTATTCTTGCAAGTCTTTCTCATGAGACTATTACAGCAGTCTCCAGAGTTATACGACTTGGAATGTCTTGAAATACAAAAATAAACACAAAGATACATAGATCGCACAAGAACACTGTGCATTTTGGGTCTTTAGAAAAAGTGAGAAATTCACTCACTGCCTCAACATTCCACTTCCACACCACCTGTGATTCACATGCAAATAGGAGGTGCATGTAACAAACGTTTTTTTTCAAATGACAGTTCATTTTCTGGGTTGGAGAAGCCATAATTTCATCTGGTAATCTCACCAACTGTCCAAAAATCCTCACAGCAGATCACAGCACACGCTTACATGACCTTCTCGACATCAATGACTTCAGTATTCTGAGAATGATCAATGAAATCAGACAATTAATGCAGTAAATATCATGAAAATGTAAGTGATTGTTGTCCAACCGTTAATCCATTGAGGTCATTTGCATGTATCTCATGTTACCTGTACCTGTACCTCACTTAAAAGCTGCAAAGCCTGACTGAAGGGACTGAAGACTGAAGGGGCTATACATCAATGGTTCGATCTCAACTCCACGAGTTCAGCAGGCTCAACCATTAAAGAGAATGATACCACCATGAACCAATAAGAAATGGTCTAGTGAAATTCGGATGCACTAGACACTTCATGGTTTCAAATGACCAATAATCTAAGTGCAGAGACTTGAACTACTAGACTATATTTGCATATGTAGAGCGCATTCTTGAGTCTGTGTTCAGGGGCAGTGGATACTGAAGGATTATTGTGGTCATTCTCTTTATGTCCATATCATGTGGGCTCCATTGGTGTCATCACAGCAACAGTCACATCTATGTGACATACTGCTCAGAGAGGAGGCGGTGGACACTGATGGTAGGTTATTGATGCAGACCACGAAGGGGTGGAAGACGTGGAGCGTTTGGGTTTCAGGTGCAGCAGCCTGAGAGATGTGACTTGATCTGTCTGTCGGAGCGTGGCAGCAGGCAGGATGCTTGTTGTGATGCGGACAGACAGTCCATCAGTCGTCATCCCGCTGAGCATCTCATTCAAACAGAAAATATCTGAAATAAGTTTGCGTGTCATGAACAAACGTGTCCTCAGCTGTTCGACTGTGTGTGGGGCCAGGACTTTAGAACCAGGAGGTTAAGACTAACAGACAGTCTCTCCTCAGGATCATCTTTGCTGTCAAACTGACACTCTAGCTCTGAAAAACACAACTGACAGGAGTAAACATCTGTGAAAGACACATTCAGGTGACAGCCACCTTGGGAAATTTTTGACTTAAAGTAAAAGAGCTGGCCAAGTGGCTCTGCTTTGGCTATGAATGAGAAGCTTGCAGGTAAGAATAGACATTAAGACATGAAATAGAAAAGTTCTGAGAAGCTCCTCAGAACTGGTTCATTTATAAGGGACACAGAAAATTGGGGTTCAATCGAGAGAAACCCTGAATCCAAAAATGACTGATCTAATTCTCAGTTAATAAGGTGCACAACTGACAAAGTGAGCATGTGTTTGGCACTTGGTTATAGTGACATATGATGCACACGTGTGTGGGCATTTCCGTTTTGTTGTCGGAATAATCCACAGTTGCTTTGACAGTTCCTTCTATGATATGAGACTACAATTCGTCAATAGCAGAAGAAGCAGATGAGGCGGACTTGAGTGATTTAAGTGATCCGCAGAGCACAATTGCAGAAGACATTCATCGAGTGGCTTATGACAGTGAAAACGGCTCCTTTTTATTCTGCAGACAATCAAAAAACTTGACGCAGTCGCCTGAAAAGCCATCGGCCACACAAAACCGCAATCTAGGAAAGAAGACTATTCAACTCTTTGTCTCTGCTGTTCCCTTGAAGTCATTTACCTCCAAGCAGAGAAGGAAAATAACTTGTTTGAGAGACAGAACATTATCTGAATTAAACCAGTGGTATGGCTATATAAACTTAGGGGCAGTAACATGGACACTTTAGACTGATGAAATTGTTTACATCGTCTTTTTTTCCATCGGTTTTCAGATACAACCACTAATATGGCAAACTTAGACCAACACACGCTTTTACCTGTGCACACACACACACAAACACCACAGCACTTAGCACCAGTTAAAAGCTATTTCAGGGACACCTATTTACTCCTGCAAACAGTGTGTCACCACCTTTCTCTATTAAGGCTTTATGATGATCTCCTAACGAGAAGTAGCTCCGACTGGCTCCCACAAACGACACATTACAGAAATAATCAGCTCTCAGTGAGGAGCTCTTCATTTCACAATGCAGGAATCTGGCTGATGACGACTGCAAAACAAGATGAACGCGACGCTCTCCAGTGTACAAATAGCAGCACATTAGAGATGACAGCATTCATGACAAAGTTAAGAGTGTAAAAAACAAAACAAAACACAAAGGACAGGTGAAAGACAGTTTTCATGATAAGTTAATAAAAGTCACCATCAAATTATTTAAGTTGGAGCTAATTTGCCAAGCATTGAATATCACAAAAATATATGGAAAAATATACTGCCTTATTGCACCTTGATTGGAAAGCAATGCACAAGGCGTTGCGTTTAACTTGGAAACGATTGCTCCGTATAGTAGCAATATACTGAATGTACAATCGAAAATAGATTGTGTAGTGCGCATGAATTAATTGATGGTCCTGAGGAAATTATATTAAAAACAGCAATAAAGTAAGAAATAATGGAACGTGTCGGACCAGACGTACAAATTCCACCCAGTAGAGTTTCAGAGCTTGAAACCCAGAGCTGCCTCAAGCAGGATTGACTTTTTTTCCATCGCACAGAAAAACGACACGATGTTGAACTGATTTCTGCAACTTATCTTTTTCACTTTATATTTTTCACGATTCTTGTTTGTACGTTTGAAATATCACACAAAAAACTATGGTCATTTTAATAATTAATATGCTTAGCCCAATCTCACCTGCTGAATGAACAGGGAAACCATCACAGAGCCTTGTAGCAACTCGGAGTTCCTTACATGTGCTCTATGGTGATTTCATTCCCCATTCCTAGTAAAACTCCATGGTCGTCGAATCCAGATGAAGATTTAAATAGATATTACTACATACATATACATCATAGTATTTCTATATCAGAGAAGAGTTCATATAGAGAAGTGGCAAAGTTAGGGAGGCCAGACTGAGAGTTTGGACATGTGAGTAGAGGCACATAACATTTTGGACACAGAGGTACCAGGAAAAAGAAGAGGACAACAACCACTGAGATTCATGGCTGTGATACAGGAGGACCAGAAGTCAATTGGTGTGACGAGGGAGGAAGATCAAAATCAAGTATTTGGTAAACAGAATTCCCCTTTATCTTTGTTGAGTTTCTGATAGTGATCTACTTCTGGTGCTGGTACCATGTTCAATTTTTACTGTACAGCTCTACACATAGGGTTGCATAATTGATCAAATTTAAATCGGGATGATGATTTTGGCTTCTATGGTTAACCGACACAGTTCAACATTGATATCTGTATCGACAGGGCTTCAGATTGCGTTTTGATCGTACTCAGTTTAATCTTATTCAGGCGGACGGATAACTTTCCTCCTACTCATGATCAGTGGTTGTGTGAGGTCCTGAGCTGCTTAAAATTAAGGAAATTTAGATATTCACTCCAAGAGTCACTGGGGAAGTTTGATCGAATGTGAGCTACATTGAGTGAGCTGAGTAAGGTTTCACATTATGCATTCTGATTGTAGATCATCTGTGTGGGTAAGTGTGTCTTATTTATACGTTGATGTCAATGAGTGGAGGGATTGCTTTATTATATGTCATTTTATGTTTTTGTTTGTCTATTCTTTTACATTTGTGTTTTATTGGGACAAACTCTGTGACTGACAAAACTCCTATTCCAAAAAACCTTAACTTCATTGGTCACTGTGAAGGAAGGGGGTCGAATGGGACCAGAATAATACCCGAGACGATCATGAGCATACAGAAACAGCGTCAACTTCATTGCGCACAACCTCTTAATCATCCGTCTGATTTATTCATGGAATCTGAGATACTCCATAAGGAGCTATATTCTAATGACATGAAGCGATACATTAAACTATAGAAGACTGAGGCTATTTACGTTAAATCAGCGCGACTTACTGATAGGTGACGCAGGTTTCTGGTTTCCCTGAAGACAGTTGGTCGTTCTACTCTGAAGAGGAGGAACAGGCTTGTAGGATTGTCCAGTGGCCCGGTACATGGCCTGGATCCAAAGAATCCTGTCCTGGTCGTCATCACAGGCAAACATCACCAGATCGCCCTCCTTTACGGCGTTAAAAAACACTCGGCCGCCTTGGAGACCTGACGGAGGAAACACTGGTGGACAACTGTTCTGCTGCTGCTTTTCTTATTGTCTTCGCAGCGGATTTAATAAAATCCTAACTTTTAGAGTGAATCATATTTAATCAATCAGAAAAACAGAAGCACATTTAATGGCAAAAAAATCCACATATATATATATATATATATATATATATATATATATATATATATATATATATATATATATATATATATATTTTTTTTTTTTTTTTTTTTTTTTCTTTTTTTTCAGGATGCACCTGAAGCTATCCAGGTCTGCTCACCTGGTTGGGGATCACAGTAATCCACTGTGTAGCCCTCCAACTGCATCAGCTCCTGAGGCTCTGCCTTTTTCTCTCTGTAGCTGCACATCGCAAAGGTATACTGACTCACCTGCGGATGACGGTGAACAAGTAAAAACAATGACTGTGAGACAAAGTGAGCCGAAAGATATCAGCAAATTATATTGACCCATTGGATATCATGCTATTTGATGCCAATTTTGTTTTTTATGACAGACTTTTCTTCGTGTTGCAACAATTTAGTTGTTCAACAGCAGACATAGTAAATATACTAATATTTGAATACCAAGTTTCATAAATCGGTGAGCCTTATTTTCTCATCCACAAGCAAAATAGCGTAATCTAACTTTTATTTATCTCAAGGACCTCATCTAAGAAACAAAATCAAAATCAAAACAACCGCAATGACGCATTTGGAGAAATCAACTATGGTAGATTCATCATTTTACAACGGCTCAATAAGAGTTTTAAATTGATATTATGTGTAATTTGCCGATCTTAACTACACCTAAATTAAGATTCAGTTCAAAGATCCAAGTGGTTTTCTCACCTGAACCAGTACAAAGTATCTTCTTTTCCAGCGTTTCCACACTCTTTGTCCCAGCGCATACAAATACCTAAAACACAAATGAACAAATTCGGTTTTCAGAAAATTTGGTCAGTGAAATGATCCATACACATACAATGTTATTAAGTAACATACACAACACAATACATAAATTAAACATGATTTAAAGTCTTCCAAGGGAGACAATAATATTCCAGCAGGATTTATTTAAGGAGAAGGCTGCATCCAGCAGAGTGAATAAGAAAATACTCTTTTGGGGGAGTCTATCTTCAAATCATGAGGATGCTCTCTGTTTGGCCATGAACTCGGCATCTTGGCTGAAATAGCAAGATCAAGGCCACAAGCAGCTGAAATGAGACGCGGTAAGACGACAAAGAAAAGAGTCAGTTGAGGTGATTCAGGCATTTTCTTGAGGACATCACTGTGGCACTTTCTCAACACCAAGTCCAGAGGGAAGAGAACACTTGCTTCAGATGCTTCTAGTTTAATTAAACGGACAGTGACAAATCACAATTAGTTTTCTTTCATTTGAGATCGTGATTTATTGAAGTGGGTGCATATTTTTCTCATGACAAATTGCAGAATTTTCAATGATTTCCGTAAGTCAATTGAATTTTCGATTGGATTAAAATTTTTTTTTTTCAAATATATGTTGAATCTCCATCCATTGAAGAGGTTGTGTCTAGTTATACTTGTGTGTTGATAAACATTAACACATTGCTTGCACTCCGTCAAGGTAAAAGGGCTTGACTCAGACAGCAGCTCATTCAAGAAGGTAGAAGAATGACCAGTGTGGCCCCTCGGTTGATGCTCGCATGCCTCCTGAAGCGTGGGATTCAGACAAGTGCAAGTGAGGAAAAATCAATCGATGGCGAGACCTCGTTCTTCAGCCCTGCTGCCCGTTCTTAAAGAAAAGGCCTCCAGTGATGACTGACGCAGAATCTGGGCCAGCTTGCTCAACTGCGGCTTAAAAAGCGGCACAGCTCTCCGGACAGTGTTGAAGACTATTTGTTCACGTTTTCTCCTCCTGCCGCATGATCGCAACAACCATTCAGCCGTGTGGCGCCTGAGTTGCAAAGTGCCGCCGCAGTGAGTTCACTACAGGCATTTAACAGTCCTCAGTGCAGAAAAATAACATCTTTTGCTGATCACCTAGCTGGATGTTTCCACGCAGAAAAGACAAGCCTTTTCAAGTCAGATTGCACCATTCATTTGAAAAGGAAATGAATGACAAAAATGACTCTTTTTTTTTTTTTCATTTAATACCTCACATTTCACAAAAGCAGATCATACTTTGTCATAGGTGGCATTCATGTCAAGTTACTGACAAAGGATGTTTAATAAGAATGGAACACATTTAATGATGCCACTTTGACCGTGTTCCAAATGCAAAGACTATGATCATTTGTGGCTGAAAATGACAGTTCACACCTCATATTAAAAAGAGCAATAACATACTTTCAGCATAAAATAAATGTCTTTTTTAACAGTATAAATGAAATAAATGACATCTTCAATCTTAGAAGACCTGAGGTGCACAATTTCTTTTGCTCATCAAAAATATTTTATTTGCTCAGTATTTGTTTCAATCACATTAGTAAATGTAATACTTGGACATAAAAATAAATTATATATATATATATATATAAATTATATATATATAATTTATTTTTAGGCAGTTTTAAAATAATAAGCAATTATTTTGCAAAAACAGCGTCATCAGTCATTTAATCTCATAACAAAAATAAAACCATCGTAAAATAGAAGGAGAAATGACTGAAAAGTCAAAGAGTCGGCAATGATGCAGCAGACGGACGAACACTGAACTCTGGTGGGCTCAAGAAGTAACAGCAATCCAATCCTTTGAAATTTAAAATTAAGTATTTTGGCAGCTTTGTTCCAAGCGCGTTCTACTCTTTTCTACAACATTGCACTACAATAGATCACGATTAGAGAAATTTGCAGAGTCAGTAATAATGTAATTTAAACGGTAATGGAGGAATTATTGGGGGAAAAAACTTACAGAAAGGATATATGTTGATTGCTGGACCAGGCATAAGGATTTGATCTCCTTATTGTGTATAAAAGTTTAGGTATATTATAAATACATTATCGAGGGTAGAAAACTGTGTCCCGTGTGAGGTTTTGCTGCCGCCTGGTGGTACAACGTAGAAACTGCATAGTTGTCCTGGTAACTCAAGACTTGATGCTTTAGTTATATGTATAATTAAAAAAATGAAAAGGCACTGGACTTACCCACTATGCTTCATGTTCGGCGGTTTGTCCATACGAACGGCCAGTTTGATCTTTAGCTCTGTGTCTTGGCTGTTTTTGGGAACAACCATGCGGTGGAACTCTGTCTGCTTTGGACTGTTGGTGGTTGGGTTTAGTATCACCTGTTCGGAAAATGAGGAGATAGCTAATTCTGGTCAACACTTGCGTTTTGTTGACTTTACATTCCACCTTGTATTAGGGTGGTGGCTGCACAACACAGTCTTTCCTCTTGCTTCCTGCAGAGTTGAGCTCTCTCCTGACGTCTACTAACTTATTAGCAAACCATTGACTTGACACTAAACACATCAGAATTTAAAACTATCAAAGGACTACCATATGTACATAATGACCACAGTTCAATTAAAGTTAACAAAGCAAACAGGAGACGAACTATACATGATGTACCACTGTAATTCATACGGATTTGACTGTAGTGAGACTCACTCGGCCCAGTTCCTTGTCTTCCAGTGCCAGAACCCCAGTGCTTTCTGTGAACAGCTTAACCTTGACCGATGGCAGTGGGTGAGTTGTGGTGAAGTCTCCTTGTGTCCCCCACCTGGAAAAAAACAAGCCAATTTTCACTTCTCTTTTTGAAAGTAACATGATCATACGATCTTGCGATACTATAAATACTATACTATCTTTAGGTAGATCATGTTTGACCGATATAAATTTGTTTTTATTCAGGCCTTTATTCTTGTACTGTGCTAACTTTCTGATCTAAGGAAGATAAGTGCTAAGTGGAAATGCATAGTGGACGAAGAAGCAGCTAAAAGTATTAAGTAAGAGTTTTTATTAAAGAAAGCAAAAATTGTCTTTTTCCCCCATTTCTTTTTGAAAAAAATAAAAAGCTGGAGGCCTCACTAAGCATAATTCGGCAGTCCCAAGAACGACGTCATGTTGCCTACTACTGTAATAACTGGCCATGGCAATATACAGCTTCATTGCAGCTTAAGCCATAGCAGATCAGCAGCACCTGCTAACCGAGTAAACATGAGTTCACATGCTATGGTCAGACCCCCGCCACCATCAATGGTATGATGCAATCACAGCTCATTATGCGTCCTGGGTAATTACAATTAACTTTGATGTCATCAACATCACAGGCTGCTATCCATAACAAGCTATCACGGCGAGGGTCAGTTACAACAAAGGTCAAATGGCTTCTTGGTGAATGTGTCCATTAAACGCTCCTGCTGGCTGCCAGAACAAATGAAAAGGGCAGCAACAATTCAGAGACCACAATTGTCCCCAAAACAACAATCGAAACATCCAAGAAAAGTGGAAGAATCTCATATGTGGCATCAATACAAAGCATCCCAAATCGAATATATCTATTGTAAATTATATCATAACGTTCTGCTTACTTCACCTGGGAGTTACCGAGATCCTCAACAGGCCTTACCTTTGTGACCATTACTGGCTTTAAGCCAGGAAGAATAGTATTGACAAAACTGCAGACAAAGTTGGTTTTTCAACACACAATCGCACTCACTGTGGTCTGGAGGCTTCGGCCTGGTCCGTCTGCAGTTTCTCTCCACCCTCAACCTCCATTGTGCAGTAAACTATCCTGTTTGGAGCTACAGATTTGAGCCCTTGAACTTCCACAATAACAATCTGGAAAAGTGACCAAAACACTGCAGTTATTTACTGTTTCTTGACAGCTAGCTGTTCACACAGTTCAACAGTATGCGTTCTGCTGATGAATTCTGTACGACAGCCGGTATCCTTAACTGAAAGGATAGCTGAAAGATTTCAAATTAAAACATATTGGGGAACAACATCCATCATAATAGGATTATTCTCTTCAGTAACGGAAAATGCCATCATCTTTGAGCTTGCTGTTATCTTCAGGAGGAGTATAACAACGGGCAATAAATCAGGCTGCTGGGAGCACTGATGGATAAAATGTATTTACTCATATTGAGTTGAGTGAGTCTACTAGGCAACAATTTAAATAGATAAAGTAAGACCTGGTTCAGATTTTGTGGCTGTGTTTTGTTTTGTTTTTTTCTAGTACCATGTTACTCTGCAATTGTGTATTAATGGATAGAAGGGGATGGAAGTGTTTTGTTTTATGCTTGACTTCAGTTATGTCACTCATTTCTCTCTATTTTGGAATGTCTCATATTAACATTACCTATAAACTGAAGGCTCAAAGAAGAAGGAAACAGAAATAGTATCATCAAAACAAACCTCCAACGTGAAAGACAGCACCACGTCAGACTTGGACAGCACGTCGCCTTCGTCTCCCAGGTCCAGGAAGGAGTTGTTTAAGGATGAGCGTTTGAGCTTCTGTTTAAAGTCTGGTCCTCCTTTTGACACCGGGAGACTCTCTAGATTGGCCATCAACAAATTGACAGAAGATCGCAGTTCCTCTACAAAGAGCCCCTCCATGTCAGCGGAGACGAACTTGGGATGTTTCCTTTCCTGCAAGTGTCATATTTAGTCAGGAGAAGTGGAAATCATTAGGACCTCATCGACCACCTCAACATGGTGTTATTGATGGCCCCGTTTGTGCTGGCCACTGACCTTCGTCATTGAATTTATGTGATTATTTTGTTGTGTCTTTTATTTGTGTCAAATACTTTGTTATACTTATCTTAATTAAAAACTGTGCTTACAATAATGTGCTCAGCCATTTTGTTGTCCTTTTTCCCAAACAAGGAACAATTGGGTGCTCATCCGGGATTCTGTTTTAAAGTTACTTTAATTGTGTAAAGTAGTATTGTTGCTTTTCATTTCAGTGCATTTTTGTACAATTTCAGTTGAAACGTGGGGTGAAAGGAGCCAATCTACCTTACCAGGCCAACCTTCACAGCTGGAATTAATTATTAAAGGCAGGTGCGTTTGATGGGGCTGCTTAACCAGAGTGTGCAAGGTAGAGGAGCAGGCTACAACACCTTGTTCTTTGAGCTAAGTTTTTGCCACTAGCTTGAGACAGCAACTGAAAGAGTTCATTTTTACCACCATTTTGACAAAATTACTGTCCATTTGCCCTTTTCTCTCACCTTTATTTTATGTAGCATGTGTCCAAGGCTTGGAGAAAAGGGAAAGTCTGTCTCTTAAAGTATGCTAGCGTTGTCTTTTGCATATGCTAGCTTTGAAATAGTTCTTGTGATGAGTTATTTGTGGAGCTTGTGCCCCTGGTGTGCTCTGCTGTTCCAACTCTAAAGAAACTTTTGTTAATTTGGTATGTGAATGCAATATTAGTTTGTCATTCTGTGCTAGTGCGCGCACTTCGTACATCTTTGGTGCCAGTGGGAACGCTTTTGTCAGTGTTTTTCTTTTCTGTCTTGTTTTTCATAGCTATCCAGTATTTGTGTTGCTGTTCAGTTATAAAACTTTCTTGTGTTTTATTAGCTGCAGCCACCTGATGTTGGCAGTCTTTAAAGACACCAATACTCCTGAGGGATGGCTGCTTCTTGTAGCACTTGGCCCTTCACTGTAAGAGACACATTTGAATCTATTTGTGTTGGCCTCTGTTCTGTTGACTTTCATTACTGTAAGTGATTATTTTGTTGTATTTTGTTCTCATCTCAATTAAATAACTACTTACAACAACTTGTTGAGCCATTTTGTTATTTTCCCTTTTCCAAGCAAGGACATAACAGTAAGATGAAAACACAAGTCAAGCCATCCATTACCCTCATTTTTTGTTTTTTTCAAATACCTTTTGATACTCAGTGCCTAATGCAATAGCAGAAACGTTTACTTAAAGTTACTCATGAATCTGAAGATTCTAGTAGCATAACTGAAAAGCTGACCCCGTACTCATCAGTTGATACTAACTTTCTAAGAATGGAAGTCACTCAATGACATGAATTTGAAAATTCACTACTTATTGCGAATAAGTCCTCAGTTGTATCATTTCAGGTTCTACATATTTCAGACATGCATTTGCATTTCTAACCCGGGCGATCTTTTCCGCCAGCTGAAGTCTTCCATCCAGCTCCCGGCGGATCTGTGCAGCCTGCTCATCCACGTTGTCCAGCTGTGGAAAAAAACAAAAACAAAACAACAATGTAGTGATGAGCACAAAAATCAATTGGCACATATAAACAGAAACCCTTGACGCCACTGAACCCCTTCACACTAAACAGACCTAAAGAGGAACATGTATTTTCTATTTGCCTCAAACACAACACACTTGTTTGGCTTTGGCTTACAGAGGAAACCCGTTCTGAGTCCATCTTTGAGTCATCGTCGTGTAACATTGGCCATGCTCATTTTGGTACAAAGAAGACAGGTGATCCCAACACCCAGTGAGATGAGCCATGTTCCATCCAGAGTTCAGAAGGCGGTTAAACACCTGTAGTAACAACCAGTAACCACAAGATGCCGCTCCAGGAAAACCCACTCAAAACGAGTCGCCACACTTGCCTGTCACATGCTTAAAAAACACTTAGTGAAAATGATTGGGCACAGCCAGGTCCTGGTAACAGCACTCATGCCACTAATCTATAATCATGTTCCATCTCCAAGAGAACATAAATCTGCCACTTGACTGAGAGGCGTCTGCGAGAGTGGCGCTCCAAGGTTTTCCAAGGTGCTGTTTGTACTTTTCAATGTTCAGTTCTGCCTGTTCAACCTCCAGTTACTATGCAACATCACATTAACACACTAACAAATGAGCTCTCAGCCAACTCAAACTCTACCACACTCTGTTAAGAAACTGGAGAAATTTGCCACTTGAAACCAAAGTAAAGTTTCTTGAACCTACTTGTAAGTGACTCCAAGAGGGATATTAGTACTTTCTCAAACTTAAATTAATGCGCTCAGAATTGTTTTACATGAGTGACAGTTTCTGAAAGGAGGAAAACAATGAAGCCCCAATGCATGGCTGGCATCTTCAAAAACCATTACAAAAAGATAAAGCTCAGTTGATAAAACTATATATTGAGACTGAAGTAAGGTAAGGAAACTCGGCATAAAAAATGCCTATATATTCGGAAGATGTTAAACATAAACATGTTCATTGTGTTAGTCTAATGGGCTTTTTTTTTTCCAAATATTTGTTTATTGGCATTTTTTAAAAATGAGTACAAAAACATTCAGACAGAAAGCCCATCTGAAAAATGACAAAAAACACTCATTCTGCACAATTAAAATGACAATTAATGTAGTAAGTTGTTCCTGCAGTAGATCTGACAAGTCATTTCTTTTAAGACGGTCCAAAAAAAGGGCCCCATATTGTTTTCAAAGTATTTTTTAACCCTCAATGTGTACATCATCCACTCCATTGGAAACAATTGTAACTGAGGTTTTGACTTTTCCATGTCAACAAGAAGCATTTTTGCTTGTAAAACATCACCCCCAAATCCTAGCATCTTTGGACATTACCACACACTGTTATTAATGTAAATGTTCCCTTACTTCCTGGCATCTATTGCATACATATAACAGGGATGTTAGGATTGAACCTATTTCATTTCTTTGGTGTTATGTTCACATTCATAAACCACTTGAAATTTCAAGAGGGTACTACCTGACAATTTTTTTTTAGCTTTTTTGCATGTGCCTTCCTACATTTTTCTTGCCATTTCTTTCAGTAAATCCCCATTCCATGTCCTTAATTTAGCTTTGGAGGATTCTGAACAGCAAGCATTATAAATATCCGAAATAATTCCTTTACAAATTTTTACGCTTTTTTGTGATTTCTTCCTAGAATGATAAAATTTGGGTTTTCTGATTCCTACCTGATTCAATCGAAGAATTTCAGCTGCAGGTATTTATAAAAAGGTTTCTGCAGAATGTTGTACCTCAAAGTTCCTTAAATGTTTTAATGTAATCACCAAAAGCCAAATATAAGTGATTAGACTTATTCCTTTCTTATTCCCAATTTGAAAATTTCCTGTTAGGAGTGGGTGATTTCTATTGCCAAATAAGTGAAACTATTCACATATTTGAAGTGGCAAGTACAAATAAGATGAGTGAGAGAGGGCATCCCTGCCAGCAACCCCTGCTAAAACTGACTGGTGATGAAATGTTGTTATTTCTGCATAGGGCTGATCGGACAGGATTTTAACCACTTGCAAAAACACTCCCCCAGTCCAAACCATTCAAGTAAGTCGAACAAATGTGCACATAGAATGTCCAGTGACAGTAAAGCCATATCTGTCGGCCCTTCGTTAGCATGCATGATATTCAAAACTGTGTACATTATGGAATCCTAGTCGTCCCTTCATAAACTCATTCTGGTCATTTTTTATTATTTTAGGAGGAATACATTTTCTGAACAATTCTATGAACACCTGTAAAAGTGGAGACCTTCATTTTGAGTCAAATTTCTTCTATCAGTATTCCATCTGGACTGGATGATTCACCTGGAGACATTTTTTTATTGCAATATCTATGGCCATATTTTTTTATTTTTTTATATTACTAATAGTAGTCCTCAAAGATGTTCAATAAGCACATTTGCTTGCACTCAGTTCTGATTCTGAATTCAAGTTTGGAAATTGGGTTTTAATTAAAAAAAATGAAAAACATAATCATTGATGAATGGAAAAAAAAGTCAATTCTTACAAAAATGGTTGCAGGCCAACTGTCCAGCCTTCCATACTTTCATTAGCAGCCCCATCCAGTTCAGCAACAAGACCAACTCACATTCATGCAAACAGCGAGACGCGTGAGTGAAGTAGAGGAACTGACAGGCTTTGCTTACGAGGCAGAAATCTGTTAACTCTACAAATCACGGCACGGACACCATGAAATGGCTCTGCCTGCCTGAAGCAACTCACAAAAGTAGAACCTTCACAACGGATATCACACACGGGGAGATAAGATGTTTCATTTGAGCGGGAATCAGAATGGCTGCCAAGAAGATTAGTTGAAATAGTGGGGCTGATCACAGGCAGCTCCAAAATGTGATCAAAGAACATCATTCTGTTAAAATGACATTTTACAGTCATTTTAAATAGCTCATCAGGAAATTGTGAGTGGAGTGCTCTGAGCTCAAAATGGACGACAAAACTAAATTAACACATTTTAACTCCTACTGTTCATTTAAGATTTTTCCTTCTACATCTTTTTTTTGGTCAACCTTGCACAGCTCAAAACCAAGTTGAATCATACGGTCCTTTGCATGTTTGTGATATCCAACTGTTGGGATGACATGTAGAGACACACAGCTCTAACACATCTTCAGTATGCATATTCATATCTGATACACTTGGTCATGCAAGTTCCCACAGAATACTTTTGTGTCTACATTCACACAGAGGCACATCTGTTGTGATTCACTCATTGTCTTGGCCAGTAAAAAAAAAAAAAAAAAAAAAGTTAAAATGCCAACAAACATTCTGAAAACATGTGGGGAGACGCACTGTTGTTACACATCTGGCACATCATCTGATCTAGATCACCACCATAGCGGTCAAAATAGCATATCCAAGGTATATCCGACCACAGAAAAGACATTGAAGTGACTTCACGTGAAGGGTGTGTGAATTTAAAGAGAGACAAATACACCGCTAAAGATGAATGAACAACTCATTAGTGTTACTCAAAAAAGACCAAGCCCTCCTCCATGACAGACAAGAAATGGTACTTGGGTTAGACAACATGCCTTAAGATTAACCAGACACGGATCAGAGAAGACATTGCCTTTGTTACCATGACTCTTTTTTTGTGGACTCTGCTGGTGCCGTTCTGAATCCCTACTCGTGAGGCATTTCTATGACAACAAGAGTTTAAATGAAGCCCCTCAGACGTGTGTGATGAGATGAATCACAATGGAAGCTGAATCCACATGTCAGAAATAAAAAGCAATGCAGAGGAATGTGCTCAGCAACATAATGACAATAACTCGGGTGAAGCTGTTTTGATCACGATGGCAAGGCTTGTTTACATTCAAGGCTGATGATAGGGGAAGCGGCTCTCCATCCCCCGACAATCCTATTCGACACTAACATGCTAAACAATGACAACTGGAAGCATACATTGAATGTATAGGCAACAGAAAATGGCATCTGCTCAATAATCGAACGTTAATGTATCAAAAGAGGATAAACAAAGACACAACAGTGAGGGCGTCACGGTGAAGTCTTAAAGGGATTTTATTATGTTTCGCCATGTGTTAGTAATTATCAACGGCGCTAGCAAGATGATGAGTCACCTTAAGTTACACTGGAGCATGAAAGAAACAGGTTCATTCCATTTACAAGCAGATTTGTTTAAAGAAAAATAAGACAGCACAACATGCTGCGTTCAACTGATTCATTTGCCTGAAGAATTTCATTACGTCGGCAGGATCTGTGGATCAATAGCAAAATCAAAGGAAATCATTTGAAACAAACACATTTCTAGTTAAAACAAAGTGTGTTCTTTGCAATACTGTGACAGCAGAGACAGGTTGTTGGCTTATGACCAAAAACATGGTACTGCTTTCAGAAAATACAAGCTGGTCCTAATATTTTCAGGCTGGCGAAACAGAATGATTTCATGCAGTACTAGGAATGATCAATCCTTAATTTCAATGCATTTCAGAAGCTCTAGTGTGGTTGCAAAAATGTAGACTTCACTTCATGGTACAGTGAAAATTCTGAAATACATTGTGCAGGCTTCTCCTTTTCAACTTGGGTACTCACCTGCAGCTAGCAACACGCTGTATAGAGGATGAGCAGTTGTCTACAGAAGTGTCGAACTGTCAGACTAAAGTAAGAATCTGCCAAAGGTGAGATATTAGATATCAGATTCACATCACCCTAACATTAATACACACTCAATGTTTTTTTTCTGCACTATGCTGCACCTTCTATAAACGGTCATGAAACAAAAAGAAAAGGTAAACAAAAATTGTAATCGTCAGGATGTTAAGAATTATGTATCACACATCTTCATGCTCGAAATTATGGAGAAAAACAAGGCAAGTAAGAGTATGATTCAGCCTCTTCAACGGCAAACTGTCTACAGACCAATTTATTCAAGTATTTGGTAAAACGTATAACATCATCCGCGTACAACGCGAGGCAATGTTTTATTTGTATGAATGCCAAATATATGATTATTACATCTGAATGCTAAGACTCCATTACAATTACAAATAAGACAAGCGTCAAATATATATCCCCACTATACTGTATCGAACACTTTTTCGCCGTCCAGTGCTGTATCTGTCGTACCTTCATAAACATGTATGGTATTCAAAACTCTGCGTACAATACGAAATCTGGTCATCCTTTTATAAAGCCATTCTGGCCATTTTTTATTTTTTTGAGGAAGAAGGTGTTCCAACCTTAATGGTAGAATTTTATATTGAAGTATTTCAGGCCACTTTTTAGGAGACTAATACTTATTATCATAGTTTCTCCTACAGTTGAAGGAAGAATACCTTCTCCAAAGGATTCCGAGAACACTTGTAAAAGTGGAGACCTTTATTTTGATTCAAATCGGTATTCTGGACCTGATGATTTACCTGGAGACATTTTTAACTGCAATTGCATTTAACTGCAACTGTCTCCAAACATTAGAAAAGGTATAAGTACGTGCGTATCGAACGCTAATAAAAAATTAAATCAATTCGCCATTAAGTTAGATTAATTGCCGCGTGCAAGTTGCCTTGTTTGATTTCCTCCTCTACCATTCCAGACTGCTACAGTACAGGCCAAAAGTTTGGACACACCTCTCACTCAATTTCCTAATTTTCACAACTATTTACATTGTAGAGTCTCACCTAAGGCATCAGAACTATCAATGAACACATAAATTATGTAGTAAACAAAGTGTGTAATTACGCAAAACATGTTTTATATTTTAGATTCTTCAAAACATCCACGCTTTGCTTTGATTAGTACTTTGCTCACTCTGAGCTTTCCTCCAATAAGCTTCACGATGCAGTCACCGGACAAAGTTTTCCTACAGGTCACTACATCATGGAGGTCATTAAAAAGGCCAGGGGTTTGCAGCGCTGCCAACAAAGCAAAAGGTGGCTACTTTGAGTCAACCTTATTCAACATGTTTTTTTTTTCTTTGCTAAACAATTCAATATATCCTGTTTCATATGTTTGATGTCTTCAAACATATGATAGGCCTCCAAGCAGTGATCTTTTTTTTTTAACTCCAAATCATTGCCCTACATATATTTTAGCAATATACTTTATGGTAAATATAGTCAGTGCAATGGTCTCAAACAGAGCAATGCTACAGGGTTACAGTATAGCCCACATGGATCAGTAGTAAGGTATCCACTTCCACCAACCTCAACAGTTTAATTGTAAGATAGTGGACAGAAGGACGGACGGACGGGCGGGCGGACGGGCGGACGGACGGGCGCACGCACGCACACGCACACACACAAATTCACCAACACATGTCCATGCTTGCAAGTGTAGAGATAAATAAAGCAGAGTAAAGTATCAGAAAGCAGAGGGAGGAGAAAGCAAGAGCAAGGCGACATGAGGTTTTAAAAAGCATTTCAAAAGTGGGGATCCATGCTCTTTTGAATCACTGCAGGCAGGCAGTTTCAAAGCCATGCCCTGAAAGAGAAAGCCTTATCTCTTCCAGATTCAACTTTAAGTCTTCCTAGAAAGCACCCACAATGCATTGCGTACCAAAGAAGTTAGACTTAATCACGACAGGATTTAACTACAAATTTAAGATGAGACAATACAACAAAGAGAAGAATGTATTACTCTAAAAGAAACCCATCACAAAATGGGAGAGCATAAATAATCCTTGCAGACCACCTGCTTCCCCCCTCTCCATCTCCCACACTGTCTCCACAGCTCACCAGATGCAGGTCCTCCCATCTTCTATTTTTAACACCTTCAAATCATCACAACAGAAGGGCACACACCTGTGCTCCTTCACATCACTTTGTATCTTTATTCTCATCTTTATGTGCTGATCCATTCCATTCACATGAATGTCAGACACAGACCACCTTAACTGAATAAGCAAAGATCTGGGGTTGTTCAATTTTTACACAGACTACTGAGAAACATTTTTCAGGCAAAAATTAGGCTAACTGAGCCTAGGGATGCTGCTGCGCAGTTTTGTAGTGAAGTCAACATTATACCTAATCCAGAGAGAACTCAAACAATTACACAACAGAAAGCTGTCTATCTGGGAATGGCAATGCTGGTAATACAGGTGTACACAATAACCAAAGTTAATTCACGGTTGGCAAAAAAAACAGCAATAGGGACAAAATGTAAATAAGATTTTGGCAAAAGCCCACCATGATACAGCCCAGATTGTCTCATGCTTGGCTGCAGTGGTATTCGTGCATGCATATTAACAAAGCCAGTTCAATGCAGGCGCTTTAACGCTGGTCTGTGTTCAGCCTGAACTGAGATTGTGCGTGCTTGCCAACATAATCAGGTCGTTGTGTTACATGAGACTTGATGTTATGATGATGCAGGCTTTTGTTTGAAACCTTCATTTGGAAACTGTCTAAGAGTATCCATGACTGATTCCACAAGAAATGCCCAACTGAGGTAAGGACTATATGATATCTGTGGCACTGATCTTGCTTCATTTGGATGCAAAAGAGCATGTGCGGCGAGAGGTATCGTTTATGCATCAAAGTTAAATGCCAGTCAGTCTTTGAACAATATTTTGACCTCAGCCAGTTCAGCAGTTCACGGCCGCGGCCTGACCTAATGGTTTACACGATTCATTAAAATGGGTTTCTTCACTATCTTATACTTAAACTCGCCCTCTTCTCCCTTTTTATCCCCAAAGAAAACAATAAACAACTGTCAACTAGTATTTCCTGCCTTGAGCAAATGTCAGCAAGCATCGGTCAAGCGGTAGTTGACATGACAGGACGGGTAGACTTCCCTCACAAAGTGCATAACCCTTTGGAAACTTTGGATGGCCAATTAAAGTATGTGCATGTCTTCTTATGGAAGTGCTTAAGGAGCTCCTTCAGGCACAGTGAGGACACGCTAGATAATAGAAAAGCAAAATTCGTAGTAGCATTAAATAATAGCCTACACAACCATGTTGACAAAGAATCAAAATCACTGACCCAATCTCTAGAACAGTGTTTTTCAATCCGTGTACTGTGGCACACTAGTGTGCCGTGAGAGACTGTCAGGTGTGCTGTGTAATAAGAGCCAATTTCACCTCAGTTGTCTGGTGATATAAGTGGCTGATCCGATGACATTAAATCATGAACAATTAAAACATGTTGACGATCTACGAACGTGAGGAGATTACCTGGATGTGGTGACATTCTTTCTGTGCTATATAGAGCTATGCTGAGGTGCTGACTCGCCCATCACGAGCAGCAGAGCTGTGCATGGCGCGCAGTGCTCCTCTTCCCAAACACAAGTAAAGCCCAAGACACACACCTGCACACAATCATTGGCAACGGGAATCGAGCAGAAGTAGGACCAAGCCATGTTGGCTAGAGGATGAAGGAGGACAAATGTACACATTGTCACGAGATCCAGCCATGAGGGAGCATTGCTGCACCATGTATGTGGTGATCTACAGTAAAATGATTCTGGAGTTGCCTAGTAGCCTAGTTGGTCAGCGTCAAGTTCACTCTAGAATGAAATGGACTAATGGAATATTATAATTATGGAATATAACATTCGAACTGTCTCCATGTGTGTTCATGCTGGGAGCTGAAGGTAGCCACACACGCCAAATGTGTTACAGCTTATGACCCAACCAGAAATAGTAGCAAAGTACATTCTGCCTATGATAACTACAGTTGAGTTAACAATGGTAGGATATTAGAGTAAAATCTCATGTTGACACACCTGGCAGGCATTGTAGAGCAGCTGGTGTTCAAACTTTCGGATGCCAAGGATCTGCTGGAACATCTCATACAACTGCTCCTTACTGAGGATGAGCTCAGAGACAGCACTCAGGTGGGCTCGCTGCGGCTGCCTACGCATGTCCTCATCCCCCCTGTAGATGGCGTCGTATTTTGCAATCCATGAGCTCAACACGGTCTCTTTGCTCAAGCCGTCGATTTCCGGGAGGCTGCGGACTCTTCTTTCGATGTTCTTCTTGAAGACCTCACGGAAGTCACTGGCAGAGCAGCCGCCACTGTGAACCATTCTCGACACACGCTCGCTCTTCAGAAAACCCTGAGAATGACACAAAGAGCAATCGTAAAATCACGTTTTGTTGTTAAGAAAAAAATTATCAACATTCTAACATCCGCTCATCAATCCATGGTCACTGTAGGTGCAGTTTATGTTTTTAGAAAGGTCAGTGATTTCCATGTACTGGAAGTAGTATTATGTAGTCTGGCATCGAGGCTGCTGATGAAAGCAAAATTAGAATGTGTATTACAATGTCACTATATTTAGACTCGTCACATCAGACTGATGAAATTGCAGGTGTTTTGTTGACATTAAAGCACTCAAATGCACTGTTATTGAACCAGTCCATTCACCGGTGAGACCGGAGCTTCGCCTGCAGCTGAGCCAGTCTGCTGGACGGTCGTACCCATGGGCGAAAACAGCACATTTGAGTGCTTTAATATAAATAAAATAGCCGTAATAACAAAAACAAATGCTCAGAAAAAATATCTGTCAGTTGTGAGTTCCCAACTGAGAAAAATAAAGTGGATCAGACTGTGGAAGGAACATTTATGAGATTTACCAGCTGGATGTTTCTGTCAGTGCGTCTCCTGGAGACAGTGCAGCAAAACGTCAGTGGGAAAACTGTTACTCTAATGGAGACTGAGAGACAAGCAGCTGCTAAGGGAGTGAGATAAACACACCAAAACTTCCAAACTCGACTCAAGGCTAAGATGCTCGGACTGTGAAGATGAGAGTGGACCTCATATGCTTCCTGTTCACCTTCACGAGCAAGAAAAGCACTGTATTTATAGGGGTCAACAGATTGCTCGAAATGCATCAGATCTCAGGACCACTACTGAGCCTTCCATAGTTCCTATAGTTCTGAGCTATCAACCTTTCTATTAAAAACCAGTGACATGACGTTCTCTCATATGTAGAGGTGAAAGTGCACTGGATTAAACAAATTAATGTAATGAATTCTTCATCCTCTGTTTCCCAGATGCATGCCTCATCTGGAATGCTGTCTGGGCCAACTGCCGTTCCATACGATCCACTAGAGTCAGTCAGCACGTGTCTTCACACGCACACCTTCTTCATTCATCGGTTCCATGAAACTCTCCTTCCATCTGTCTGTAGCCAGCCAGTCCGTCCATCCTGAAACTATCTTTCATATACACATTCACCCTTCTTGGAATGAAGTCACACAACACATGGCGAGCTTCAGTCTTTATCTCTTGATTTTGTTGCATCTCTGCACAGCCATCTAATTTGTAACAGTCATGTTGAATGTCACTTCCAAATAAAGGGAGAAAAAAAGTGAGCCGTTCCTCCACTACGTTGTACAGTATATTTTCAAGTCTTTCCTTGAAAACCTTTATCATGGTTTATTGTTATCGTGACATACAATGATTCATGTCGTGATATCAGATTTTTTCCCATTTCTCCACATGAGCGTGTCTTATCCTCCATAACATTCTTTGTATACTATCAAAATGATGGCTAAACCATTTGTCTTTCTATCAGCACCATGGTAAAACAGAGCAAACCCATCTCCAATTTTCTAAGCTCTACTTCCTCTCCACTCAGTCTCCTGCACACAATATTTCTGGCTTCATTCTCCTTATCAGATCTGCTCTCTCTCCTCCACTCTGTCATGCCCCAACATGGCTAAAGCAACATCAACAACAATGCTCTTCCTTCTCTCCATCCATCGTTTCTTCACACACTTCAGCCAAACCGTGAAGCATCATCTTCCTTGAAAGAGTCTCATTTTGTCATTTATATCCCAAAAGTTTAAAAACAGCAGTCCCCCCACAGTGGCAGGTCACTAGTGGAACCCTCATATTCAATCTGCGATCCAATGAAATATCAATAAGTGTCTTCAAATATGATCACCTAATCACCAGCTGCTTTAGTGAGCACAACAGAAAGGGCTCTTGAAAGAATGACATTTATAAAAGCTAGCCGGGCCATTAGCTCTTTGTTGAGGTCTAAAAGTGTGACTGACGACAAGCGATACCATGGAAACGACAAGCTGGCTCAGCCTGACTGCTCCGGAGACTTAATTGGTCGTTTTATGATTCAGTGGTGAGAACATTAAACATGTGATAAATAACGGTGGAATTTCAGAGAAACTGTGCTTCTGAGAGGAGGCACTATACTAGCTAAAATGTGGGAATGACAGCATCACTGGCTTTAATGTTTGCTCAAATAAATCAATAGAAACAACATGCATATAGTTAACATACAGTACAATCATTTGATCAAGACCAATAAGAGAAAAGAAAAGAAGGGAACTGCAACATATTTCATGACACAGCTATGTAAGTTTTTACTGCTTCTCACTGCTTAAAACACAGTGCCATTAAAAACAATAAACAAAACAAAAAAAGCTGTGCACGTGGTTCTGTGACAGCACCACCAAGATGTCCAATCCCAAAACAACACATTGTATGATGTGTGTTGTCATCAGTTCACTGCTGTCTGTAACTCTTAACAGGCAACAACAGGTTTGACAGTTAGTGACTGAACCCCAGGAGAGCAGTCAACCAGCCAAGCATGAAACAGGAACAGATGGAGAGAGACCACCATATCCCTACAAATTAGTTCCAAGCAGAAAATAACAACAGGACATAAGAGTGACTGATAAAAACATGAAATCGGAGTAGAAGACCCTGTTCTTCCATGAGTCCTGAGTGGATGCGGCTACAACAGCAGAGTCTGAAAGCAGAGTCTTCTTCATCTTTTGTCATTTCCCATCAGGGCTTGCCTCAGCATGTCAGCCTCCACCTCCACCTATCTTGCAGACGCTTCCTTCACAACCTATGCTCTTCATGTCCTCCTTTTTCATCACTGGCTGTCTTCCTCTTCTTCCTTTCCAACATCCCTTTCCCTGTCTCTCCTCTTTGCCTGTCCATACCACCTGAGTCTGGCCTCCCTAGGTTTGTCTCTCAAGTTTTCTATGTGAGCTCTCTCTCTGATATACTATATATACGTTTCTAATCTTGTCATTCCTAGTGACTCCAATGAAAACCTGAGATCTTCAACTCTGACATTTTTGACCTCCACAATCCAACAATCATGGCAAGTCACTTCAATTATAGCTGAGAATGCAAGTGTTTTACCCCAAACAAAAAAGATCAATCAAGTCGAAAAACACTCCAGCAAGCAGCTCATCTACATCCATAAATGAGATTTTTCTTTATTTCAATAATGTTTATTTTACCTACACACCTCACCCCAGTTCAAATAATTTGTTTACTATACTCACTGTACTATGACAGAGGTATTTGCGCATCAGAAAGAAAAATCTGTAGATGTGGATGCCACAGCTCTGGAGCTCTGGTGATCATGTTGAAACTCTGCTCAAAACCGATGGATCAACACTGTTAATAGTTTGCAGTTTTACTTTAGTTTCAAACTCTATATTTTGGTAAAATAATGGCTATAATCATGTGACACTCATACGACTTCAATCGAGCAATATAATGACTTAAAGAACGTAAAATTTGTTTTTTTTTTTCCCCGTAATTGGAAGTCATGATAAAAAAGGCAAATCTTGCACACAACTGTGTTTTGAACAACTACAGCATATTGAATTATCGTTCAAATGCAAGTGACTGGTGCCAAGTTCTGAATAGAACTATTTTCGCAATTTTTCACTATTATTTTTATTGAAATTTGCTTTAAAAAACATACAAAGAAGTATTTCCGCTCCATATTAATCCATGCGAGTAGGAGAGTAACCAAAAGATTGCACTCTCACAGCTGCAGATTTTAAAAACAGATAAATCAAATGAAATTGTCAATTTACTTCATCAATGTTAAAATGTTAACTGCAACTGTAGTGTATTGTGTGTATATGGCACTTTCACAACAAAAAAAGGTGAATGGCTGCAAAAAGCCAAAAAAAAACAAAAACCCTTTTTGTCGTTTCTTGAACAGCCTTTGAGTGCACCCAGATGCTGCCTTCCCTATGGTTGGAGAGCCATTACCAAGCTCACACGTGCAAAACGCCTTGCCCAGAGGGCATGTTTTAATGGTGTAACAGTGTTCAAAACACCCAAAGCTGTTGCCTTTGCATCTCGTGAAGTGGGTAGTCAGCAGTAGATGAAAAAAAAAATCTTTGATACAAAGGTGATTTATTTTTTTTATTTTTTTTATACAATGCTCAACTACAGCTCATTTTGTAGTTTAGCTTCTACACAACACACTAAATCCAAGTTATTACATATTGGGATGAGGGCTCAAAGATACAGGTTATTGTTATTGCATCACTATTGAGATATGAACATTCAAGATGTTATTATTGCTAAATGAACTATTTCAGTTTCCACCGCTCGTCTTGCATGTAAAGCTATGGCCGTGACAAACGTCAGTTTTGAGCATGCCATTCAACGTACAGCGAAAAGCAACCAATCAAGGTCATTTTCTATTAACTGTTGCCAGTTGCCAAAGAAAATGTTTTTTACAAATCCCACAGTCAAATAGCATCAAAAAGACATCAAGACTCTACACACAATGCCAGTTAAATCTTTAATTCCCCTTGCTATTTCATAATTCAATAAAAAAAATGCTCAGATGACATTGAGGTATACAGTAACAGTCAGTCAAGCTATAATATAATGCTTCAGGAGAAAGTGGTTTAGTTTAAAAAACACTACAGCAGCACTGCATCACTTTGTAGGACAAAAACACAATATCATCGGTCAAGAAAAAGAAAGAAAGTGGTTAAAAAAATTGACATATTGACT
This sequence comes from Synchiropus splendidus, assembly GCF_027744825.2. Taxonomy (NCBI): domain Eukaryota; kingdom Metazoa; phylum Chordata; class Actinopteri; order Syngnathiformes; family Callionymidae; genus Synchiropus; species Synchiropus splendidus. Next base: position 4,792,580 of record NC_071347.1, read on the forward strand.
ATGTATGGTTTTGTCAATTTTGTTCATTTTATTCAAAAGTAAATCAACAGACAGTTTTGGCTTTGAGATACAGTGGGATAAATATAGAACATCACCATAACAGTTAAATCTCTCATTAGGTGATGCATAAAGGTTATTTCCTCCATGTAGGCTCCAGGTTTCCTGTCAACCTGCAGGAGCTCATGACCCCCTGTTTCGCCGCTGTGTGTTTGGATCAATTGAAGATCCTTCCAGCAATTTAAAAGCAGCCAACACCCAAGTTGTTTTTGTTGTTCAAGCCATATATTGCTTGATGCTATAGCGTCTACCTGTCACAGTACAGCTAAACACAGTTTATTTAAAGAAGTGGGTGAGTCTTGTACATTTTCTTTTATTATTTTTTTTTACCAAAGGTGCCCTCCTTGGCAATGTACTATCATGACAGTCCTCAGTGTCGACCTTTCCGTTTAAGAAAAGGAAAAGTGGATGCAAGGGAAGGTTCAGACTTCAAATACACACGGGCAAGTCGGCAAGCACGCACACACCAACACAGACACACCAGCACTCGTTGACGCTGGTCAGATTGCCCGCTGTTGTTCACTGGACTCTGCATGTTCCCCCACTTTTTCATCTGCCAACATAAATGTCAACCATTATAGCTAATGAATCGATCAGCAGGAGACTTCTCCTCTTCCTGCTGCTCGAAATAATTGGGCCTTAAAAATTTCACTAAATTATTTACACGCCAGTGGTGGCGCCAAGTTGTGAGTCCGAAGATTGTCTCATCCTGCCCAAGCACCGAAGCAACAAAGAGTTAAAATACTGCAACATTTCATAGCTATAGCACGAGAAGATCTGACACCCACTTTGGTTGATTTTAAGGATGCCATGTGTCATCTTTCACAAGATTTGAAGCTGAATTGATCTGACAGTTCATAATACAATCCAATTACTTCATCTTCATTAAAAAAAGTGGCGATTCAGAGATGAAAGGCCTGACCATGACTGCTTCATTTGCCGCAAGCCATACTGCACCATGTTCATGACACTTTAACAGATACTGTATGTTTGAAGTGGAACCGTGAAAAAGAAAAGACTAGAATGCTTAAAGTCGAACGCCGCCATCTGCTCAGTCAAACACAACTTAGCACAGAAATCTGACCATTGGGAACTTAAGTGGACAAAAATATCTCAGATATATATACAAAAATATACTCCTTATCCAGATTCATTGTATTGTGCTATATTTTCCAGGGTACATATACAGATACCACTGTGTGTGTGGCCTATGCAGGCAGCACAGCAGCAGATATCAGCACCATGGTCGTCATGACAACTTCCGACAGGTTGGTCAAGTTTTATCATCTTCTTATGTTTAACTGATAAATGATGTCTGTTGGTAGTACTGCATTCATGTTGGTTGTTTTGTCATTAATAGTGGCGAGCATGCTACTGGCTGTGTTTTAGCTTGCTACTCAATAAATGTTTGTTTTGTTATTAGCTATAATGCGCGGCTACAGCGTGCTAACATGACTCAAACATGCTGTCTTCTATAAAAGATACACATGGAAGCAGGAAACAGCTAAAATAACCAGCTGTGGGAGGATCAAGAATTGAGAACTTATGTTATTTATTTTTGCATTTAATTGCACTTAGTGAAAATAAAATGTCTTCTAATTTTACTTGCTAAATTGATGCATGTATTTAATTGATCTGTGGTTCCATTTTTTCGTATTTAAAAAAAATCTTCCATGCCTATTTTAGTATTTGTCATTTTTAAAGCCTGTGGTATCAAAAATGGCATTGGTAATATCGCTAAAAAACTAAGGGAAACCACTAATAACAATTGAAAGATGATAAGTTTCTTTTTTTTTTCAAAACAAAGTTACAAAAACAAGTCTCAGAAAAATTACATACATATGTTAATCAAGCTTTTTTCAACAGTGTTAATTCCATATTGATGATTTTAAGAGCTGAAGCTTCTATAATCTAACGATTAAAAAAAATCCTCTTCAAGTGATCCGCCAACATTGTACTATATCATTACATATTCAAAAGTTTTAAGTAAGTATTTGTTCGTAATAGAAAAATAATTTGTTTAATTCGGATAAAGCCACGTGAGCACTTATCTTGCTTGGACAATGGCGCTTTTGTTGTTGGGTTTATTTATTCATTTGTTCTTTAATTTTTTGGAAGAAATAAATGTCTTTGATGTAATGTCAACTGAATCACTTTGAGATAAATTCAAACAAATGTTTGACAAAAAATGTGACAAAACAAACCTTTTAATTCATTAGTGGTCCACAGTATTTCTGAGTGTCCAGCCACAGAGACACAGTTAGGAAATGATGATTACATATTTATTTGGGTTGTAATAGGATTTTTATTATGCAGAAAGACAAAGTAGCCTGGCATTTAAAAAGGACCATAATTTTGTCGGTTTAATCTAGTTTTAATCCATAAGTGTTCTTCTAAATGCCACTGGGTATCCAGTTTATTACTTTAATGCTCAAAATATCTTGGATTCCATTTGCAGCAGAGTTCAGCCATTTCACCCTCAACAGCTATTTGAAGAAAAAAAAAAGGGAGGCAAACCAATACCACACAGGCTGCTGCCGCTGCACTCATGTCACTGCACTGAATGTCACAATCGTTCTTAGCAAATTTCAGGGCAATCATGACAAAACAGTGAGATGAAAATGGCATTCAGTGACGTAGAATTGTAGGATAATTATAACATAACTCTGCATTGATCATATAATAGGGAAATTAAATTGCGGCTGTCAGACCAGCACAGCGAGGCACAAAATGGCATGCAAGAATCCAGGTGAAGATGGTACTGACCACTCACCTCCCAAGTGGTGTGGCATTAGTTCACAAAGCGTTTGGTGGATAGTATTAATACACTCCAATACATATTTTATTGACGGCTGTTGAATCATTTTATTTTCAGGGCTGCTTGTTTTTTTTTGTTTTTTTTTTCACAGACATTCTTTGGTGATTCCAGTGTTTAGTGAGCATATCAGGGCCAAAATTACTTTCCTTTATCAGCGATGCTCTTTTAATAACCAATAACTTGTAAATAAAAAACATTTGATTTACATATCTAATTAACTCTGGCCTCAAAGGGAGCGCGGTCTTGGAAGAAAAATGGAAAATGAAACTGCAAACACCCAAATAGCAAAACAGCTACAAAAAAAGAAAGAAACCTATACTTTAATCAATTAATACAATTGAAAGAGATGGAAATTGATTATCAATTTTCAATAGCTAATAAATGTAACTAATATAGATATTGATTCATGACTCACTTACTTTGTATTTTTATGTATTTAAAGGTAATTTAATTTCCAAAATCCACAATGATGGAATTCATTGACTTTCACTCGAAGCTTGTTCCTAAAATAGGCTTCAATGCTTATCCTTTTCAATCCAGTCGATTCATCTTTTTATCGTTATTGAATTTAGTAGGCAAAGGTGAAGTGTGAACCTTAGTATTTATTAACACTTCAGGCCTGAACAACTTGGAGGAAAAATTGAATTCGAATTTATTTTGACAATATTGACAATATTAGGGCAAATTCCTTTTTCGAATTATTCTTAACATACGAAATAAATCGACCACCAACATAAAATTTTGGAAATTTATAAAATAACATTTTATTATGTTTCAATGTCAATTTGAATCATAAAAAATAATAATAATAGTAATTCAGGCCCACTATATAACGAAAAGACTATTTCATGTTGGAATTCACATTCTATTTGTTATAAGGACAGAACAGCATTGTTATTTAATACTGCCAGAAATCAGATAAATGACAAAAACCTGAACTCTCCCACTTTTAGACAGCACATCTGTCGGTCCCATTCAAAGTAACACAAGCTAAGTCACAGCTGGTGAGAAATTCATTGTAGGAGGCCAGATCAAAAAGGGAAAATATTCATATCAAAGGAGGAGGAAACGATGAAATACATTAATACTGTCTCCTTATGGAACCCTGGCAAGCAAGTAAAAAGACTTTGAAATAATTTTGGGGTAATCGACAACTTAAGTTTGGCAAGCTTGTGAATAAAGATCTAAGCAATCCATCTTCTGCAGAGTTTACTGATTGAATACCAATAACTTGTGACATTTTGGATCATCACACCAGCACATACAAATGCCAATTATGACAAAGCTGATGCATTGTAAAAATCACTCCTCCAAGGTTAGAAACTGTAGATTAATAACACCACTGCCAGTATTGTAATTGAGCGGTGTACTTGTAAAAAGCAAGATACAAAATATCTAAGCGTGGTCCGCTCTCACTCAGGCGTGCTCTGTGTTCACCCAAAATGTAACCCAAAACAGAACTGACAGAAGACAGTGTGCAGCATCAGAAACGCAATCGTGTTCAATGACACGCGTGTTCATCTATAATAATTTTTCAATGTTTGCAGTACGAGTGCCACTGGACTTGCAACAAAAGTCAAACAATAGGTGGCTGTTGTGGCGAGTTATCCTTTCAAGAATTATTCATTGAACACAACGTTGAAAGTAAAAAGTATTGAAAAGTACTAGGGATGCGCCGATAAGAAAACTCAAAGTAACTACTGTATGTGTAATGGCTTAAGTACTCAGTATCAACAAGTACTCAAATGCAAGTACTACGTACACTACTCATTTTTGGAATTGGAAAAAACACGCATCATTGTCGGATCTCATCGTCGGATGCATCTGTGCATCCCTAAAATGTACCAAAGAACTGTGCCTACGATGACTGCATTCTCAGACAAATCAATAAATAAAATCGCTTCATTACAACATATTAGATGTTCATATAGACAGACAAATAAATCATGTGCACCTCAGTCATTAGCTTTCTTCTCAGTAAAGGAAGTTTGAGAAATTATGAGGATGAGAGACATGGTTGGATTTTCCCCATCTTAAACATTCTTTAAGCTTTAACGTTTGGACCCCTCTTTGCTGCAGACTTTTCAGTCAATCCACATCAATGTCAGAACTACGCTGTCTCATTTACAATGCATGCATTAAAAAGCAGAGACACTTTTGCTGTCATCATCTTGCAAGATGCTGACACTTCTGGTAGCACAGAATGGAAATGGCGTGTGAGTGCAGTGATTGCAGACAGAACCTGGGGTCAGAGTAGACTCCTCGCCCCTTCAGCAATTCTATAGCGAAACAAATGCAGCTATGGAAGGATTCAGCGAGATCCTTTTATCTCCCACTTGTGTGCAGTCTCCAGGCTGCTAGTGGTTGATAAGATCTCAGAGCTGATGATGGAAAATTCCGTTGACGAGAGGCAGACAACGGCAGAAAGGAGATGAGTTGTGGTGTAAAAGAGGAATAACATGGCTTGCACACATTCAACAGGCAGTTGGGGCCGACACAACAGTGTTGGTGTGAGTATACTCACTGTATCTTCCCCCTCTGTCCAGTGCTATGGGCCAACCACGACTCTGTTTGGCAAAACAGCTTTGTTCCATGAAGAAATGGCGTACGTACCCATTTGTGTTGTTGCTTTACTTGAAATATTTGTCTATTGTAAGGTGCACAGCTGCAATTACAGTATAAACCCTATGGAGAATGAGGCTTCCACGTTATTATAAAAAAAAAAAATTTGCAGAAACACAAAGGCCCCAATGTTCATGCATTTAGGAGTAGTTGAGAAATAAGCCTATCCAAAACAAACCTTAGCCGAAGCTGTTCAGACTAGTCATAGCAATGTTAAGTGTGCAAAGCTCATTCATGAAACTCACACGAAGGTTAATGGATCAACGGTGCCCAACAATGCCAATGCAGCACGGATGGACTTCATCAAGATCAAGTGTCAAGGATTGTGGGATTGTAAGGAACATTCAGCGTACACATTTTGTAGTCCATCTCGCTCTTCCAATTATAACACGGTTATTTCAGCAAAGCAGCCAAATTTGTCAATTTCACCTTAATGTAACTTAACAAATACAAACAAAAAATACTTGAATACCCATGTTTCTCTGCTGGATTGTAGTTCAAACTTACATTTATTGATATCCTCTTGACAGATTTTGAAAGCTGTGTGAAAGAGAATTGTTTTTCAAAGAGATCTTTCTTCCAGATATGTTGACCAATTTATGCAACTCTTATGATCACCCCCTCTATCCTCTTCCTAACCCCAACCATCCTTCTTGAACGTCGGTAAATGCTGGATGGGAACCATTTGATTTTATTCAAACGGCTAATCTGTCAACACTGGCAGTACAATTTGTCTGTCATGCCATAGTGAGAATGCGTTGTTAAGCTAAATATCCATTTATTAATCGATAATTTGACAGCAAGTCTCCCTGTTCTTCGATCCAGTTAATACCCTTAAGTGAGATTAAGTAAGGTAAAAAATGTGTTCTCATTTCCTCTAACAGTTCAGGGGTACTTTGCTGACATGTCGCCATCAAAAGAGTCCAAGTACCACAACCACATTGACTCTCAACTGTGATTTGCTCTGAGTGACTGCCACTTTTCACTTGCCATGTTTTAAAAGTGAATTTGACTGAGATGTTCAGATTCAGCAATCTGAATCTGAAGCCTTCTGTGACGCTGGAAATGGTTCACATAAAAGTGACAAATTTCCTGAGAAGCAAGTCGAGTCTGCATGAAGGTACAGTGAGTGAAATTCATTTTCTTTAACAGAATATTACTCTGAAAAGGATTGAATTAAATCATTTAATATTCAAACAGTCAAGTTCATTTTGGCGTTTTTGATTAAAAATACTGTCATTTCCGTACCATACCATAATTCCCTACTTTTTTTTCCCACACGCTCTTGCTAAGATCTAATAGAACAACCAAATCTATTAATACTGAATGAACTGTTTCTTTTCCCGATTTTCCAATTGAGAATCAATAAGAAAATCTCTGAGGAACTGAATTGTTAGGCAGTATCGATAATGAAATCAGAATGGTTATGTCATGTTTGTACCTGTCCATCTGTTTTTATATATTTATTGTATTTCTCTCCACGTTCTTTTCATGTGCTTTTATTTCATGACCCTCTCTCGTTTCGGTTCCCTGCCTTTCCTCCATCTTTACAGGCATACGCAGCTGGCGATCATTCCGCTAATTCCCTTCCTTGTGGATATATTCTTCCCGACGCCAGCTACGTGGGCCGGATTGTAGCGTTACGTTCATTCAGGTAAAAGCTTTTTCAAGACTTCCATGTTCTTGCTCCTTAAACCCTGTGAATTTCTTAATTCTGTGCGCGCTTGAATTCTCATTCAGCCGTAGCTTTCTATCCTCGCTCTTCCTACACTGCGTTCCAAATTATTATGCAAATGATGTTTTGGTTTGATTTTCCAAAATACTCGATGCAAATAACGATCAACATAATTTTCAAGTCATCAGCTGTCGAAATTTATTTCAAATGTTATTGAACAAAACTCCTAATGAAAACAGTATTTAAAAAATAAATAAAAAACTTAAAACGCACTGTTCCAAATTATTATGCACAACATAGTTTCAAGACATTTTCTAGTTTGTAAAGAACTGAAAATAGTAATTTGTTGAATTTACAGCAATATAAGGTCATGTTTACTAAAACAAAAAGCTATTACAATCCAAAACATCTTAACAGGTCAAGTTACATGTTAACATAGGACCCCTTGTTTGATAGCAGCTTCACAATTCTTGCATCCATAGAACTTGTGAGTTGATGGACAGTTTCGGCTTGAATGTCTTTGCAGGATGCAGGAGTTGCTGTTTGGATGTGAACTGCCTCCCACCCTCATAGATCTTTTGCTTGAGGATCCTCCAGAGGGTTGCAGTTATGCATAAACCTTCTATTCGACCACCCCCAAACAACGTTCGCAAGCAGAAACGGCTGCAGTGGGCCAAGGGATACGTGAAGACCAATTTTCAAACAGTCTTGTTGACTGATGAGTGCCGTGCAACCCTGGATGGTCCAGATGGATGGAGTAGTGGATGGTTGGTGCATGGCCACCATGTCCCAACAAGGCTGCGATGTCAGCAAGGAGGTGGCGGAGTCATGTTTTGGGCTGGAATCCTAAGGAAAGATCTGGTCGAGCCCTTTAGGGTCCCTGAAGGTGTGAAAATGAATGAGTATGTTGACTATATTTCTGACTGGCCACTTTCTTCCATGGTACAAAAGGAAAAATTGTGCTTTCCGAAACAAAATCATCTTCATGCACGACAATGCACCATCTCATGCTGGAAGGAATACCTCTGCTTCATTGGCTGCTATGGGCATAAAAGGGGAGAACCTCATGGTGTGGCCCCCATCCTCCCCTGACCTCAATCCCATTGAGAATCTCTGGAGGATCCTCAAGCAAAAGATCTATGAGGGTGGGAGGCAGTTCACATCCAAACAGCAACTCTGGGAGGCTGTTCTGACATCCTGCAAAGACATTCAAGCAGAAACTGTCCATCAACTCACAAGTTCTATGGATGCAAGGATTGTGAAGCTGCTATCAAACAAGGGGTCCTATGTTAACATGTAACTTGACCTGTTAAGATGTTTTGGATTGTAATTGCTTTTTTATTTTAGTAAACATGACCTTATGTTGCTGTAAATTCAACAAATTACTATTTTCAGTTCTTTACAAACTAGAAAATGTCTTGAAACTATGTTGTGCATAATAATTTGGAACAGTGCGTTTTAAGTTTTTTATTTATTTTTTAAATACTGTTTGAGGAGTCATGAGGAGTTTTGTTCAATAACATTTGAAATAAATTTCAACAGCTAATGACTTGAAAATTATGTTGATCGTTATTTGCATCAAGCATTTAGGAAAATCAAACAAAAACATCATTTGCATAATAATTTGGAATGCAGTGTAGTCTCACTCTCGCTTTCCTCCTCTTCAATTCAGTCCGCGTGTGAGAAGTTTTAGTAATCTCACTCCTCGGTTAATCCGTGAAGTTTTAGCCTTGCGTGTGTCACCACCACCAAGCGCTTTCTGTTTGTCGCCACCGCATTGAGCTCAACTCTGGGTGTGCTTTTCTGTTCTCCCAGTTTTAGCAGGACGCTGATTTCTAATTACTCTCGCTCTTGTTTTGCAGATTTCTTCCCTTTCCTTGTGTGTTGTTCCCGGTTCGCGTTTTGGCATCTGGCGCCCTTATTTATCATCACTTGTCTATCTATATTTTTTCATCCGATTAAATTATCTAATTTAATCTGGCTCTCCGTGTCCTCTGTCAACCACACTAGTTGTACTTGGGTCCATCCACAGCAACCATTATGACAGGATAAAATTGTATACATTCCAATTGCTATTTAGAAGTGTCTTGTATCGCTAGTTTCAGGAAGGTTTGCCACCATGTTTTATTTCAGAGGGTAAGGGAGGGACAGACCTATCACCAAAACCTTACCTTACAGTATAGGAACTAGGCAGTCAAGACTATGGCCACACACGCTCCAACCATTTGAGATTAGATATTTGAACTGACTTTTTTCTTCAGTTTTCTTATTACCAGCAGATTGCCAGCAGAATACAGCAAACGCATATAAGAAGGACTCTTTATTCTAAAAAGACTTGTTTGGGTGCTGAGCCCCAACTCTCTTAGAGTGCAGCTGAAGGAATCCAAAACACTTAGTGCCACTTCGGCATCAAAAGACAGCCACAAATCCATCAACCTGACAGAAAGCAGTTCAAACATGATCTGTATCTTTCAACTCTGAAGTGTCCTTCAGCTGTGGAGAAAGGTGCAACATAAATGAATGTTTCATCATTTTTAAGCAAGAGACAAGAGAGACCTTGAGCATCCATCCTACATGATAACAGGGTGGAATTTGGAATTGAGAGAGGATAAAACTGAGCTCCTCTTAAATGATTTTTTTTTCCTCCAGAAATACGGAAATTAAATACACAATAATAATGAAAATATAAACTGTATATGAATAGCTTTTTATATTATATTATTTTCCTTTAATGTATTTAATATGAACGTTAATGGCAAATTCGCCAAAGACCATTCCATAGATTCACATTGCGCCTCACAAAAATATGGTCAAATGAATTTGATATTGGAACAGAGGGAAACCATCACTTCTTCTTTCAGAGGGGAACAATCACTTTCAAAGCCAAACATTCCAGTAAGTTTTGATTAGGGAACATATATTACCATAATACATATAGTACCATAATATATTAGCCTGAAATTAATCAAGTTCATCAGTACTGATAAGTGTTTTACTAAGCCTAATATATTAAAATGGAATGGTCCTGAAGTTCACTCCAAAAAAACAACATCATTACAGATTATTAACAATAAATGAGCATGTTATTATCTTATTAATAGGTTTTCCCTGATCTAAGCTGTAACCAAAGTAATAAAAGCTTTACCTCATAATAACTCCTAACAGCGTTACAGAAAGCTTCATCTGCCACAATCTGAGTCTCTCCGTTGAGGAAGGCCAGGAATCTCTCCTTAACTGCCTGAAGCTGCTGCTTGTTCACCTGAGGAAAAAAAACCAAAAGATTTGTTAAGAAAAGCATTTTGTAAGAAGATGACGGACAGGGATAGTCGCCAAGAGAGAAAAAGAGCAAGATCAATCTAGACGAAAACAGATGGAGAGGAAGAGTCACAAATAAAATGGATGAAAAACACAAGACAAGATGCATTGTTAACATTTGACAGAAAGATGGTGTGTCATTAGAGAGGAAAGGCTCATAATCTATCAAGTGTCTTTTCAAGAGGAAACAACGGGGTGGTAAAAATGGAAGATGCATCGGCATTGGAATGGTGAGGAAAACAGCAGGCAGAGACCACAGGCTTGTTTCAAGTCATAGTATCTTTCTCCAAATGTTGTGCACTTGAGTGTGCGTGTAGATACTTCTCCTCTATTGTGAGTTGACAAGAGTCACACTAAGAGGAAACAGATTTGAGACCCTTAAGTGGAGAATATTAATAAAACATCATTGGACACAATACCACATCTCAGGTTTTTATATAAATCCCTTCCAAAATCCCCATAGCTCCAAAGCAACATCGACAGTTTATTTGTAATGGGAAATCACTGAGCGAAATACTGACATGAGTCAGCATGAACGCAACATTGCATGTCATTAACAAAGGTATATTAGACACTGTACCATTAAAAGCTGATAGAATGTCCCCTCAGGTTCTACCACACCTACTGCATCACCTACAAACGCACCATGGCCAACCAGCTTGCAACCTTGACACCTGAATAGTGTAATTCTCACATAAGCCTGTAACCTTACCTATAATGCACCATGTTGACGGCAACTCTCATTTTACCTGTGCAAACCAGTCTCTCCAAGTTGTGGCGGAATGGATAAGAAAACTTCTTTCGCACTTATTTATATCAATGGAACATGTTAACAATAAAATCTTCGCCTTTTTATTTGTTTTTGACTAAAAAAAACCCCAATTGTTTCATTTTTTTAAATCTTTTTTTTTTGCATCTGTCAGTACGATTCAGATTTGAGCCTGAGTGATTCTCATGGAGAGTGCGTGTCCAGCAGCACCGGGCACCTCATCTTGCGCACCGCTGTGAGAATTATCTGCCTGGGATAATTCATGCACACGTAAAGACTTGATTGCATGATGATCTCAAACAACAGGATTTCATAACGTGGCCCAAGCACAGCATAAGCACAAATCCGACACACTTGTTTTGCTCAACAGAATATGCCATTGTGTCTGCAGTAAATAAAGCCAGAGCAGCCAACTTATCCGCACTTTGGGTGCAGGGGTGGTCAACATGCAACACTGAGGGAACTTGGACAATGGACCAGAAACTGTCATGTAACACTGCCCCATCTAGTGGAGTCTATTCCAATGCAAAGCCATGTTCATTGTACTTCCACTTTCATTGATACAACCTTTATCTTTTAAACTTTTTTTCTCATCAACTAATCCATGTGTCTCCATAGTTAGGAACATATGTGTGCCGAACCATGCAGCTCATGGATCAATGGTGAGTCGTTGCACCACTAAGAATTAACATATTAAAAACCAAATAAATGTCTGTGCACATAACTAAAACAAACAACAAACAGGCCTTTGCATGTGTGACCAAAACATGCTCTCCACTTAAAAGCTGATTCTTTAAGGTCACCAGCAAAACAATAAGCTTGCTGGTATTGAATAAACATCAAGATTTTGTTTTTGACCTGGAAGACAACATTACACTTTGTACCACCAATATTGAATAATGTTTCAACAATCTTTCTCAAAGAGAACATGCTGAGATGATTTTCACTTAAGCATATCATATCAGGGTTGACAAAAAATCAGATTTGAACATCAACTTCTTCCCAATGAATCATCCTGGGCAACAACCTTTTTATATAAGGGCATCATTATGAATATCAAAATGAACAAGGCTCCTGCACAGACTGTACACTCAGTGAAAGAGGAAACTCGAAAATAGAGTGAAGACAAAATTACTGTTCTGCTTTTTGACAGGACCAATTATTAGCAAGTATCACTGACTGACAGCTTGATTGTAAGTTTTTCATTTTTCTTTTTCTTTTTTTTTTTTAACCGTTGGGTGGCAGGACATTAATCCAGAAAAAGCTCTAACCCTGGATTAGTTCAGTGAAAACAGTACCCTCATTGAAAGTAACTAGAACGTAGCTGATGGCTATGCAAGGGACCTTGCAATTATGATTGAACATGATTGTGATTTCAAAAATTAGTTCTATGTTAGGATTTGTGAGAGCAATTGAGCAAAAACAAAAGACCATCAATGGAAGATGGTGAAATATAGAAAAACATTGCACACAGCTAATGTCTCAAAAACATAAGTAAAAATGAGCTCTCTCTCTCAGTAGGGCCATATCAGCAACTGAACAAACTAACTTTACTTTCACTATATTCAACAAAGTTCTCCACAAACTACAGTATCTTCCTTTTAATTTGCCACCGAGGTCTGTTGCTTGTCACTCTGCCCGCACAAATTTCACTTCCAATTTCTGGTTTTGGTGAGAGGGTATATTGGACAAGACATTTTGCTTCAAACTGATATTCCATAAATATTTCATCTGATAAGACGAGCAAGGGCAGCAAATCATAGCAGGTGTCATACTTCGTCAATCATTTAAATCAGGATAAAATAAGATGTCAAAACAGCCAAGCTAATCTGATGTTGCAAAGAAAAAATTACATTTCTGCTTATTTTCCCCTCAACTATAGGAAAACAGTGATATCTTGAGGACAAATCAAGTCTCTCAGTTCTTTCCATTTCATTAAAAAAGACAAACAACAGATCTTGTAAGATGTAGATCTTACCAAGTCAGTCATATTCTGCACTGGACAGAAGAATTGTACAGTACGTGCATGCATGAAAAACAGACAAATTAAACTGTGCTCCGTCTTGGCATGCGTCTCGTTATTATGTTCATATTGCACTTAAAAATAATGATATAATAATGAAGAATGAATGGATAACATTAAATACCAGCCAACAATATCTCCTTGGAAATTTCCGCGGAAATGTAGTTTGTTAGAATCTTGACTGGAATCCATCAATTATTTGTAATATTTATAAAGTAAAGAATTGGTATGGGTAAGGTTTTACAAACTGTCCTAACAAAAAAACTAGCCCAGGGATACAAGACAATTTAAAAAATGAATAGCGTTCATCTGAGCAACAAAGAAAGAAGTGAGAGTAATGAAGTGATACGCCACATACGCATAGTTACATCACAGTACTACGCAGATTGTGACAGAGAAATAAATCCCAATCCCTTTTGCACAGATCATAGGCCCATCACTCTTGTCTTGATCCCCATCCAGGCAATTATTTCCACTATATGAGCCAGCAAAAACTCACCAAAGAGGTCAAGACGCACATGGTGGGGCTCCCTACACTCAACGGCACCCCATTATTCCCACCAGGTACCCAAAATTATGTCACGCAAACTATTAGTGATGCTATTAATGATGATCAAACACTGATTATTGGCCAAATTCTTTGAAAAAGAATGGCATCATATATTAAAACACCACGGGGAAAGTGGAATTAACCATTCAAAGAGTAATGCAAATTTCCGAGGCTGACAGTATACAATGAAAGACCGCACCAGTCACCCACCACCAGTCAGACAAGAGTCAACATTGCCCACACTTAGCAACAGTAGACAGTAACCAGGCTAAGCAAATAAGTCAAAAAATAATTATTTCCATCTGGCTAGATGACCAGCCTTTCTCAGTGGTGGAAGACAACAGCTTCTGCCTTGTGCTCTCGCACTTGGAGCCTTGCAACGTGCGATTGGCACCGACGTAACCTGCCATAGCGTCACCAGACAGTGTACTCTCTCATTGAAATAAATGTTTTAGTTGTCCCTTTGATTGAATAATTGCTGCCTCATGCCTGCTAAGTTTTAGTATTTTTCAAAAATAAAAAAATAAAGTCATCATGCCTCAAGAAATTGAGATCTTAATTCAAACCTAACTAATTTCAATAACAGAAACCAAAAACAAAAATCTAGACTGTCAATGGAGAGTTACGTTTTCCAAATAATGTAAATCCACTTGCTATCGTTCTTGGGTTTTGGGGAATTCATAGTTGTTAAGTCACACAAAAGTAAATTGAATTTCACACAGAAATCTAAAATCATCCTGGAGAAATAAGTGTCATGACACCTGACTGATCATATACCTGCAAGTCATTTGAGAAACTTCCTGCCAGTCTTATCTTCAGCAGGCAGACTGCAGAGCAGTTCTGAAATCGAGAGTAATCACACCCAGAAGGTAAACACTTCCTCCCTTTATAAACAACGGCAGTGGACAACCACGTCCGTTTCGTCCGTTTTCAGTGGTCACCAAAACTGTGATTCACCTTCTCAAATGAAATCCTTTTTAAAGTCACACATGCAGTTTCAGTGATATGGACAGATCCTTCATGTGGATGTGACAGCTTGACAGATAAAATAAATAATTTCAGGTCATCATTGAGAAAACCATTTGCATTAAATAATAATACAGTGGTATAAAGCTTCGTCATGCTCCATGACATCCGAAACCAGCGTGTGACAGCTGTGGAGAGTTTGGTGGACTTTGGTTCACGATTGTAGTTTTAAACATATTTTTAACGCAGGAAACTTTTGATAATGACATTGGTCGACTCTTAGTCTCTGGATCGGTGTTTTGTTTTATTAGATGGAGTGGTCCTAATAGGTCCTCTGATGCAGATGTCTGCCTTGGTTCATATCAACACATGCAGGGTCCACAGATGCTGGTGCTTTCTTCCGTGTCCCAATTAAGGTTCACTGATCATGGACACGCTCACACAGGCAGCGCTAATGCTACAAGCCGGCATCAGTTAGGGACCAATAAAAATTATTCAGATTCTGTCAAAGAATTAGTGAAATCCTCAATCATGCCAATGAAAAGAAACCATTTTAGGAGAGAGAATTGTTTTTCATCACACTAGACGAGGGACTGACACTTTGTATTTTGATTTCGAGAATAGAACATGACTAAATAATTTATGAATCAATTATTTACATTATTTCTGATATTTCTTCAATAGCATCGAGGAAATGTGTCCAGATGGCTCCATAGTTAAAGGTAACTGTTAAGAGATATGAGATACATTGTGGGCAACAAACGACTCAATTTAACCCCTAAATAAAACTGGCAGAGCAGTCTGTGAAACATTGGTAGGAAGATGTTGAGGTTCAAACTGACGGTGGAGAGGAAGGTGGAAGGTGGAGAGGAAGGCCAAAGAGGAGATTGATGGAGGTGGTGAAGGAGGACATGAGGTTTGTAGGTTTGAGAGAAGAGGAAGCAGAGGACAGGGGGAGATGGAGAAGGATGATCCGCAGTGGCCACCCCTGAAGGGAGATGCCAAAAGAAATAGAAAAAGATGCCCCTAACCCTTTGGCACTGAACTGAGAATTCCTCTTCCAAATCATACACAAATGCTATTTGTGGGACGGAAGGATAGAGCTGGTCACCAGGATACAGCAGAAGAATGAATTAACTGGCGGAGTGCAGCACAAAAACAAATGAGTGGGAAAATCAAAGAGGAGGCTGGAAGAGGTACAGAGAGAAGAGATGAGAATCAAGAGTGGCACTGGGAATGGAAATGTCGACAGTGACTTCACCAGTGGTGGTTTAAAAATAGAAGCGGAAGCTTTGCCTCGGCATGTCTTGGAAGGCCATTTGAATCAATTGATCATACGTAACATCAATGTATTGCATGAGGGGGAAAAGTGCAGCACAGAGATTTATAACAAGGTGATTCAGAGATGCTTATGTTAAAGGCATATCTGACAACGATGAAATAAACTTTCACAAAATAGCATGTGTGCTTTTAGTACCATACAGATGGCCAATATTGTCCTTAACTGACTATAATGCTGTCCCTTTGAAAAAGATAGCACTACAGCTACTTGAACACGTGCTGTTTTTCTCGCTGTCACCTTAAAACTATAGCACAAACTAGGGGATGTTACTAGGGATACCAGCACCAGTACTCGCACTGATTGTGGCCTATTTTGCCATACTTCTCATGGCCAAATACTGGCTCACGATAGCACCCGATTCCCCATACGGTCATCCGTTGCTACTTTCCACGGATTTAGAGCATTGCAGGTTTTTACAGAGCTGTCAACTCTCACCGTGAAAAGTGGACGTTATTCAGATTTTACTGTTGAAAAGCAGGTGCGCCATCTTTGATGAACTCCAGCTACAGCCATTTCATTCCATCTCATTTCAAGATGAGACACAGATGAGTCTGTGCTAGCCCGAGTTAATCCAGAGTTATATTACTATGGAACACCACCCCCACAACAAAGGAGAGAACACTGTATTGTAAACCAGTAGGCAGCACTAGGGTCTTACATATTACATATCAGGATATGCATAATTGCCCAGGTGAAACTTTCAAATGTCTTATTAATATATCGGTTCTCTGTATTAGCAAATACTCAACTCTCAGTACTTGTCCCCGTTCAGCAAAAAATATCAAGACCTATTTCTTTGACTCTCTGAACTTATTTGAGCGCCATAACACATACTAAATTAGGGGGAAAAAAACACTTTCTTACTTACTTTCATGTTTACTATTTAATTAAAAACTGTTTCAAATTGTCAAGTATTCAACTGTAGTACAGAATTTTTAGAAGATTTATTTTTCTTTAAATTGCGGTAACAGTCGGCATTGACTTTGCACAAAAGGCCTATAGTCTTGAGTACAGTGTTTTTCAACCTTTGTTAAGCAATGGCACGCTTCATTCACTGAAAAAAATCCAGAGGCCACCACCAACGGTGCCTCTGCTCAAGCCAATCGTCAAAAGTACTGGAGAAAATCCCTTTCAATATGTGAAAATATTTAGCAACCAACACCTGGATATTTTTGCATGCACTTTGCACTTTTAAACCATGGAGCAACTTTAACAGTTAACTAGTGTCAACAAAGTTTTGAAATGATACATCGCGTTAGCCAGCTCTGTTAGCGCTCCTGTGCAGACAGATTTTTCCGTTGTGGTTCCGACAAGGTGCACTCCATCATTCCGTCGTGAAGGTCTGTGGTCGAGTTAGAGGCACAACATTACGTATTTGAACGGCTTCTTCGCTGAGTGTGTGAGAAGAGGAGCACCATGGGCGACTGATGAACAAATTATTGCATCAGCATAGATCTATGGTGTATAGAAAAAATGTGACTGAATCCATGCAATCTCCTCACGTTGGTAGATCATCAACATGTTGAAATTGTTGATGAATTATGTCATCATATTGCCCACCTCTGTCTCAGGACAAATTAGGTGAATCAGGTGGATATTTTCCCAAAAATAAAAATAAAAAAAAACAAGGTTTGGGAAATAAAAAACATTTTATAGGACCCTATACTTCATACAGTACCACATAATATATATTTTTTGTATGGTTTAACTTTGACATGTAACTTTAATCTAACTTTTTCATTATTAAACAAGTAACTGATTATTTCCCTTAGAAAAGACTGAGATCCCCTCATCACCACCACCACCACCTCATTACTGACAAGAGACTGGAAGACGAAAGTGTCTCACTAGGCCTTGTTGTTGGCAGAGTGATGGACAGCCGGACAATTCGCCATGATGTGTGTACTTGCTGTGAACAGTAAACTTCTTTGACCAGCAAGCAGTCACTGACTTAATTCATGACCGTGTTATTAGGAGGAAAGTAAACAGCAGTCAATCATCAGAAGTGTCAAATTAAAGCACAGTACATAAACTAAATACAGAGAAACTTTCACAAGATCAGTTCTGACAAAAATAAAACGTGAATTGGGACAAGACCATGAAATGAGTCATTTCCACTCAGAGGAAAAGTGTCACAGCAACAGATGATAATTAGGGAGGAGGAGATGATGAAGAGAAACAAGCTCTGACGAACACTTCTCACTGGGTGACTGACACAATGACAGACTTCTGCTGCGGAGACAATCAAAGACCAAACAACGAGGGCCCGCCAGCAAAGGCCAAGTCAGTCTCATGAGCAGCACAACTATGACATCAAAAGTTATTTATATTTCTATGAAAACTACAACATGCAGTTCCAATAGGGAACACACATAGCCAGATCAGACATACTGTGATACAAAGAGTGAAGGCGGCAAGGCAAGCAAGTCAACCGCAGCAGTGGCAAATGAACAGCAGGACAACGCATATTGCTAAAGACAACGCAACAGATTTTGGGTTCTCCCCAGGATTTTTTCCCCCTAGCGTAGGGGTGTCTCTGCAAGTGGAGGGAGCAGGCTTCTAGCGAGGAGGGTGTCTGGGCAGCCTGAGGACGCGGTGAGCTGCAAAACTTTAAAAGATGGCCGCCCTAAATGTGTCATCACAATGGTTTCCATGAAAAGGGGATTTCCGCCTGGTAATTTCGCCAAATATGATATAAATTCACTGATTCTCAAACCTTTCACAGCCATAGCTTGGCTATCATATTTCTTTAAAGTCAAAATCTTGCGGTTATCCATATGTTGCGAGTTGTGACAGGAGGAAACCACAGATAAGTTCCAAACTTTAAACAATCGTTTACAAAACTAACTCAAAGCTTTTTAATCAGGGGGTATTTTGCCGTTTACTTTGGCACAAAGCTCACCCTCCCTGCTCCCCAGTGCCGTGCAGTGAGCTGAGCTGGGGAGCGGTGCAGTTCGCAGCACCGCACACTGCGCTGGTAGAATCGAGGCAAATAGTTTAACATTGATCAAAATTAAGAGGCAAGTCTTCATATATATTCATTTCGAATGAATGCTGATACAACTGTATGCTTATCTTGCATAAATATATAAAAGAAGATGAACAAAACTGTAGACATTTAGCTTGTATAAAGGGAAAGATTTTTTTCTTTATCGGGGTCAGCAAAACAACTGCCCAAGAGACCCATGCACCTGAGAGTGTTATTGTTTAAAGTTATTTTTGTACAAATAGATGTTTGCAGCCTGTTTTTTTTTACAAAGCAAGTTGTTTAGTCAGTGATTGACATGGTGTGTTGAGAGGTGCATGGGCTAAGAGCGGGGTTAGATGACTGGGGGCAAGGCTTTGGACGCCCTGTTTCAAAATAAAAGCCTAGGAAGGAGTTAGGGTCATTGGACTGAATTGAATTGAATATTTATTTCGATCGCACATCAAAAACCCATATAAGTCATTAACTTGATCTGAGAGCTCAAAAAGGCGCAGAGAGAACAATTTGTATAGTGCCTGTTTTTGTATTTTTTTTCCCCAGACAGATTTAGGCGGTCTTATTGAAGTCCATTTTGATTTCCAGAGTCCTGTAGGTAATAGAACAGATGCTGATCACCTTAATATGCGAGTGAAACATGGATCTTTTTGACGGTTGACCATTATTTATGGCTTAAGAAGGTTTCTGATCATGTAACTCTCAGTCAATCATACTCATTACTCATTGCTTGCTTCCTTTGTTGTTGTGGCAGTGAGCATGGAAAGCCTCCTCTGGTGTTCTGTAGATTACCACACGAACCTCTATGAACTTAACCCACAGCTGCGCAGGGAAGAGAATGTGTGTCTCAGTCTTCAATTCCAGGAAGCTCTTCCTCATTGTCACTTGCTTATTGCCTCTTCATCACTGGGGAGACCTTAAGAGTTCGCTACTTCATAAATGTAACTTATTCCAACCTGATGTTTCAGTAAAATAATAGCCTTTCATATTAAATACATATTAAATATGTATTTCACAGACAAATTGATATCAAGCCATCACTCATTCATACCATAATCCCACCAGGGCAGGAACTGTAAGACACAGCTGCCCTGAAGCGGTCGATGGAAGCAAATGTAGAGTTTTTGCAAGTATTGGAATGTTTTTGTCCTGTGCTATTTAGCAATCCTTTTTGAATGATATAGATTTGAAATAAAACCTACAGCTTCTTGCAATTTTTCTAAATAAATGCAATGTTACTTACTTAAATACTTTTGTCACAACATTTTTGACAATTTACCTTATCATCTGCACAAGATCACTGGAGACGGCATGTAATTTTGCTCTACAGGGGATACAAATCAGACATCAAGCGAATAATTCAGAATCGCACTTCTTCATTCCAACCTTTAAAGCAGAGTATACACTGTGCATGTGTGTTTTTGGATGTGCACACCTTTATCAGCTGTGAGCAGAGGCGCTTTGGGGTACCAAATTCGGACAGTTTTCCATAAAAACAACTCTCAGTTTCAATCTGGTCTCGCACATGTGTGCGCATGGAACTGCTTTACATAAATATTTTTTAAATAGTTCCATACAAAGAAAATCACATTTCCTTGATGATAAGCAGTTTTGTCACATGACTTTTTGAAATCATACAGAAATGAAACTCCCAGTGACCATGGCAACACCCTGTATAAATGATGCACAGTAGAATAGTGATTAAAAACAACAACCTTATTTTATAGTCTTCTATAGGCAATAAAATCAAATAAATACGAAATAAATAATTCAACTACCAACTGTAAAAGGCACGACTGGTAATAGAATTTAAGATGTGTTGTGCGGCAAAACCTCATAACAAGAGAGGTCAAGGAACATAAACACTGGGCAAGAACGAAGCTCACACAAAACAATAAGCGAGAAGAGATACACATGACAAATGTCATTTTGCCCTTGTCAGTGAACTCGATATTTTGATGAAAAAAGAAAATATGCATTGGTAGGGAATGCTCATTTCCCTTTAACACGGGATAGAGGATGTATGGACATGGAACTCCACCAATCCAGTCAGAGTAAGAGGGGAAACAGATGATGAGGATATGGCGAATGGTTCGGCAGACAGAGGTCTTGAAGGGATCAGAAATACACTCAGGAACATGTTTATTTTCAGATCCAAGTCACACAATACCTTGAGGCTTTGTATACCACAAACTAGTACAAGGATCCACGTAGATGATGCTTATCGTGGTTACCCCCTTCTGGGGCTGTACATGCTGATTTAACACCACCAATATGATCCAGGGTTGTCCGGGGTGCAGTTCTCCGGGGAAATTGGTTGGATGTTGGTTTAATCCACATCCTACTCGTTCTTCTTGTTCAGCCAGTCTTTATGATGTTAGCGCACAAACACTGAAACAATTTATCCCCAAACTATTACTGCAAGAAGTTACTCCTGCACCTTGCGATTTAATTCCAAATAATTCCTGTCAGCTGCTCCCGCACCCAGCTATGACACATTGACAGCTTTGTGTATATATAAAGAGTGGAGAATACTCTGATACTATATAAATAATAAACCAATTTGATATAGTGATAATGCATTAACTGAAACAAAGGTTGATGGTTAACTTGATCGTAATTTTGCTCTTTTAAGTGAGGTGTATAACTGCAGTGAAATTAGTTGGATATAATATAAATAAATAAGTAGTAGGGATACCTGTATCTATATGTGTATCTATAAAGAGTAAATTAAGGTTATTACTATTAATAATAACAGCGCAGCAACTTATTTTTAAAATACTTTCTTTTTACTAAAGTCACACAATCATTCTCTAGAGATATCGGGCGTGAAATATCGAGAAATAGCATTACGTCCATGTCGTTGAGCCATAATTTAGGGTTACACTATGATGATGATCAAAGATAAAAAATGTTGAGAAAAAGAACATGAACTGCAAGACGTGTCTGAACTCAAAGTTGAATACACCATTGGCGCTGCAACTAACGAATTTTCATTAAAAACAAATCAATTACAACAATTAGCTCCATGCTAACCGACATGCTAGCAGTAAGCTAGAGGGTGTGTGGCGTCGCAGATCAAACACGGAACACTCTTTCATAATTATTCCTATGATGTCGATGTTTGATCATCCTAAATACATGTTACCTTCGCAAACAAAACAAAGCCAGACTTTTGAACACGACGACCAGTCGCTGCTCAAGCTCCTCGGTGACTGTCACTGCTGCAGTCAGCCAGAGGTGGTGACGCGGAGCCGGGGGTGCGGAGCGACAGCAGTGAGTTGGAGTCGTACCTCAGTCCGGAACCAATAAGAGGAATAGAAATTGACATATCTTAATGAATCCTGAGAATCTGATAATTTCTCACTTGTGTGTTTACACAAACAGCAACATGGCACATCGACGACAACCAATCATTGCAACCCTACAAACCATCATCTTAATTTTGTTCATTTTTAGTTAGCACAACCTTTAAATTTTTCAGTGAGTGACAGACACTGACATTGAAAAGCTGAAATGTCCATCATTTATCAATCTCTGAAAGGAAACTTGTAAACATTTGAAGAAAGAAGTAATTTGAGGTAAAAAAAAAAAAAAAAAAAAAAAAGATGACAACCACCAGTGAAATATTCAGTGCCTTGCTGTCGGGAGGGTGAAAACACATAAATCGAAATTTAATGCAAATAAATCAACCAGCACAAGCCGAGAGACCCATACAAGATGCTGATACATCAGAATGTAAAGCAGGAAGCAATTCTTATCGTTTAAATACACAGGGAAGCAAAATGTCAAAAAGGTGACTGATGGTGTGAAAATAGTCTAAAGGTTTCCATAAAAAAAAGTCTTGGAAAGAGAGGCTGGGATTCTTACACAGAATTTTCTTGGAGCTTGAACACGTAACTAATTCACCATATGTCATGCTGGTGGACCATACGACATACCAGTGCTGAGTATGCAGAATTTGATGTTGATTCTATTAAAATAGATTCTCTCAGGAGACATTATAGACACGATAGAAGTTATTTAAATGTTAGCATTTGTGTTTATGATTAGTAATTTCAGCTGTGGATGTATTGGAAAAAAAAAATCTAATCCATTGCTCAACATGATGATTCCTTTTTAAGAAGAGCAGGCTCAAGTCAAGCCAGCGATATCTAACTGGACTTTGCTAGGGGCGCTCATGGACAGTCACAGAACTGTTCTGAAGTTGCTCCTTTCATAACGTGGCTTTGTGCCTCGGGCCACTGTGCGGATGAAAGACGGACTGTCACCCCAGTAAGAGGTCAAGAGTACTCTGGAGTAGTTTCTCACCCAAGATGTCTCTGCATATATCGATTGACGTATCCCTCTATCCCGAGTAGTATCCCAGCTCCTGCCACTGAAGAACATCTCAACAGCATAACGCTGCAAGCACCAGGTTATATTTGGGTGAACAGCGAACACAGCACCACAAGGCCGCTTGAACGATGATTTTGGCATCTAATTGACAACGGCATGTTATAAAAAGTGTTTTTTAAAAACAAATATGTGCCACAGAGGTGAAATGAGCTTTGCTCAACCACTGACAAAATTCTGGCAACCCAAGACCCCATTCCTGAAGAGGCATGAAAATCTGGCAATACAATCCTCCACTTCAGCCGTGGCAGCAATGACTCCCCGACTCGCTGCCCGGTCGGCTGGTGAACGACCAGGAGGCATTCAACACAAGACAAAGTGATTTTGACCCATCCATCACTCGCTTCCTCTTTATTCATTTCTTTGTTGTCCATGCTGTCAAGTATTAGCCAGTTCCAACCACCATCATGACAGGACCAGACTGCTCAGTTCAGCCTGTAGGTCAGAACTGGGGCTGCAATGATTAGTTGATGTCATCGATAACGTCGACAATAAAAATCTGTCAACATCAAAATCTGCGCGTCCATGCGTCGTGTTGCGGTTGGTGTAAACACACACGAGCCGCAGGACGGGAATTGAGAACTGGTTGTTATTCAGAAGCAGTGAGAAATGATCACATTCTCTGAACCATTAAGATACGCTAATTTCTGTTTCTTTAATTGGTTCCTAACTGAGGTCAAACTAAAACGTTGCCGTCGCTGCACGCCCCTGGCTCTGCGTCACCACCTCCTCCACCTCGGCTGACCGCTGCAGTCACAGTCACGGAGGAGCTCGAGCAGCAACCAGTCATAGTGTTCAAAGGTCTGGCTTCGTTTTGTTTGCGAATACAACCTGTCTTATGGATGAGCAAAACACTTCAAAACCGTGGTAGAATGATGAAAGAGTGTTCCGTGTTTGGCCTGTGACATACCCTCCTATCATGTCGGTTAGCTCGGAGCTTACT
Source organism: Synchiropus splendidus (assembly GCF_027744825.2). Classification (NCBI taxonomy): domain Eukaryota; kingdom Metazoa; phylum Chordata; class Actinopteri; order Syngnathiformes; family Callionymidae; genus Synchiropus; species Synchiropus splendidus. The sequence goes on from NC_071347.1 coordinate 4,817,035, forward strand.
ACTTCTAAGAGGAGATTGATTTGTTTTTATTGATGTCCGACACGTCACATCTGCGCTACTAGAGCGTTTTGTTTTTTTATTAACAGTGATGTACAGTAGAGTCTCTCTCCTCCTCCTAATAATGACCAGAACTGAACCAGGGAGCTACACTGAACACTTAGTTTTAGATTATTTTTTAAATAAGACCTCTTGATGTGGCTGTTGATCAGAAATTTTATATGAGATACATATATGAACATTGGTGATTTTAAATCATTCTCAAGGACCAATAAAGACTTCCGTTTTAAAGAACTGGAGCTCTGTCAACTGTTTCATGGTCTACGCTTCACAGGGTTGATACATGTGTCATTATTTTAATATACTGGTTTAATAATGTATGGTGTCAGCGTATCACAGTGAGATGATTTAAGCAACTTTAGGTTAAACAGAAATTTAAAATAGGTCCAAACAAAGGTGATGATGGTTAGTCAACTAATTGAAAAAATAATGTACAGATTGGTCAACAACAAAAATAATAGTTAGTTAGTTGCAGCCCTCAGAACTAATTGGGGTCCTGGTGCTTCTGTACTTTTCATTAAACCTTCCATTAAAGAAGAAGGTCAGTGTGCTTTCCGAAACATCTGAAATATTTTCTGTACCAAAAGACAATCCTGTCTCAAAGGTCTACAGAACGTCATTATGGGCTATTGTGTGTGGAGTCATGGAAAAAAGTTGTAACATCATAAAATGTGGAAAGAGTGAATCGCTGTGACTTTCTGGTTACATAGTAGCTTTTTCATCAGTGTACTACAGCAACATACATGAAAGGGAGTGCCAGGATTGTGGATACTACATGTTCTACAGTTTCGGATTTTCAGGCTAGTAATTACAACAATGACTATTAAGACAATATCAAGTATGCAGAAAGCTGGCACTGACAACATTTGGCATTTAACAGCTGCTAACCGTCGCAGAAATGAAAACTTTGTTATATGACAAATAGTTGAGGAATTCAGTAAAGAGAGACCTCTCAAATTCCACATCTGCACTTTGTCTGTGATACAGAGCTTAAGACATCCTTCAAGGAAGACTGAGTACGGGAACAAGAAGTGGAGACGCCTCAAGGGACATCATTAGTCACCAGAAGCACTGAGTGGAACTACAGATCCAGCTGCCACGCAAGAACATTATGTGGGTTGCTCAACCTGTCAATACCTATTTATTTATAATGACTCATAAATATCAGCCCCCTCCGGAGAACTGGGGATTACATCGGCTTTCTGCGACTGTTTTGTGTTAAAGCTCGTAACTTGTGTGTGAAAGTAAAAAACAACAAAAAAAAACAGGAGGGCTAGTGTACAAAAAATATGAAATTATTCTATCTTAATTATTGATTAGGACACTGGCCTCAACACTGCAGCGAGATCCATGATTCAACTTCTACTAAAAGAAAATCCACGATTCCTCTAATAAATGAAGGTTTACCTGACAAGAGCAAAAGGATTTACAGGCTTGGCTAACGTCTGCTCAAGACTTACAACTCTCATTAAATCTGTTTACATCATTCTGAACCACCACCATTAAATGTTGGGAGTCTGAACATGAAATCAATACCATATTCAACACCACATTGGACATGACTTCTGGGTGACGTCAGATCACAGGGTTAGTTAGTTAGTTAGTTAGCTAGCTGCATGGGACAACAATAAGGACAGTGGTGAGGCATTACTCCAAACTAGGGATGTCCCGATATATCTTTCTTCCCGGCCGAGTACAAGTAAGAGTTCTGAAATTGGAGAACTTGCTGATGCAGGGCACTGATGCCATTGGAACCATTGAAATCATGTTTTTTCTTTGAACGAACATGAACAAACATGTTATTCCTCGTTTATCGCGCGATTTATGTTCCCCGACCCCACGCGATAGTTGAAGCATCATAATGGAAGTAACTAACAGCACCATAATGTAACGCTGCACGGGGTAGCGCAGAATATCAAATACAATCAGAGTCTCTCTACTAATGTCATTATTGGGCGTTAAAATTACAACTAATACCATGATCATGAGCTGAGGTACTCCACACTTACATACTTGCATACTTACATGACAGAAACCCAAAAATGCAATTCTGAACCATTTCCTGATCCAAATTTTTGCCAGCTCTAATTTAATCGCAAATTTCATAAATGTTACTGTGCAATGACTGAAACCTGATGTGATGAAAACGGTGAATCAAATCAAAATATCTAAAATGTCTCTGACCTTAGGTCAGCCGACTCACATTCTCAGGCTGTTCTCAGAGTGCGCTGGTGAGAAATCCGTTCTCGAGGAGGTGGTAGTGGTGTTGCTTACATAACGACTAGCGAGGAGCTCCATCTCCAGGAGTCTGACATGAGAAGGAGAGATGACAAAGGAGGACGGAAGTCGCCTCCAGCTAATCTGGGCCAAAAAAATAAATAAATATATACATACATAAAGTCCAGTGCAACAAAAACAAGCCTCCGCATCAGCAGAGGAGTCTTCTTCAGTGGCGGAGAGGCAGGAGGAGGCTGTGTTTATCTTGTTTGTGTAATAAACAGCTGCCAGGGGATTAGACGCGCGTGGGTTTTCACCAGAAGGGGGTTTCTGTGTCTATCAAGGGTTCCTCGTTCGATTTGTCTAGTGCCCAATGAGAAAAGACAAAAACAGAAACACCGGGGGAAGACCGGATACTTCCGATGAGTGTGAATACACAGGAGGTGGGGGGGTGGTTTCCTCGCCGTGTCAGTATTTACAATTCACTGGTAAATAAATAAATGCAGGCATCGACATGTTACCAGTGAGGCAGTGTTTCATTACAACCATGTCTCGAAATAAAAAAATATATGTAAAACAACCTCACAGCCAGACCACATGGCTGCTGCAGCCTTGAGGTGCTAGGAGAGTCGACAAGGTCAGAAGCTGTTTTAATGTAGCATCTATCATTTATCAGACTCGATGATTTCCTCCCTTCTGCTGGTTTCTCTTTGACCACTTCTGACTAAAGATAACAACCCAAATATGAATCTGCATGTGAAAGATGTCCATAAATGCTGAAAAGATTAGATACAAGAAGATACACGAAAGATGTTGAAACACACTCTGTGCTTGGTCCTGATCTCAATTTTATAAATTATATTTGTCTTGATTCTAAAAAACTATTTCTGCGTGCAAAAAAACACAATTCACCAGATTTTCCTGCCATTCCTTTTCCATGTTATAGAATTTGATGTAGCTCTCATTTCAAGATTATTTTAGACATCCTACATTTGTCCCACAGTGGGGAAATTCAATGTGTCACAGCAGCAACAAGCAAAGACACTAAGGCAACAAAAACATCAAAGACACACATCAAAGATACAAACAGAGCAACAGCAAACAAAACACAAAGCATTCCCACACTGAATATTTACACTAATTATATAAGTAAATAGATATAAAATAGACAGTTAATAAAGATAGATAATAAATTAATATACTCAGTATAATACTCAGATAATAAATACTAAATTGCATAAACAGACATTTAATAATTAAACAAACACTGACAATTAACAATGGATATCAGGCATTCCTGTCAGGTTTTACTGTTGCATAACCTGACAACACTGGGCAAGAAGGAGCAACTTCCTAGGGTTGAATGATGTGCACTCAGTTTTAATAACAGTGAATTGTTACAAATTGAAGAGCAACGACATCATGGAAATCCTATAGAACCCAATCAAGAAGGAAACTTATTGAAACCATCTCTATAGAGAAACTGATGTATAAAACAAAGAAGATGAAGATTTAAAACATGCACTCGGACCCACTGCCATTTCAGGAACATTACTATTAGTCTTATAAAAAAAAAAAAAAAAAAAAAGATAATGAGGTTGCTAATGGATTGGAAGGATTAGGATTCTGGGATTCGAGGTCTGATAAATGCCATCAAAGAGCCACATTACATCACTGAAATGCACCGGATTCATCAGGATATCAAAGTACGACTTAGAAATTGGGACAATTTCCCTTTCTCAGCTGTCACTACTGACTCAATAAAATCAGTCAAATATAGAATGACAATGCTGACGGTACTGTTTATTTTGACTACTTTACAAATGACTTAAACACAAACAGCTGATGCTATTTCTAGTTCTTCCATACTGCATCGGCAGGCCAGGTCCTTTTTAAACATCTGAGGTTGTCTCGGTCTGAAACAGGTTTCATAGCTCGCAGCTCTCCTTCTGGACAGGTAAGCAACCAAGTAAATAATACTGAAACAGCGGTGTCTGTGTTGACGTAATATCATAATAGCAGGCAATAAGCGGCTATGGATATGTTAATTGTTGTTAATGAAATGTAAATGACAACCAGCCCAAGTGTCTGAGAACTGTTTGGAGTCAATTGTTTGTCCAAAGTTATTGACAGCAGTTTTACCAGTAACAAGGGGGCGGTGATATCAATGATATGATAATGATTTTAATATTACAAAATCACCATTTGGATGCTCATTTTGAGAGTGATTTTCAAGTGTCACGTCAGTCCAACCAAACAATTTTTGTATTTAAAACAGTCCTAGAGAAGAAAAGAAAAATTGACAATTTAAGCCAAGAACCTTTTTGAATAGATTATAGATATAGATTAATTAAATTGAAATAGTTGAAAACATTTTCACTAAAAATAACATAATACTCGTGTCTGCATATGGTTTGTAAATCACCATGCTCTGCATAATCCCATTTCAGTTCTGTGGTACTTTCCCGACAAATCATTAACAATCATTATCTCCGGAGAGGTGGGGGGAAGACCGCACTCTACATCTTTCTTACTCATCCTTTATGGTATACTTTAAATGGTGGAGTTCTGGTCAACAGACGGAGAGTGTGTGGGTGAGGGAGAGTCGACCTTACAAGTCACACTTCACTTGTTGAGAAAAACGGTCAGGATCTCAGCGTATGAGGTCTAAATCCCATGGCAGGGGGGTCCTGTGCTCTTAAAGTGATGGGGAGAACTTTGCATAGCAGTAATCACGCTGAGCGTTTACATTTTGAGGGCATTAATTTGATTCAGCATATGGTTTATATCCAACGAAGCACCTGCAACACCAAACACTACGATGCAGTGTTTGGTGTTGCAGGTCAGACAAGGAACACTCCAATATTCTGCTGTGCTGGTGTGTGGTCATATTAGAGGAGCATCAAGTTTAAAACCAATTCTGGGTCGAGCATAAGCGTGTGACTCTTATAGAATAGATATGATGGCCCTTATTAGTCACACAGCGGGGAAATTAAATACGATTCAATTATGCTTTTTGGTCCATGATTCAATTTTAAATTGTTTTTTCAATTCAAAATGTTTGACAATGTGTTTTGGAACGTTTCTGATCATGATCTATCATATATTCTGCAAGTGACATAGACAAGTGTCTTTTTCACATTTATTATGTCTGCTTTATAAACTCCGAAGAAAGTGCCTTTACCGGCGACCGTTCTTTTTGTCTCTAGGGTGAAAAACTCAAAGGCTATGCTGTCTGTGAAGCACAGCATCATGCAGCTGATAGCTCTGTGTCTGCGGTCACGACTGGTGACGACTTGCAATACAAGCTGGCGCAGTTTCTGCGTAGCCGAATCTTAGTTTTTCAATGTTTGCGTGTCCAGTTCAGTGTTTCCGGGCATTTGACAAAACATGCCAAACTCCAGCTTTTAGCGGGGTGTCTGTCCTGCCATCTTTGTTTGGGTATTTTCTGTACGTGTGTGTGTTCCAGAATGCACTGCGCGGTGACATCAGGACATAGCGGGTAGTTGCAAAATTGTGGACACCAAATTTTTAAATACATGTATTTTTCATATCAGATTTCAGGACCTTTTAAATCAACTCTGAATCGTTGCAAACGGAAATCGCGATTCTTATTCTCACACCCCAGTTCAGCTATAAGCCAGGTTGTTCGCTCCTGCTGTCAGCGTGCGTGAGAGGATGACATGCGCATTTAATGTGTTGCGCAAAGTGCATAAAGTTTCCTCAGTGAGTGAGGGTCAGTGCATCATTGTAAAATGGGACCAAGACGATCCCAACAATTTCCTCACTTTGGTAGATCACACTTCACTAAGAACTGGAAATATAATTAAGTTCTTACACACACATTCCATATAGTTCCATATAATCTTGAAAGTCATCACTTCAGAAAAGCTGCTCTGAAAGCAGACAACAATTTGCTTTTAAATGTTAATTTCTTAGTTGCATTATGTATGAAGCGGACTCACAAGTTTCTTTAGGAAATAAACATTTTGCATATTTTCCCTGCAGACACTCAAGCGTAAAACCTTGTGTTTACAAATTAAATATACTGGTACTTTTAATCTTATCCAGGAGAATTTCATCCAGGAAAGATGGTTGTACTATGGCAATACATACAATACATGAAGCAAAAAGCTTCGTGTGACAGAGAGTTTATTGGTTTCTTCGTCCCTGAAAAGTTTTTCTAGCAACCAGCTTTCCTACAAATGCTCAACCAAAAAGAGTGCTGCATGTCTCTACTGTGTCAACAAGAGAAGGCAGTGTTGCACGGCTGGTTTCCCCGCTTCAGTTTTTTCCACAAAACCATAGGCAGCAACTTTACAGACTTAAAGAATTGTGATGGATTGTAATAGGCATTTATTTATATTACCAAAAGCATTTGCTCACCTGCCTTGACTCACATATGAACTTAAGTGCCATCCAATTCCGACCCATGGGGTTCAATATGATGTTGGTCCACCTTTTGCAGCTACTACTGCTTCAACTCTTCTGGGAAGGCTGTCCACAAGGTTGACGAGTGTGTTTATAGGAATTTTTGACCATTCTTCCAAAAGCGCATTGGTGAGGTCACACCCTGATGTTGATCGAGAAGGCCTGGCTCTCAGTTTCCGCTCTTCATCCCAAAAGTGTTCTATTGGCTTCAGGTCAAGACTCTGTGCAGACCAGTCAAGGTCTTCCACACCAAACTGTCATCCATGTCTTGATGGACCTTGCTATGTGCACAGTCATGTTGGAAGAGAAAGGGCCCCGCTCCAAACTGTTCCCACGAGGTTGGGAGCATGGAATTGTCCAAAATGTATTGGTATCCTGAAGCATTCAAAGCTCCTTTCACTGGAACTAAGGGGCCAAGCCCAACTCCTGAAAAACAACCCCACACCATAAATCCTCCTCCACCAAATTTCACCTTTGGCACAATGTGGACCAAAATGTACTGTTCTCCTGGCAACCTCTGAACTCGTCCATCAGACCAGCCAAATGGAAAAGCATCACCACTGCTCTATGGTCCAGTGGTGGCCTGCTTTACACCACTGCATCCGGCGCTTGCACTTGCTGCTTGGCCATGGAAGCCCATTCCATGAAGCTCTTTATGTACTGTACTTGGGTTAATCTGAAGGCCACATGAAAGTTGAAGCTCTGTACCAATTGACAGTGCAGAAAGTCTGTGACCTCTTCACACTAAGTGCCTCAGCATCCACTGACCCCTCTGTCAGTTTACATGGCCGACCACTTCGTGGTTGAGTTGCTGTTGTTCCCAAACTCTCTCTGCTTGATTTCATACACCTGTGGCCACGCCAAGTGATTATGACCCCTGATTCTGATCATTTGACCACTGATCACTCTTGACCCGGTTTGCAAAAGTTGTGGGATTCGAGCAACCTAGTATAAATGAACACTGCATCTGACACTGAACTGAGGCAGATTCTATCATTTCTGTCTCTGTAAAACTGTGGCAGTACTACTGCACCAAAAATTTTAGTATCACTATTTACGACTTCTTCTCATTCTAGCAGTATCAGATAAAATATTGTCTGACTCTCCATACTGAGACTGTGACATTGCTAGCTATGTATGCTGGTTTCTCACCACAGATCATACAAATATTGACTTTGTTGTCTTTATTTAACAGCCCGTTCCCCACTCAAGAGTCTCTCACGTGCAGGAGACCAACATAGTAATTAATGAATATAAACATTTATGTCCTTATAAGCAACAAGCATGTTTCCATTTTCTCATTAAAGCACATTTGGTTAATGCATTTTCCAGGAGGGGAAACCCTGAAGAGTGAACTCGCTGAAGCCTGCATGTGCGTGGGATGACACAAACTACCAGCTTGCATCATTAACTCCGCCTCCACAGCGGCGCCATCCAGCGGGAAACTCAAGAAAACAGGAGAGTTCATCTCAAATCTATTTTTATGTCTAGACCTTATTTCACTCATACTGGCAAAAGTAAACCAATTATGTGGTGGCCGCGACATTGACAAACGCAACACAACTTGCTCCCAGAAGTGTCATTACATGATAAGCTCTTTGGTTTGTTGTGAGAGGGAATGCTTTTTAACACAATTTGCTCATTTGAGATGGGTTTTTCTCCCACGTTAGGTTTCCTGCTGTGTTTCATTAGCAGAGCGATCCCACTAGAATGAAGGGCTGTATTGTATTCCTGTCAGTTGTTGTACTTTTACTCCCTTTCAAAGCAATAATACAGTATATGCAGCCAATAACACATATGTTGTGTTAATGTAATATATTTTTGTGTTAATATAATTATAGCTGACATGAGGCACTATGTGCCATTTTCAATATATCGTACAACATCACAATAACCAGAAATCAATCTTGTGTACAAGTGAAAAGCAACACACCCCCAGTCTTTTCAAAAGGTTTTACAACGCGGCTATAAATTCCAGCTTTTGTGCAAGAACATTTCAAAGAATGGATTGAAATAATTGTTACAGCACACAAAAGTGCACACACAATTTTAAGGCACAAGTTCTTTCTTTAGTCTCAGCCCTCAGCCATTGGCCATTAGTGACTTTGGAATACAGACACTAGACACTCAGCTCCCACATCAACACAGCAATCCTCGGCTGCATCCTCGGTACAGCACTGCACAGATCCCTCAGATGACCTCATATCCTATCCTTTGCTCTCATATGACCAGCAGCAGGACCAGTTCACACCTCAACAGTAGATCACATGAAGATTATTTTTCCCTGTTTCTGTGAGCTCTGATTTAAGCCGTGATGTTAGTCAATTAAATGATCAACAATATCAGTTACAAAAGAGTATGCTTCTGGCACAACAGTATTATGATCATTCCAGACCAGGCTTTTAGATAAATGGGTACTGCAAATATGAAAAATTGGACGTCCTGTCTTTTCAGCAGGACGCCCTAAATTTCTGATCAGTGCCTGTATAATGCCCTACTAGAAGTCTACTGGTTTCCTTGAAAAGGATGTTTCAGGTAATTTTGCAGAATACGATTAGGTTGATTCTCAACCCTTTGCACCCTTATCTTACTAATACTGAGGTACAATGTTCAATAGCCATGATTTTCATTTTTGCCATAGATGCAATATGACTGATTATTAAAACTTTATTAAAATCTAACTCAAAGAAGACACCTCCTTCCTATCCCTCTTATTTTGTCATCGTTCTCTGATTCTATAAAAATGTGACATTAAAAATAGACATTACACGTGGGAGTCCTTCACCGGCAACATTTACACCAATGTGTAAATAATCTATTTTAGACGCACAAAAAACAAACAAAGAAAAACCAGCACACATCCAATCAAGCATGACAACAGCAAGAAACCCATGGAGGAGCAGAGACGGTTGATAATAATAATGATGACAGCATTAATGAGGCAGGCAGGTTTTTGTCCAAGTCCTGCCACAAATAATTCATAAAAGCCAAAGATTTTCAGATTGGCATCTGATGAAAATGAGGAAAATGAAGCTGAATAAAGATTTTGTGTTAATTCACGTCTCAACTGAGTGTCAGCTCAGGTTTGTTTTAAGGAAGCATATTGTGCAAAACCGATATCATGCTTGTAAACTCTGGCAAGCTAACACTAAACGCATACTGGACATGCCACTGTTGCAAGTTTAAATACAGTTTCACTATGTGTCTTTCAAGAGACATTTCCATAGCACCAGAGCAAATTAAAAAAAGGTGGAGATGAGAACATTTCCTTTAGTTGTATGAAGACTAGAGATGAGATTTAATAGTATGTGATTAAGTGTGTTTTCAGCATGTTGTACAGAAGGTTCAGTCAAACCTATCAACGTTATTCAGGAAATTTGTAATAATTATAATTGCACAGACACATTTTAAGAGCCAAGCTCCCAGCATGAGTGACGGCAGGGTTTCATACCCACATTACACCTGAATTCGATTTGGCAGTCATTTTTGGTCATTTGAAAAAGGAGCGATTATTTCCCAAAAAAGTAATGACCAGAGACCAAGTTCCCTGTGAGGATAAAAAGTAGCCCATGTGTAACAATCCTCTCATGCTTGAACCTGAAAACTGCTTCCATCAACTTCATTTCACTTCAAATTTATTTTATTTTTACATTTTTTAGATGACTCCAATGCCAGTGCTCCCTCACCATCGGTCGAGTAGGACTCCACCTTCTAAGCTAGGAACTTAAAGAGGACAGTGAAGGATGTATAATGCACTCTGCTTTAGTGTTCCCTGTCCCAGACACATCACTGATCCCCACACCCTGATGAGAGACAACCCCAATGCTGGCGAACAAAATCCTGGGGAGAAGCCCTTATACAATAATCACAAGTGATGATGTAGAATCAAAATACTTTTCAAGAAAAAAAAAACACATTGTAGCTTCGTTTATGATGCTGACATGCAACATCATAAAAGAAGTCAAGATATGCAGATGCAGCAGTCAAGATTCCAACAAACAGATGTTTGATCGGAGATTCACAACAGTTTTTTGTTACATGTTGTGAGTTAGTGTTAGAAGCTGCACATACAGTATCTGACATGTATTTTATTTGTGAATATGATTAGTATAGAGTCGAACTAATAAAGAATTGTAGCAGCAAAATAATGCAGATCGACACGACACTAGTCATCCATAGCATCATTTTAAGTGCTAATATAAGAGGATCATGAATTTAAATATAGCAAGTATGTGGTGACTCATTGAATTAAACATCAAACATCCACGTCCACACTCAGACGTTTTTGCTCCAGCAGAGGTTCAGAGCCAATGTCATGGTTCTCGTGTGCCCTGACTAATATAGAAAATAAACTCAACAAACCAGAAAACCCTTAAACTATGACTACAAATAAGAAGTAAAACTTTGCAATTAACCTCTTCCCTCAGCGTCTTATCTATTCCTTGTGGCCATGCAGCCCAGTCTGACACGCAGAGCACAGTAGAATCATGCTGGCAACTCAACAAACATACACTCTTTATGCCTCCCACAAGAAATTCTCCAATTCCTCCAAGAAACAACACATTGATTTGATGTTGCTCAGTCTTTTAATATATTCACTCTGTGATTCAGCACCTAGGGAGGACAAGAACTGACCAGTGCGAAAATAAGTGAGTCCAGACAGAATTCTGTCTCATTAATTTGACATGGGTTTGATATTTCCAACTTACACTTGAACATGGATTCCCCTCCCACGTCTGCCTTCTGCCAGGAGATATTCACTTTCACTTAGAAAACAACCTAACCGTCACATAGATATTAAACATCATGAGACGCACATTTGCAAGCGCCTGACCAGGAGAACCACAGTTCTGTGGCGATCCACAATTCCAAATGACCAGACAATACAGTCCAATATGGACACAGTGTCATTGTTCTCCACATTACCGGACAGCGCTCTCCTTTCATCTGCAACACAATTTGACAGTGAAATTACAGCGTTTCCCCTAGGTAATTGTGTTCGGAAGAGGGGACCTGGTGATCAGTCAACGTCAGCTGTAATGACCATTGTAATACTTTAGAAACGTTTAACCGGAAATAGAAAATTTGTGAAATGACATAAAATTGTCAATGAACTGTATAGATTCATTAAATATATGTTTAAGTGAATAATAATGTATTATATTAAAAATATATATCGAGATTCTTTACATACAAGTAAACTGACACTGTTCCATCTTGATATTGAAGTCACATTTGAAGACGACGGGCATCAAAGAACTTGAAGCAACTTTTAAATTGGTATCCTTATTATAATTCATTCCTTCTCAAACTGAACGAATGAATGAATCCATCTATTGTGAGACTTGCATTTTGTGCGCATGACCAGGCTTTTAGCTAGGAGGGCGCCGTAAATGGCAGATTATTCGTGTCGGTAAATTGTCCTACTCGTAGTGTCATCACACTGGTTTCCAAGAAAAGACTGTTATCACTCGGTAATTTCGTCGAACATGATCAAAATTCGTCCATTCTCAACCCTTCTGTAGCCATAGTTTGGCAATTGTGGTCGCCACATTTGTTTACTGGCTGAATCTGGCCGTTATCCAGATCTCATGAGTCGCTGTATATATATTTCCAAAACTAACTCATATCTTACAATCAGGACTATTTTGGTGTTTTTCTTTTGGCACAAAGCCGACTCCCACAGCTCCTCCCTCCCCCCAGAGCCGTGCAGAAAACTGCTCTGTGCGTCGATGCATTTCGCTGTAGGAGTTCATCTTTGTAAACGTTTGTTATACAAATTATTTTTGTACAAATAGATGTTTACAGCTTCTTTTTTACAAAGCGAAGTGATCAATTGTTGACATCGCGTGTTGGGGGGTGGGGTGTTATGCTGAGGGTGGGGCTTTGGACGCCCTGTTTCAAAATCCTAGCTAAAAGCCTGCACTTGAGACCACCTTAGCGTTACCAAACTGCGTTGTTGAGGCTACACAGTTAATTCTTTCACAATTTCCTCTCTTGACTAGTGTGTGGTTTCTGAAGCCAATACCAGGGTCTGTCATGCTCGTTTCTCTCTACCCCATATATGCGTCACACCTCCATCCCTAATTTGCTCAATGTGTATACATATTTTCATCAATCACAAGCGATTTTCAGAGAAGAAAAATGAAATAATTTGGCTCTTAAACATTAGCCAGCTCCAGTACTTCAAATAGTTGGCTCTTCTACTCTCTGCACATCCCATCATGTATATAGGTGCCCCTCTAAATAACTTAATAACTGAACAATAGCAAGAGCAATTCTAGAGGAAAGGTAACTATCCTGCAGAATAGTGCGTCCACTGGAGTATTGCAGGGGAAATACATACATTCATACATCCATAAACTATCTTAAATAGTTTTTTCCTAACATACGGAGTCTGTCTTCTATCAGGGGGTGGAGGCAGCGATGTGTCGAATTTTGACAGTGAGGAACATCAAGGCAGAGTGCATTGTACATCCTTCCCGGTCCTCCTTAAGGTACTACCTTTAAAGGTGATAGTACGACTGAACTGATGCGTGATGGAGTCATATTTCATATTATGAGGGAGCACTGAGGTCATAAAGCTGAGAACCCCCTCTATGAAAATCCTAGAGTATGGGTGGCCCTATACCAAAATGTTGCAGAAGATATATATTAGATTAAGAATATATTGGATAAACAATATTAATTACATGTTTGTGCTTATTATTTATAATTATAGGTTGAGTAGTAAGAGGGTTCAAGTCAGCCAAAATATGGACACACCCTCTTGTAAAACCTCTTAAGCAGGCACAAGGTCAAATAAAACAATTGACAGTGTTGTTGATGTTGATGCCGTATCCATCATCTTCTTACATACTGAAGAGAAGAACAGGTTCGACATTCTCCAGCGTCTAAATGCGCAGAAACAATCCAGTTCAATATTTGGGTACTTGATAAACGCATCGTGTTTTGAAAACCTTCTGACAGGGGACTTCCTGGACTGGTCACCACTGTGAAGGAGGCCAAATGGAGATCAACACCAATTATGGAATGAATCAATTAACCTTATGTGGAGAAAGTAGCACCTGCACAACAGACAAACTCCACACTAGCTGGTTCAGGCCAGGTGAGCCACAGTATTAGAATTTGATGTGAGGTGGAAAAAATCCCTTTCACCATTATAAATAAATCCGCTGAATTAATTCTAAAGTAATGTGAATTTAACGCTATATTCAAAGGTCTTACCTGTTTCATTTCATTGGTGAATCTATACGTGCTGACATATAAATCATGAGTGTTTAAAACAACATTCATTCATTTCAGTGGCATCCTCGTTCAACTTAAAAGTACGGTTTGGCCACACGGTATATTATTGTAACACGTCCACCAAGCCGAATCGCTTAGTGGCTTTATTCAACAGTAAAAGTAACTGAATGACTGCTGTTTGTACACTGCTGCGCGGAGGAAGGCCATGATCGTGAGAAATGTGCTCACTTTCTGAGGGAGTTCGGCTCACACAACAGGTGATGCCGTCAGACTCACCTTCTGCTGTCGCCGGGCCATGTCGGTGGGCTGCTTGGCGTTGAAGGGGTAGGCGATACATCGCAAGACGAACACGTAAATTTGAAGTTTAATCTTCCTTTCCTCTTCCTCCTTCTGAAGCCTCTCGCGGTCTGTCCTTTCCTCGTCTTCGCGGGTAGCGTTACTGTCTTTAGCACTTCTCCCGGTGGCTGTTGCAGGTGAAGCGGGCTGTCTGTGCTGCTGCTTCTGGCTTCCCGCTCGGTTCTTCCGGCTGCCGCTTCCCCGCTTCCCCACCGACGAAGTGGCTGCTTTTCGTGGAGCTTCCCGCACAACTTCATGGTCCGACTCTCCGCCCGTGTCCTCGCTGGAAGAAGGGTCCAGCATGGTGAAGTAACCCCGGCTCGTCAGAGCAGAATAGCTCAAGTTTTCTCCGTGAAGTAGACGTGGCGTTCACTGCTCCAGCTGCGCGACCTCGAGGGCTCTCGGTGCAGCCAGTGTCGCCGCTGCAGCGGTGACTTGACGGGGATGGGAAGTTTTGGGAGGGCGGAGTTTGAACATGGTTCAAGCGCGCGCGTGCGTGCGTGCCGCCCTACTGGAATGACTGCGCGCGCGCCCTCACACAGGCACAGGTGCGCAACCTGTGGCTGGCTGCGAGCAAAGATAGTCGAACAAACACAGAACACGAGGTCTCACTGCGAGTCAGCGGCCAAATCGTCATCTTTCAAAACAAAGACAAACATTGATACAAAAAGCTAATAAGGTGGCGAGAACATACACTACTTATCTCTTACTGTTGTACGATTAAACACGCAACAAATAAATAATTTAATAATGACAGTCAATATGATATTTCAAGGCGTTTACAGTATATATACCAGTTCGGAGTAGGAGTGAAATCATTTTTTGACTGTATCTAGGAGCGTAGGAAGGAGGGACGCACAGGTAGGTAGAGGTACGTTTCAGAGCAAGCAGTGGTAGTTCCATTCATGGCAAATGCATCAGTGGGGAAACACAATGGCTTCAGAAATGTGGCTGATAGTGACACATCCACTTTCCACCACTTAGCTGTGGTCGGGTCAAGGGGGCAGCAGCCAAGTAAAGATGTCCAGACGTCCTGCCCAGAAACCACATCCAGCTCACAGGATTGATGAGTCTGGCCCTTGACTCCACGACCAAGATGGAAACCAGGCTGCTCCTGTTTAATCGGAGGTTCAGCTACCGAACCTGTATAGACCTCACTATCTTGCTCTTCAATGGGTGTCACTCAGATTGAGGAGGTCCTCCAAGTATCCCTTCCACCTGTCTATAATCTCGTTTCTGCTTCCCCTGAATTTTGATGGGTTTTTTTTTTTCAATCCACCAGTACTATCTGTTGTGGTTGCAACAATAGTTGTCATTTGAATGTTTCATAAATGCTCAGTATTCAATGCTCTCCTTGTCCACAGTAGTCATTGGCCTTTTCAAAAGGGTTCTTTCATGGCGCTGTGTGTTTGATTTGTTTGCTTCTTTGTGTGGTCCAATTATAACCGACTATCTAAAAATACGTCAGAATGTCGATGTAGTTGAAATGTAAACTGAAAAGTTGCTGTGTATGGCTTTTATGTTTGTCTTTGATGTCATCGAGACAGACAAAATTTTGCCTTTGTGGGAAGATTATTCTAAACTCTTCATTTCTACCAGTCTTTAAAAACCTTTGTTAAAGTGCTTTGGGCACGAGGCTTAGTTTGTTGTTTTTTTAGCAAAGAATTAATATTATCTCTTCTTGGCCGCAATAAAATTCAACTTGGTCACTAGGTGTCAGTGTTTCCGTAGTTAAATAAATAAATTCACTACTGTATTTAATTCCTCCGATATATATATATATATATATATATATATATATATATATATATATATATATATATATATATATATATATATATACAAATGACGATTTATATATATATATATATATATATATATATATATATATATATATATATATATATATATATATATATATATATATATATATGTTGCTTTATTTACATCTTCCACTTTCCACCACAGCCGTAAGTACCAGCAATGCTGGTTTTCTTTCACATGGTACCTGAATTTGAGATTTAACCTAACACTCATCTTTATTCAATCAGGCAGAAGACTCTTGTTCAGCTACACAAAAACAAAAAAAAACAACCAAAAAAAAAAGCAAAAACGATTGTACTTTATAAGTGCCGGTTAATTGGATGACTGTCATTTGGTGGTCAATTGTGACATTATAATAAAAGCCCATTCGTCAACAACATTTTTTTTGTTTGTGTTCTGTGTGTAGTTTGATTTTCATGTAGTTTCTCTTTTCTCACCGAATAGTTTTTCGTTAATCTCTTGGATGTATTGTGTGTATTGTATTTTAACATGCGAAGAGACTGAAGAGACACAAGGAGAACAGGTATGGTGTACATTTTAGAAAAAGTTATAATTCCCTATATTCAATTCCCTAATTCCTGGACTTACTCATTGTGAAATTGAAGTACAAGAGACTTGGCTTGAGTAGCTCTACATTGTTTTTGTCGTTTCCCATCTTAGTCCAGCAAAGACCTGAACATGTCCCCTAAACTATTAGACGGTAGTCACTCTGCAAAAGCTGTAATCACAATTATCTCGATTTTGTCCGAAGTTTGGGGCATTTTTCAGATTTCACCTATTGGAAGCAGAATAGCGTGAAAGTCAAATTACTACATTCTGCTCCCATGACTTAAGACTCACTGACCTTTTGCAACCGGCTTTAAAAAAATCTCCAGCAAATGTCAGACCAGTCACTGTCTTCTTCCGTGGAGACTCGGATGTGCATGTCCAGGTCCATGGTTTTTATACAAAACACTGATGTCAGGTGCTTGTTTAAAGAGTTATCTTTAGTTATGCTTGATGTATTCTAAGGAATCGTGGTCAATTGTAGTACAGACATTGTTCAAGTCTGTCAAGAGATCTAAAAGGTTTGTGTTTTGTTCTTTATAGGTGTCACCAAAGGTCCCTCCAAATTTGTGGTTTTTCGTGATGGGGCGATTTATTCATTATAGAAGACACATTCTTAGTTGTATGACTGGAGCCTCCCTAATGTACTGCTCAGTGCTTGGGAAAGAGGGGTGTGTGTGTGTGTGTGTCTGTCTGTCTGTTGCCATGGTGACGTTGATGCAGGTGACTTGGAAAGAAGCAAAACCTGCAGATACTCCCCAAAGGTGCCTGAGATAGTCTCCTCAACACTAACTCCTGCATACACATACATACATACACACCAGCTGGAGCCCCTCCATTTAATCCTACATTGGTTACGGATGCGTGTGAGAATCGCATCTCAGGCTGAACAACCTTTATGAACGTACAATTGACTAAAAGGGATTCCTACAATGATCAGCCTGCCATAGTTGCATGAGAAGAGATCATCTACTTCATTGATCCGCATATAAATCATTTATTCATTTTAAATTTCACAATGGCAGTACAGGAACAATAAGCAGTGACATTCAGAAAATAATCAGGTGATCAATAATAAATTCCACTGGACCCAAATTGGGCATTGACCCAGTTTGACAAGGAAAACACCACTCAATGGTTGACAATGACTTATAGCAGCAGCAACCTAGGGAACCTTTTCTGTTGTTTGAGGTAGACATAAAATGAATAACCACCACACATGACTGGAAATGTACATATGGAGCATCTATTTTGAAAAGGAGAATGTGATTGACAATGCCAAAAATAGATTTTTTTTATTCTGTCAATCCCACAAAGGTGTACATCAGCAAAGAGAAAAAGCCAAGCGCTGATGGCAGATCTGTACAGTGTGAAATCCTGAATGATGTCTCTCAATGTGATCAGCCAACCAGGACAGGAACAAAGGCAGGAGACACCAGTGAAATCAAACAGGGCGTTTTTTTCTAATCAGGTGTGGCTGACGGAGTATCTGCGAGAGGCTTGTCTGTTTCCATGACAATAGGTGTGATGACAAGCTGGTCGCTCATGGCGGCGGCCGCCTGAGACTCCATGTACTTGTTGAGGAGTGGGATATGCTTGAAGTGACGACGGGCCATCACATGCTTTTGTTCAATCCTGCGGATGAACGTCTCAGCATACGCCTGAACAAACACACACACATGAAGGATATTAATTCTGATTCAGTTGGAACATTTTTGGATGCTTGGCTGCATGGACACACAAGGATGTTGCTTTTGCAGGTAGTTCAATATTTGCAGAGTGTTTAGCAAGGAATAGCTAGGGAAATCAAAGTATAAATCCATTTCCACATGAGGGTTATTACTTTATTTTAAAAGTAAGTCATTATATGAAAACGGCCAATGTTTACAAATTAGTCTGACATATAAACTTAATAACATATTGTGTATAATACTATTAAACCCAAGCAAAGAATGAACAAAATCCTTAGCAGAAGGGGAAAAAAAATCAATCAGTTATTTGAGTCACTCCCGTAAAAGACCCTGGGGTGTCAGGATCTGGGACCCAGCTATACAGTATATGGATAGGAACAGCCTGGGGAGGTCAGCAGTCCACCACAGGACACATATAAACAGATAACCACTCTCACACCAGCTTACATGTGGGGACAATTTAGAGTCACCAGACTGAACTAAAGAAAGGAAACCCACATCAAACCATACAAAGTTACACAGACACATGTGATACTGAGCAAGTTTCGAAAGGATTACATAAGATGAAAGTCAATATTTTATCAAGGGACCTCATGAAAAAACTGGAAGTATTGGGAAGCAATAACAAAACGTACTGTGTGTTTGTGCAACTACAGCCACAGTCACTTCCTAGACAGGTCAGAGGATGACGCCAGAATATAGAACAGATTTTATGTTCAGTATATAAGTATGACTTCCCTGTTGTTTTAAACGCATATAATTGTAAAAATGAGAAGCAATAAATTAAGTATGTGTGATGTTTTGAATCCTATGGTTTTTGCTGCTTGTTTTAAATCCTACTTTACAGGGGCACAGCTTTCTATTGACAAGGTTTGATAATGTACCATCGAAGTACTCCTCTTGAAGAAGCAAATTCATGCAACCCATCTGTGTCATCCGTCTTGTAAAAAAACTTTGAATTTTTTTTTGTTCCCCCAAAGTTACACTAAGGGCATTTGGTTGTCATTTTGTTGAGGTGGTTTTTACCTGGTTCCGTGTTTTGATTCTAGTAATTTTGTTGGAAAGAAATTTGCACACTTACATTTACACTCTTTTGATATTTGTACTTGTTGTCATTTCCTGCTTTTTGTCCTGATGCA
This sequence comes from Synchiropus splendidus, assembly GCF_027744825.2. Taxonomy (NCBI): domain Eukaryota; kingdom Metazoa; phylum Chordata; class Actinopteri; order Syngnathiformes; family Callionymidae; genus Synchiropus; species Synchiropus splendidus. The sequence goes on from NC_071347.1 coordinate 4,836,524, forward strand.
ACATTTAAATGACTTTTAGATTTTGAATCAATGTGTGAAAAAAAATACTTTAATATTTAGTAGAATATTTAAAATGACAGCTGTATTCAACAATGTCAAATACATTTAAGGTTAATACATAAAATGTCAGAATATCACAGTTCCAGTAACTAAAGATGGCAAGTTTAGAGAGAATGGCAATCATTAACTTCAAACTCTATAAAATATATATTTTAAATGCTAACTATTTTAGAGCAAGGACACCTAATTTGAGTGACTTCAATGGGACGAATTATTGTTGGTAGTATTTTTGAGGGGAAAAAAACCCTGCCACACAACTACATTTCAACATTTTTAAAGTGATAGCTTAAAGTAAATACATCATGTGATTACATGAACACATCAGAGCTATTCTTAGACAAACCTTATGGATGTGTTCCACGTTCCAGTGTGCTGAAACTTCTTCTTTAGCCAGGAGGATGCAGTTCCAGGGGCTCCATTCGATCAATCGCTGCCAGCGAACGAACACTAGGTCCTGCAGGTCCCTGGAGGTCTGAAGTGCTGAGCAGGAGTCCCACAGCGCCTCCACCAGGTAACGCATGTCCTCAACCTGCCACCACAACCAGCTTTTAGAAATGGCATTGGAATTCAACAAACAAGGAGAACTAGGTGAACAAAGAAAACAAAAGAAATCTAGAACATAAGAAACGAAAAAATGTTAAACTAAGTGTCATCTATATTAAGGTTTCCTGATAAAAGAGTAGAAAAACGAGTCAAATAAAATAAGAAAATTAGTGATCAAGAAAATTGCCAACAAAAGATGCAAAAGAAAAAGAACGGTGACCTGCAGCAGGAAGGGGATCTTGGACTCCTCGTTGAGCATCAGCTCATCAGCCCTGAGACGCTTCAGCATGTTCTTATAAACCAAGAGGTCAGGCCTTGATCTCCCGATGTTGTCCAACCTCGTGCAATCGCGACAACGGTGATTCTGCCGGATGCTGGCTGACCAGCTGAAGTCTGCAGAGCGCAGGTAGCGATTGCAGCTGAGGCAGAGAAACACATCATTCTTGAGCTGGGCTGGGTCCTGAGGAACCTGAGTGATAGAGAATTACATGAGAAGATTATGGATATGATTTATGAATGACCACATACATCCAAGCAACGCCACTCACTTTCAGCAGCTGAGCCACCTCTGGGTTGAATGCTGGGATTTTAATGTACTGGAGAAATAGAGTGGAGATCCTGGACCTCAGACCCTCCAACTTTACCGCCTTAATTCCACGCGTGATCATGTCCACCTCCCTGTCAATCAGCTCCACAATATCCCAGGTCAGCTGACACGTGTGCTCCTACCAGAGTACCATGGGTCAGAACATCAAGATCAAAGCAAGCATCTGTTTGCGCTGAGTGGTGCCTTACCTCGACTGTGCTTTTGAGAGTCATTAGGTCCAGAAGTCTCTGCTCTTTGCTCACATCGGAGAGTGTGATATTGCCGTAAAGATCCCGCAATTCTCTTGCTCTGATTGTGTTTGGTGTGTCCATCTCAATATATCGACCGTCGGCTGCTCGCCACTGATAAGGGGCTGCAGCCTACACACATTAAACACACAAGCAAACATTCATTTTACTTTGATCGTCCATTTACTTTTATTGATAACTTGGCCTGGCGAAAGGAAAAAGGACAGCTTTACTGTGATTATTCCGAGAGTCATTATTCTCCAAAAGCAGTGCAACATAAATCCTTTTGGGCTCTAACTTGGCCACAAGATTCACTTTCTAAATGAAAACAAGATGACTGGCTGGCATGCATTACTGGAATGGATTGTAGATTTAAAAAAAAACACTTTTCCAGGGTGGTTGTAGAAATGCTGAGTTTTAGTGTTCTCAGTCACAATCCATTAAATTCTCTCTGGCTTCCAGTCTTGCTCAAATAATTATCACTTATCATGGCATCCAAACTGCAAGGTCTGCCTCTTCTACCACACAGTAGAACACCCTTCTGTTATATTTATGGTCTCTCCGGGAGGGATGGAAGACACTATAAACTACTGTGCAGTACTAGTCTTCTAACATGCTCATACACACGGCAAGTGAGGTACATGTTGCATAATTTCAGCTTCATCTGATTTATCAGATGGCGCTTTTCATTCTGGTGTAATATTCTAAATTCAGGCAGAGCACAAACTTTGCAAGCAAAAGTAAATGGACATGTGAACGGTTATACATCTTAGGATCTACAGTAATCAGCATGCTCTTTTTTTCTCCCTAAACAGAAGGTGAATCTATCTTGTTTATGGGCTGCAGCCATTTCTTTTAGTTTTGATGCATGGTAAAATGTTCTGAGGACTGAAAACTGATGGCTGGCTTGCAATATAAATCCAACAAAGCAAACCTTGTTCAGGAAGTGCCTGACAGCTCTAATGTTGTTTTTGTTTTGAGTCGCAATCTCATGCCATCCAATTGTTTTGATATATTCCGTCTCCTGTTCCAGCAGCGAGCAGAGGGCAGCTTTCCTCTCCACTCCTCGCATGGTGGACTTGATCTTTTGCTCTTGCTCGCACCTCCACTCTGCGTCACACACACACACACACACACACACACACACACAAGTTTCACCATGATTCATAACAAATGAGCGTCATTGTTAGGTGATGCACGTACTCTCCAGAGCATGGTACAACAGGTTTATATCCTCCTTGGTCTGTGGGTTCATCCAGCGACGTCTTCTGTCCTCTTGTTCCACTTCCTTCTCTTTCCTTCTCCTCTGCTCCTGCATGTCCAGCCAGGCCAGACGCAGGTTCCGCTGCCTCCTCAGCCGCTCCACAGCCTGTGTGGACAGCCAGCGGCGAGCGTAGGACTGTAAACAGATGACCTGGGAACAGCAGAAGAGAGCAAACAAATAAACATGTGTGCAGTGCTGGGGAGACTTCAACTACATGTAGTAGCTACATAACAAGTGGCTTGAAATCACTGGTAGTTTAACTGCATTAGTATTTTTGCATTGCATCAACTGACTTAAATTACGATACGACCAATTATTCTGAAATATGTTCCTGATAATTTCTTTATTGAAGTTTCTAATCAGTACAGTCACTGTACTCTCCTCCTTACGCAATCAACTGTGCGCCGCAGCACTCCTGAAGTAGTGGTTCTCCCAATTACAACAGTTTCGAGTGGTATAAAAAAAATAAACTAAAATATAATCAAAAGAAAATATAAACAGAAAAGTCACCAGAAAGGAGTTGCGTTCATCAGCGTTTAGCTGATGAAGTCCTCATTCATAAAAGGTTTATTGCTGTTATCTTTATTGTTTCTTTGTTATTAGTGGAGTTAACAAAATACAAAAAAGAAACTGATGCTGATTTCAGATGAAATAGCCTGAATTGGGACCAGAAAGAATACCAAAAATACCGCTGCAAAGAAGGCAGAGTTCGGTGAATGCATCGCAACCTGCTCTAGTAAACCGTTACGTTGAGATGGACCACTTTAATTGAATTAAGTGAATGAAAATGCTAAATGAAAAATGAAATGTTTCGTATGAACATGTCTGGAAAATCAGCTCTTAGATATTCCTGAAGTGCAAAACACAAGAATCAGTGAACTAAGTTAATAAGACAGTACATGCCATTTTTAACTTGTGCAGCCACTCATTGTTGCTAGGATACGCCTTTGGCATTTACTTATGATTATTAAAAAAATGGACAAATGTGGAGAAGTGAGTAGTTGAACAAAACGTACAACTGTTTCTGGTATTGCTAAAAAGTGATGCACCATAGCGACTGATCCTTTTAACATCGGTCGATAGGTTGGTTGAGCACAGACTTAACTAGCGCTAATGACTGAAGTGTATCTGAGCAAGTCACAGCAATCCTGCAGACCAAGAAGAGCATCCTGGAAAGAGGTTGTTTTCCAACTTGGACAGGAACAGAGATGAATAAGGCAGGGTGGTTTCTGAGCCAGAGAGGATGTGAAAATGTTCTATTCTCTTTGTGTTTGTTCTGTCTTCCTGTGGTAGCAGGGTCAACGACCACATTGAGAGAGTGATTGTTTTCTTTGGCCCATACGGCAGTAGCTTGACACAGAGCACAGATATTATGTCTGAATACAGTTTGCTTTGTTCCACCTACGGCCTTAAGTCTCAGGTTGTGATACTCCTCAGCAGTCTGGTAACGTCCAGGCGTAATGAGTCTGTCTTCACGACCAGGGATGTAGCAGCCGATGCCTGTAATCTGTGTTGCAACGCTGACCGGACACTGGTCATACTGAGTCCTCACTTCCACAGTCTGTGATCGGAAACAAAGAAAAAAGATTTTTTTTTTTTTTTTTTTACAAATGCATGTATAGAGGGAGATGGAACAACCCCCTGCTGAGGTCAAGGCTTCAGGATTCATGAACATTTTACATTTCCCAGCTTGGTGTCACTGCCCGATGATGAAAAAGGCGATGCCAGACTTTTAATTATCAGTGACCTTTTAAAGTCTGGAACCAGGTTATGCAGATATAACACAATGCTGATTTCACTGCAGCCAGTGTTGGTAATGAAGCCAACGCAGCTGAAGAAGGGCTGAGATGGAAAGTTCAGTTGAGGAAGGAAATATCTTACATTGAAGCGACTACAACAACCTCTGCTTTCAGTTTACACACATGAGGGGACCAGTGACATTTCGTGCACAGAGAAAACGTCATCCTAGCACCTGCGTCTGGATATCCCAACAGATTTGAAGAAAATGCCCCTCACTATATGGAGTAGAGCCCTTATAGCAGTGATTCTGCTGCAGGTCCTCTGCTAGATGTCAAAGTAACTCCTACCATCTTAAACACCTGAGAAAACTCATTTTACGTATTTTATTTTTCTCTGGTAATATAAATAACCTTGTCTGGTGGGTCAACTACAGCTTACCAATCTACATATTGTTCAATAGAAGCGTTAAGCACAGCTACCTTTAGTCAAATTGAATCCTTTAGTACCTCATAACTTTACATGTTTACAAAGTATGAATGTGACCATGTTTCGTGATGTGACATGTGAACAAGATTTGTGTACCACATAACCAGTTTGTTATACAAACTATTATAATTTCTAAAACTCTGAGGCTGAATTTCTCTGGCAAAGTAAAAACTGGGTATATGAATTCAGAACGCCTAGTTGATAATCCATCACTGACAAATATCAAAGTCAAGATCTGAAGGCGTTGATAACCGAGATAGCGCAGTGACAACATCATCAGTAGGTCTGTTGTTAATTAAAAACAAAGCTTGTTAGAGAGATGCAGGCGTGAACCCTGCTTGTCTGCTGGTGTCTGGTTCAAGGAACTCGTCATACGTTCAGTAATTAGATTGTTTCATTTGCACGCTGGATTCATGTTCTGTCTCATGCCTGAATGCTGTGTCCAGTCATTTTTGACCTTTCAATGATGCACACACACGCACCTCCAGGCACACGCACATGCAGGTTTGTCTTGTCACACCATCTATGTGCGATAATGCTTTCCCCAGCCTCTCTCTCACCCTATACCTAACCATCCAAAACACATGGCTAAACTTACCAGGACTCGGAACCAAACTTACACCTCATTATAATGACCATGTTGCTTTGAATCCTCAAATTGAGACCATGTAGGGTCCGGCAAAAGAAAACCCACAAAGGCATAAGGGCCTCACCAGGAGGTGTTTTTCCCCAAATTAGTCCTCACTAGGATAGATAAGCTTAAACACACACACACATATTCACACACACGTGCAGTTGTAGTCATCTGTTTTGGAGTGATACGATTGCATGCTCTACAACTATTGCGCTGAGAAGTTATTCACTTGGTTATGTATTAAAGTCCTTCCTGAGCCACCACGGTGGTAAAGCTTCACAACTGGAAGCTTTACTACTAATGAAAAAATACTACAGTTGATCCGTGTTTTACCTGTGTGTCACGCCTGAAGACTTCCACGTTCTTAGGTGGTCTCTTTTTGGGGACAGTCTGGATGCCTGCATTGTGGTACACTGCCCCTGTCAGTCGGTGTCTGTAGCCGCCCTGAAAAGGCTTCTGCTGGCGCGCACGCTCAATCTCCACCACCACGTCCTTTGCTGTACCATCGTCTAAGTTAGTCAGAGGGACAGAAGCATGTAAGATGCCTTCCATAAGCTCTATTCACCGGCGTTACAGAAACATTTAGACAAATTTATCAATTAAGTCATAAAATCAATTTAAAATGGTCACGAGCAATACGGAGAGATTTCTCCAGCACGTCTCTGCTCTGTAATTTTTCTTTCCCACGTACTGAAGATTTATGATTTTAACACAGGGTTTATTTTGGTAAACAAAAGTATTTATCCAGATAGGTGAGTTAACCACTCTCATTACTCATATTTAATGCATTTTAATTTAAATTACTTGGTTTTCATTGCAGCCCTAAATGCAATGTGACTAACCGCTTTGCACCCTGACTGTGATAACATCAGGCATGTTGTATGGCTCTCTGGGTTGAGGTGGGATGAGAGGGTGGGTGTCAGGGTCCACCGAGCTCATTTCCATCGGGGTGGAGCTGTGAGGAAGGACACCAAGTCCCATGAGACTCTGCTCTTCCTCCACCACTTTACCTGCAATTTAAAGGAGACAACGATTGTGACGTTGTGGTCATTGAATATCAGTACTCGTAATACAAATATTGAGTTGTTGCTCAGGTAAAAACTCTAAAGGCACTAGGGCACAGCATACCTCAGCCAAACCACTCATTTCAATTTACATTTTATAATATATTTCTGCACTGTTAGCGTTGTTCATTATATAGAGCAACGAGTTAACTTGGCCCACAGATGGCAATGACATCATCTATAGCACGGAGAAGACGCAAAGAAGAGTCCAACAGCAGGAATGGATGAGAAAACCTTCTAACAATTGGTAAAGCCACATTTTTCACCACAGTCACATGGAATTCATTTATTAAAACGACTTGTGTTCATTCTGATTTGTCAAGACGTCCAATATCTTCTTGCTTCATTTGGAGCTCACCACGTGTCTGTCAGCCCATTGAGTATCAACGTTGGTAAATCCAAGCTCACCAGCGGAACACCACCAACATCAAGTCCCTTCTATATTAGTACACTAATATAAATTTAGTGTACTAATATAGAAGATTAGTACACTAATATAAATTCTATTGAAATTCTATTGAAATAGGTTTTAAAGTTATTCTGTTTACAAAAAAAACAAACAAAACAACGAAGCGCAAAAATAAGTGACCTTCGCCAACAACTGATTTGTAAAGTTCTTCATTCATCAGTATGTCCTGCCTTAACAGCATGATAAAAATACAAATGTTGTGCAATTCTGAGTCCATTTATGCCTAACTATTAGATTCCCTTCAGAGGAAAACCTTTCACTTTGTTATCTATAATCGTCAAATATGAGTGAAACTGTAACTGACTTCTCAAGGCTGCTGGGATGAGTTTGCTCTTTACTGTGCCACTAGGTTTTCTTACAGTAACTGCCATGCTCAGTTCAGCCAACTACAGGAAGAAAAATGCAAGTACACTCTTGTATTCTTAGCAGAAGGGAGGAGCTTTAGTCAGCTCCTGCTTTCGTGACCATGCTGTTAAACACAATAAGTGGAAATAATCACGTCTTTTATTATATTGGGCAAATGCATGTTGTGTACTTGGGTACTGACCTCCATCCTCATGTACAGTATCAGCGCTCTGTTCATTTTCCATCCATCCAACCAGCCACTACACAGGTGATGTACTATTCCGCAATTTTATGATGCATGACAAGTCTGGTCAGATATACAGTCATCTATGCCATTAGTCAACTCGATTTGTGACTTTCATGTTTTAGACAGCGGCCGCTTTTATCAGTCATCAAAAACAGGGCTTTCATGTTTTGATAAGAATGCCTTCGTACGTTTTGTTGGATTTATACAGATGCAGTTGATGTCAAGCATGTGATCCAGTTCATGGATACAGTCACATTTGATGAATGATGTGGTTCTGTTGATAACAAAACCAAGAACCAAGACATTTTCCTTCCGTGAACCATGGCTTTTGACCTCTTGGCTCTGTTGATACTTTCTAAAGGACTGTTATGACCTACCATTCAGAGAAATCTGTAAAATCTCAGATGGAACTTTGAGCTCTGCGCCAAGGTAACGCTTTAGTTCTTGAATGCTGAAACCAATGTTGAAGGCCACAGTCATCACATGCCCTCCAGGAACGAGCACCACCTTCACTGTGTGAATATAAAAAAAAAAATCCAAATCAAACTTTTCTGAATGGTTTTACAGTGTAAAGTAGAAGTATTTGTTCAACACGGACCATTGTTGGATTTTGAAGTCAGTTTTCTCACCTGTAGCTGTTGAGTTCCCGTCATTTTCTGTCTGCAGATCATCTCGGAGCTGTGCAGGAAGATTATCTATGGTGCTCTCATCTTCAGACTGTTCGGTAACTTTTGGCGTAAAAAGGTTTTGGCACATTCTTTAAGTCATTCAAGCAAACTCTTCATTGATATCGAATTAAAGAAAAAACGGAACCATATACTGTTGCAAACTTGTACTTTTCCCTCACAGTCAGAAAAAAAAAATTCACACAGTTTTGTGTCTTTGATCACAGTGTTAAGTACAATACCTCTCCTTGTAACTGAACTCACGAAATCCCCAGCCTTTATTTACTTCATTTTTATTTTATATTTAATAATTTTGGCGATATACACGGGTATGTTTATATGCTCTGTTTCAGTTTACAAAAGGAACAAAACCTGAAAGTGTGGCTTGTTAACTTTCTCTTTGGTATTTCCCTCAATTACCCAGGTTATATATACTTATTGGTATTTTACTGTGTTCTGAATTTGAAATGGTCAGTATTCATATCATTCTTCTAAATGAATTAAATAAAAATGTCACAATTCCTGAAGCTGTCTCATCTTTTTCAGATTTATTTTCCAATGTGAAATAAAAAATTTAGACTGGTCACAACGGTTTTTAATCGGTGCATTCATTGCAGACGACTGGTGGTCTGCAGACAGTGTGTTACACCTGAAGTACACATCATAACTCCACTAGAAATGTACATGAAAGAGGAAGAATCTTGTATATGAAGGAAGTACTTTATCTTACTGAAACAATACTGCTTGAGGTGTCAGTATTCATTAGATTGGGTCTGTGATGTTTTGGATCAACCATGGTACTTCATATTTGATTTTAGCCGCTTCTGAGCCGCTGTGTTTGACCCACCTTTCAACATCCCAAATGCTTCTGCCAGCGAGACAACACTCACCTGAGGTCAACGTCGGAGCCGGAGTCGCCTCTTTCTCCTGTCCTCTGTCGTCCTCTGGTGGCGCCGTCCTTGATTCCTTCTCTTCTATTTGATTTTTTGTTACTTCATCATCACGTTGTTGCTCCTCGAACATACTTTCCGAAGTTACTACACAAGCCTGGTAACTTTAGCAACGCAGCTAAAGGCTATACTTTAGCTTTGTTGTGAGAGCCAATTGTCAGTAAGTAAATGGACGTTGTTGATTCTCTGCTGACACCCGGCGATGCCCTGTCGCGATTAAATTCATATGTAAAAACAAACAGGACGTTGCTTCGAGTTAAAAACACGACGTACAAAATCAACGGTGCAGGACAGAAACGTCCGTGTTGCTACACTTTCCCTAGCAACGTCAGTGTACACGTCGCTATGGCAACCTAATGACATGTCAGTGCGTTATTTCCTGGTATTTTTAAATGTAGCACAATGACATATTTGACACCTTAGAAACGATTTGTATGAGATGTCAGTCAGATGAGAGCTGCCTTGACTGAAGTCCAATTTTGCATCGGTCATATTTTCCCTTAGGTAATCAAATATCACATACTGATAGAGCAATAATTTTACGTTAAAGTGCAAAATGCCTCGCTAAAAATGTTCCATAAAACAGCAAAGACCTACAAACAGGTCATGAGCTGTGCCTGTGAGTCACTTCAGGATTTAATGGATCACACATGTCAGTCATCGAAGCATTTAAAGCAGCAGAAAGTCACTGTTTGTCAATAAAAAATACAGCAGATTCTGACATCAAAGTTTATCCTGAACGGGCTCCTGCAGCCACACTATCTTTATCAATTCATGGACTCGCGGTGTTGTTCAGTGAAGTCATGATTCTTTCACATGAACACAATTGGCGACGTCAAGCAGCGCCACAAACAGAACAGATCACGTATTGGAAATGTTTTGTGCAGACATATTTTTATAGCTTAATCGCTCAGAAATGGATGAACATGGTTCTTTCACAAGCACACCATCGGTTAAGGTGATGGTTCATCTTGGTAACACTGTTGATATCTTTAAATTCATTTATGAGCATCTGTGTCCTAAAATAAATAAATAAATATATATATATATATATATATATATATATATATATATATATATATATATATTGTGAAAGTCATTGATTATGATTTGAATACTAACTCACGCCCCATGTACTCAACTAATGTTTATATATGACAGCCCTGATAATTCCAATGGCAATATTTGAGTTACGCATTGAGCTTCTATTCCAGTCAGTGAGCCAGGGGAGGAGACACACTGGCTCCTGTAAATCTCCAATAATCTGCTGCCGGACACGCCTGGCTCCTCAGAGATCATCCGTGCCACAGTGGCGGTCGGCCAGTTTGGGTCAAATCATGACCTGTACTTGTCATGCCCAGGTATTCATCCATCCACGAGAGAAGTGTTGGTCAGGTGGAGTCATTAGGCAGAACAGCGACCCTCACATTGCACAATCACTCGATGGTGAACTGGAGGCTTTTATCTTTCTGTTTCAGACACCTGGATCTGTGAGATGTTCTGTCAAGTGCAAGCCATGAAGATGGTGATGAAATGTGTCTGCCATGGATGTAAAAAAGGTATGATATTAGCATGTGTCGCGTACATATAGAATCCGCTGTTAATGTCACAGAATTGATTTTTAATTTTAATTTTAATGGTAATTCAATAAACAGCTGCAGAACTTTATGGTCAACCTTAAGTCAGGGACTTCACTGGCTTTGTCTCTTGAATGCCAGGCCTTTGTGGTCACTGAAGAACAACAATTTGTCGTGTTATCATCACTGATACAAGAGTAAAAACATTTACATTTAAAATATTTTCAAATTGGGGTATCAGAATTTTGATGATTGCACTGCAGATGGGCCCTTGAGCCAAACCTCTGTGCCAGGGATGCGAGACGTGTTGGGCAAACTCTTACCATGGTTACTGTTGAGTCGGAAGGACAAGTACATAAATCACGTCTTCTCTGTGATACTAGATGTATGTTTAAGGGTGAGGAAATCCCTACAGAGTCATCACATTTTCTTTATTTATTTTGTCACTTATGTTATTTTGACTTCTATTCTATCACCAATGAGTTATGAGTACAACATGTATACGTTAACAATAGTACAAGCGCTGCTATATTATATTATTACAAAGAGAGTATATGAAACATTCTGCTCTCTCTCCTTTAAAACAAATCCATCAAGATAACACTTAAAAAGAAGACAATATACCCTAAAATTATGCTTTAATACAGTTATTTGACTTTTGACCGTCTGTGTTAAAATGTGCATCAAAGAGAAATCTACCTCCTTATTTCATGGTCAACAGCACAAGCCTGGTCCTACTTAAACTTTACATTGTTTGACCAAGTCCAAGATAGTGTATATGACCAAGATTTTTGGGACAGATGACTAAAGTCATTGTAATGGTCATGTTCTACTGTACTTTGACACTGACACCAAAGTCAGTGAGAGCGGCGGTGTTAGGGCTGCTTGAGGAATGGTAAATTATTTTGCACGCTCAGGGCTAAAAGACTAAACAAACAACTTGTGTAGCTGACAGTGACAGATCCACTACGCAATGATTGCTGTCCCATATCTGTCCATGGGCTAGTTCATGCTTGGTTGGGTAGAATGGGAAAATGATAGTTAACAATTTCATGGTTCTGTGATTGAAAGACTTGAATGGAACTTGTTGTACTAATATATCTACAACTAGTATATCTGTGTAAATTGCATTGAAGGGGAGGGTTACAGATTTGAATGAACATCTATGGATGTGTGTGGTAAAACAACTTCTCCACCCAAAAAAAGTTCATTACTAAGGTTGTGCATTTTGCACATTTTTATATGTTGTTGAAACATATAAAAATGGAAAAGACCAAAAGCAAAAAGTTTTATTGTCAGGAGCCAACGATGAAACGACTATGATGTGACTTGTTTGTGACTTATGTGGGCCAACACATCACCAAACTACCACCAGCTCATGTTTCCCAAAGAGGAGCAGGAATAAATAGATCTGATTGGTTTCAGGGAACAATAGACAGTGAACCTACCGGGTGCTTGATTCTGCGGGCTTAAGCCTCAAAGGCTTTTGGGATCTTAAATGTGAGATTCCTGTCAGACTGACCAAATGCCAGGCTTAGTTGACACAATAGCACATGTCTCCCTGCTGTATTTCAGGCCAACAGGCTTGGGGGGTCTGCAACACACCCCTGGCTGTGTCTCCTCGGCCAACATCAACTGACAATACATTATAAAACACTGCGAGTCGTTCGACCCACTCGTGGAACTGGTAACACCACAGTACAGGTAAGAAAGGTTCACTTTTTTAGTCAGATATGCTGTAATATTGATAAAAGAATGGAATTTTAAATCCATAAAGCTTATTGGGTTTGGTACTCAGAGTGAGGTGATGAGAGCGATATGACAAATGACTTGAAATTGTTGTGAAATGTCATCTCTGTTTACATTCCGCATCCATTTATGTGTAGTAAGTTTGATTGATCTGCAAAAACAAAGTGCCATCTTCAACCTTTTTCTGTCCTAGTTCATATTTGTACCATCTTTTTCCCTGGTATTCCTTGGTTAACTTGTTTAAATTCTAAATTCTGGAACAAAATTGTATTTTCAGTTTCACTTACATTGTGGAACAGGAGTGGCTGCAGCCATAACAATTGCCATCATGTCATGACGTGAGCGTATGACTTATCAAAACAAACAATTTCAAGTATTCAGGAGTCACACTGGAGGATCAAGTTCAGTTAAGCTCATTAGCGAACTGATCTGGGAACTAGTGGGAAAACATTTGTCGATTTCAGTGCGCCATGAATTAGTCATTACTAAAACCAAGCCAGTGCCATTTACATTTATCATTCAACACCTTTAAACTAACTATTCCGTTGAAAAGGGTAACTTGTAGTTCTAACCACAAAGCTGAAGTTAATTCTGATGCAGACCTGAGTTGATAACTTACTTACTAATATCTAGACGACAGTGTCATATGCTGATGGCGGCACTGTTACATTCTGTCAGTAAATGCACAATGACTGATGGTGATCTGTGCATTCTTTAATCTGCATTTAAAGGAATGAACATGTATGAGGAATACGGCGACGATGATCTCAACAACTACATTATCCAGCTCGATATCCAAGAGTCATGCCAAAATGCGTTTCTGAAATCTGCGGCCAGGTAATGGCCAAACTTCACCGCCTTGTTCTGCCACTGAAAGTGGTTCAACTCAGCTGATTTGTAATTGTGTCTCTTCTTTAATGCTGTTAGTTTAGAAGCTCCCACAGATGAGAACCTTCGAGTCCTTGCAGCCATTGAACAAGGTATGCTTGATATATACTTTTTTTGGAGGAGGTGGTGGAAAAGTGCTGCACTAGGTAGTTTACTCTGTCGTTCATAACATACTGTCTTGTCCAGGTGAGGTGTCAGTTCTGAGAGAAATGCTGCAGTACACCTTTGCCTTCAGGGAGAGTGACAGTCATGGCTGGCTTCCTCTTCACCATGCTGCATCTCAACCAACTCTGGAGGTTCTAGAAACAGTCTTGACACGTAAGTGCATAATCTTCCAACAAAGAACCCGCCTGGCTGCTTTAACATAGACGCATTAGGGTTCGCATTAAAGCGCCATGATATAAAGCCGCCGAATACTCTGCATGTCTGACAAATTCCAAAAGTTCTCTCAGTCCAGAAGAATGTGTGATATCTTTGACCGCTCTTCGTGCCGGTGGCAAGGTGAACGGGGCCCACAGGCTCACCTGCCGTGTCGAACACAGCTGACGGTTTGAGGCTGCTTTCAGGAATGCACACTTGTGTTTGTGGCAGTGGCGGCTCAGGGGATCAGTCTGGAAGAGAGGACAGGCGTGGGCGGAGAAACAGCACTCACCCTGGCAGTCAAAGCTGGACTCGGGAAGAACGTGAAGAGCCTTCTCAAGCATGGAGCTTCCCCTGACTGTACCAACAGCAAGAATGAGTCTCCACTGCTTCTGGGTACCCCATGTCTCGACACCACCTTTTCATGTCTGATACTGATACCACAACCGCAAAGTATCAACTCATACTGATACCAATCTGATGCCATCTTCCCCTGTCTCAGTTTATAGCAATGGTTACATCATAATGTTCTGCATATGTTCTGCTCAGAGTAGACCAGACCTGGGCAAAGTGCGGCCCGGGGGCCATATGCGGCCCTTTTCCTGTGTTTTTGCGGCCCTCATGAGGTCGGACTAAAACTATACAACTGATAAGTAGTCATTTTTCGGACTACTTTTTTTGTCTTGTTTCTTTCTTAGCATTACTATTTCAAGAATGATTATAACATGTTCAGGACTTAAATTTCTTTTCATCTGCCATTTTAGTGAGTATTTTTTGTTCCTCAAAATACATGAAAAGAAAATTGAAAATATATATTCTAATTTCCTTTTAATATTTCATAGATATTTTTGCTCTAGTTTCATTATTTATATTCAACCTAAATTGCATAATTGCCTAATAAATGCAATATTTTTATAGGTTTCATGCCATATTTGCACTTAATATCTTTGCTTCCATTGAATGGTTCGTTCTTTGTTACGTAAGATTTTTTTTGTCCCGTCATGTTTCTTAGTCATCGCCGCCTTCCTTTTGGCATGATGGCCCCTCACTACTGTCACAGTTTATAATGTGGCCCTTTAGGAAATTTAACTGCCCACCTCTGGAGTAGACGCTACGTCCCAGACAAGAATTTTCAATTTTAATGTCTTGACTCCAAACATTGCAGCGGTGAGGGCAGGGTCTTTTGAGTTGGCCAACATGCTGGTTTCTCACGGAGCTTGGGTTGAGCAAGTCTGCAGAAAGAGATGGACCGCCATGCATGAGGCTGCCAAGATGGGACATGTGGACATAATGATGCTTCTACTGAGGAACGGTGGACGGGTGAACCAGAAGGACGTGATGGGGGTGACACCACTCGCCGTAGCAGCCGAGCAAGGGCATTTCCACATTGCAGAAATTTTGGTGAACTGTGGTGAGTCTGAACTGTACTGAGTCACACAGATGAATTTCTGTAATTCTGTTCTAGAGTTAGCTACTCACTCCTCTCGTCTGTTTAGGAAGCAGAGTGAACTCTCAGGCCTGTGATGGAGAAAGTGTCCTCCTGGATGCCGCAGGGTCAGGGAACACAGCCTGCATCAAGATGCTGCTGGATAATGGAGCCAATCCCAATCTGCCCAGCGTCACTGGACATCTGCCCATCCACAAAGCAGCATATGCAGGACACTACGAGTGAGTGAACAAGCCTGCAGGCTCTTGGTCATCATTCATTGAAGCGCCATTACAATTGAAAGTGGACCCATTCCTATGTGGCTTAAAGGCTCTTTCTATAAAGTATTTCCGCATAAATGGTTTCTTCCTTTCCTACGAGGCAAAAATAAATCAGCCTCCACCACCTTGACCTACCCTTCCTTCCTGGTCACACCTGTCCTCTTCATGTCCTCCTTCGTGTCCCACATAAGCCTGACAGATGTCTCCACTCGTTCCACCCCGCCTGCACTCTCCTCTTCACCTATGTTTCATCTCTAGACATTGCATTTTGAATGATCCCAATTTCTTCAGTTCAACCTTTTTCTCTACCTTTGTTCTGTCCCCAACTCTAGTTCATACCTCCTCCTTTCTTTACAAATCACAATATCATGTACACATGACAAAAAAAATGTGGCATGTATTTCAGTCAAATACGTTCATGAGTTAAACTGTCCATTAAAAAGGCAAGTAACATTTGTGGCAAACAGTTGAATTACCTCTGCATCTTTTGATAGTAAAACTCAATAAAACCATTAATAATTCTTATCTCATCTTCATTCTTCTTCTTCTAAGTTCTTAATGTTGGTTGGCATGAAGAGAGATGTTTGGTGATGAAAAAGTTGCTTTGATATTCAATGTTACTATGGTTCTCCTCAAATACGCGTGCTGTACCTGCAAATATCCAGTGTATCTGCTCATGTTGTATGTTGATATTACATGTAATAGCCTTGCTCAGCAGTGTCAACTCATTAATGGATGAGTGCTGCTGTCTAAACTATGTCGATATCATTTGACACGCTGGTGTCGTAATTTTCCTTATTTTCTGTGTTTCTTTTTCTGTATTTCTCTCAGAGCCCTGAAGATGTTGATTCCTTTGACCACGAAGAAGGCCATCAAAGATGCAGGTCAAAGCCCGGTCCACTCTGCAGCAGAGGGCGGTCAAGGCCGGTGCCTGACCCTCCTGCTGTCCTGTGGCTTTGACGTCAACTATCGCATGAACACCAGGAACTCTGAGAACTACAGGGACTTGAGGAAAAGCGCTTTGTACTTTGCCGTCTCCAATGGCGACGTGGAGTGCGCCAGGATACTGTTGGCAGCTGGAGCCAAGACAGACATGGACCCTCTGTGCTGCCTCCTGGTGGCGGTCCGGTCGGGACGTTACAGGATTGTGAAACTGCTTCTGGCGGCCAAAGCAGATGTGAACTGTTACTTCAGGGTGGTGAGCGACACAGTGTTTCCTACGGCTTTACAGTACTGTCTGAAGGATGAGGTGATGATGCGGCTGCTGCTCAACAACGGATACCGGGTGGAGCAATGTTTTTACTGTCACCATGACGACACCACCTGTTTGGCAGAAGAGCGAGAGGAGAAAATTAGTGTAAGTGGCACCACACTACTCCAGGTCAATCGCAAAGACAAAAAATGTTCCTGAACTCCCTTATATTCTCTCCTCCAGTTCTGCGAATTCATGAGTCTCTGCTGTCTAGTTCATCTGTCCGGGTTCGTGGTCCGGATTCTCCTCGACTACGTAGGTCATGTCCGGATCTGCTCTAAACTGCGACTCCTTCTGGAGAAGCAGCACGAGTGGTCTGAAATACTCAGTACTCTTGGTGAGTGAGTCAGTCCACATCTTTTTATTCACGCCACGTTTTTCCATTATCACTGATGTTGAAGAAGAAGAGATTTTTTTAATTAGAATGTTGTCGAATGTTATCTATTCTTTAGGCAATAACAATACAATATGTAATCAGACATCAAAGTGTAGTACAGAAGGCACTGGCCCCAAATCTGGCTGGCCCTGATTCAATATGTCAACAATTAATGAAACAATTCATCGTGGAGCTGAAGGGAGCTGTTTACAAGTAGAAAGCTTCAGCAGGTGGGGATGTTGTTTAAATGAAATGATTGAATCAGATTCCAAAAGTTCAAATAGAAACTGCCTCCTGTTTCAACCCTTGTTTCTTGTTGAAGAGTCAGAGATGCTTTCAGACACTTTCGCACCTTGTGTGATTGAATTTATTGCCGCTGCATCATGTAATGATTTATATAAGTGGTCTCCAACCCCGGGCCGGGGACCGGTACCGGTCCGTGGATCAATTGGTACCGGGCCACACAAGTTTTGTTTTCGATGACCATGATAGATCTTTTATTTTGAAAAACGTTTTATTTTGAAAAATGACAGGATTCGGTTAAGCCTCAATCACTTGAGAGCCAAAATGTTAACCACAAGCTCGCAAAAGTAGGAAACAGCCGTTTCTTTTCGAGGGGAAAAGGGCTCCGTCATGTTGCATAGAAAAAAGCTCAGGACTCACATTGATTTAACAATATGGCGATAAAATTTCATGCACTTTATATTTGGTTTTGTGGTGAATCTGTATGCTGTTTTGAAGGCATGTTTAAACGGTTCAAAGTGGCAACTTCATACCCCCCGGGCCACATTGCAATTGTCAAGAGTTGACCGGTCCGCAGTGTTTAAAATGTTGGGGACCACTGATTTACATCACTAGTTATATTGTACGCATATGTATTATCATAATATTGTGCAAAATATCAGACAATTATTATCTTAAATGGTTTGTAACCTTGCTTTCCAGCCAATCCTCGCTCCCTCAGACACCTCTGCAGGCTTAAGATCAGAAGACTTTTGACTCTGAAGAGACTGAACAATCCTGACATCATGAACACAGACACTTTCCCTCCAGGAATCAGGAGTTTCCTGCTCTACCAAGAGCTGGACCTCTACACTCAGGATGCCGAGAGGTTTGACAGGGAAAGCAGCTGAACCTCTGACATGCATTCTTTAGCGAGTCATTTCACATTACCCCAAAGGGCAAGTTCATACCAAGAAAATAAGGAGGGAAGTTTTGAACATGTCCATGTCAATCATATTAACATGATGCCATCATAGCCACATGGCATCTTCATGCAAATTCAGGTTTTGTACATTTTTAACTGTCACTTAGTCCATTTTGAATAAACAAATCCAGATCACGATTGTTTTATTGCATTTCTGGTCCATGTTTCTCTTGTCCCACTTGACATTGCTGGTCACGATCATCAGTCCACTTCATTACCAGTCTCAGCTTGCATGAGCGGCTTCTGGAGCACAAGCCAATGCCTGATGGTGATCGTTCTAGCTAGCATGCTGTAAATCTCTATCCTTGTCTACTTACTTTTTTGTCCATTT
This sequence comes from Synchiropus splendidus, assembly GCF_027744825.2. Lineage (NCBI taxonomy): Eukaryota > Metazoa > Chordata > Actinopteri > Syngnathiformes > Callionymidae > Synchiropus > Synchiropus splendidus. Next base: position 4,855,272 of record NC_071347.1, read on the forward strand.
TAGTGGTTTTCACCAATCTAAATCTTTCTCTGAGTAATTGTTTTGATTTAGATTTTTTATCGTATTTATACTGTTTCCCTCTGATCATGCCTGACCAGGTGTTTGACTCTCAGATATTTGTGAATTCAATGAGCCACAACCCAAGTGTTAATTGTGTAGTACACCTCATCTTGTGAGGGTCTGGGGTTTGGATACAAACAGGTAGAATTGTTATTCCAGATTGAAAGAAGCACCACCCCAAATCTCCAACCTCTATCTTTCCTTTATGTGACGCCCCGCCCACGGCGGCAGGATATACAAAACATCTTTAAATTGAAAACCAACATGCAAGAGGAAGTCTTGCAAACCAATGTTATTTGACGCACTGTTATTTGCATATGTTGTTTATTCCTGCTCTACGGAGATGAAGTTGGCTGGTTTTAAACAGTCCTGTGTGATTCATTGCTGGGTTTGTATTCCACAGCTAGAGCCTGTTATGGAAGTCACAACCCCCAGTTCTAGGCACTTTTGGGGCTCTCACAGCACAGGTGTATGATGTTCATCTTCCTTTGCCTCCCCTGCCTCACGTTGGCTACTTGGACCTCGCAGTACATCTCTACCAATGTTTTTCCCACCCAGCTGCATTCTGAGAATAAAATCATCCTCTTCTCTTTGGTGCCATTGTGGGTTAAAATACAACAAAAGTTGCTGGTACTCTGACAGATCAGTCTTTCTCACAAACGAAACTCCTTCTTTCTGGCTCTCTTTCTGTTGCTCCTGAAGGCCTCAGGTAGATCTCAAAGGCTCCAACGAATATGAGTATGAGTGATAAATAATACTGCTCAATCAGGTGGTAACAATATGATAAGACGCAAACAGACTCTGTGACATGACTGCAATTTGTTTATTTAATAATTTAATTCACATATTTATAAAAATCATGTTTTTTCTTCCTATGCTCACACCAGTAGAGAGGGCTATACTGGCCCTCCAGGCAGAACACGGCTGTACTGTAGATGTACATTCTGAGGTTACCAATCAACCAATAGCCACAGGCGCTTTGAAGAACCTTGAAACTCCTTCATGCCTACGACTCATTGAGCGCTTTGATCACAGTTGTCTGACCAACAGTATTTCAATTCTGATTTTCAATTGTATTTCACCTGCAATTTTACACAGGCTCAGTGAAACATAGTGTCACACACCCCCAACTTCAGTGCTCAGCACATCTACATCTGTCTTATAGAGCAAAAAATATATCCAGCTGCGCTAATAATGCAGATTGTGCCCCTTTATTAATACTCAGCATAGTAATGGTTCTCGGGAGGTCAAGGGTCAGCCCCTTCAAACAACCAAAAGGACATGTCAGTCACTTCGCTGTACATCTTTTCAGCTGGTTGGGCAGACTGTCGGCTGTTTACACGGCAAAGGCTAAACATTCATGCACTGATCTTCACTGTGAAATCGACCGTGGAAAACATGCAGGGTCATATCATTAAGTGCTGCAGTCGTGGTTGCATTGCAAACACGCTGCAACAGGTGACGGCTATAAATAGTCGATGTGTGTAATGCGGGTTGGGGGGGGCTGCGGAAGTCCAGTCGTGCTGCTGCGTGCTGTGATTCCGACACTGAAAGCAGGTGAGGAGAAGAAAAATACATAGTTTGTCGACCAGACGGAGCCCCATCGTAGTTGAGCCTTAATTATCGTTCTCATGAGACGCAGAAGTAGTAGAAGACGAACAAGCATCAACAAGTAAGAAAAGTCACCAGCAACTGAATGTTAATATTTAGATATGAGATATGCAACTCATTAAAAGTGTTGTGCATTTTTAGCCAATTGTATTTAATAAAGGTGATGAGCATTTTTCCTTGTCACTTAAAACCAAAAGCAACAACCTGAGGGACAGTAGGAGACCTATTTTATATGGCTGGGGTCGATAATAATTTAAATGTCAGAGAAGAATTTGAAATGAGGCAGTTTTAATGTTTCATCTGTGAGATGTTGGGATTCATGACCTCCTTCATACCAGCAAGGCAAAATGGACTCAGCGGACGATGAAGATGAGGACGATCTCCTCAGCTTTGAAATACAGCAGAGCATTCATGATTCATGTCGGAGGGAACACCAGAACGCATGCAGGAAGTAAACATATTTTGGCTGCATTTTATAAAACAAAAAAGTCCATTCTGTTCTTATTTATTTCATTTATTCAGGCGGGAAGCTCAGCAACTTGTGGATGCCATAGAGAAAGGTATGAGACAGACATACAAACGTCTTTCATTTCTTTTTCTACTGTGTGGAACATCTCTTTAAGTGTTTCATTGTGAAAAAAATACAAGGTTTCAGGCCTCAATTAACTGACTTTAATAACTGAGTGATGTTACAAGGATGGGCTTACTTTACAACAGGATATCCTAAAAGGTTTCCATCAACAATCTGCAATCATAAGATATCATAATCCTAACTAATACATCCACACACAGGCATGTTTACTTGGTTTACTATTGCTTTACGATTGGTTTTGGAGTCAGTTACAATCATTTTCTTCATTAAAAAGAGTATTTTGACGTATTTTGGTTTCATTGCATTGGTCAGTGAAATCCTGACACTTTGGCGACCGAATCTGCAGGTGACCTCTCGACTCTGCAGCAGCTCTCTGATTCCCCAGGATGCTTCAAGCAGACAGATGAGCACGGCTGGTTCCCTCTGCACAGAGCTGTGGTTCAGCCTCTCGTCTCTGTTCTGGAAGCAGTTCTATATGGTGGGTACCAGCTCCAGACTCATGACATAGATATGTTTAAAAATACGGTCTTGTCTCTGTCAGCCTCTTACAGTCTCACTCTAGAGGAAACCACTCTGGATGGAGAAACCTTCCTGACTCTAGCTGTGAAAGCAGGATTAGAGGAGAATGTGAAGCTGCTTCTGGACCATGGAGCTTCCCCTCACACCACCAACAGCAAGAATGAATCCCCTCTGCTTCTAGGTCAGACATGAAATCAATAACTACAATTGGTCCTTCTTCTCCATCCCCTTATGTTCTCCCAGCAGCGGTGCGAGCTGGATCTACTCGTATGGTGTGCAGTCTGATCTCAGCTGGAGCTCGGGTAGAGCAGGTCTGTTTGAAGAGGTGGACGGCCATGCACGAGGCGTCCAGGTCCGGCTGTGTCAAGGTCATGGAACTGCTGCTGCATCGAGGAGGGCAGGTCTCCGAGAGAGACCAGCATGGGGTGACTCCTCTGGGCATCGCCGCTGAGTACAGCCACCCGGAAGTTCTGGAGCTCCTCATCCAACATGGTGACCTGGGTGTCAGCCTTTCACACTTTTATTGAAAAATGACTTCATACTAAATCAGATGAATGAATGGACATGTCCTACCTGCTCCTGCAGGTGCAGATGTTAATGCTCAGGCACCTAACGGGGACAGTGTTCTCTACGATGCAGCAGGATCTGGGAATCCAGACTGCGTGGAGATCCTTCTTCAACATGGAGCCAATCCAAACGTCCATAACCTGAGCTCCCAGCTGCCCATCCACCGAGCAGCGTATGAAGGTCACTACCTGTGAGTGCTGAGGAAATGTTGAACTACATAGTCACTTCTTTATCATCAGTTGCATGAGCTTATGTATATATATATATATATATATATATATATATATATATATATATATATATATATACTTGAGCCTTGAATTTGTTATATCTTTCAAGACTGTTTGAAATCTTAACTTTTTTGATGTATTTTTAATTTTTTTTTTTATTCAAACAAACGTGCACAATAAAGAGTGTGCGTAATGTTTTAAAAAAGTATTTTCAGTCTACACTACACAGGTAAAGTAATTCTTACTACTTTTATTTGCCTCCTTATTTAGCATGTTTAGTAACTTAAAAACCTAATCGTATCCTTGGCACTGAAATAAATTAAATAATCTATCAGCGTTTTTTATCATCGTGTTTTGTTCATTACAACACATTCTTAGATTGAAAAAACCCCAAAAACATTGATGATAAAAAGACAGAAGTTTAAGTGAGTCTTATCCTTCAGTTTGCTGGTGTTAATAATAAACTGCAGAATGACCCGCATCTTTAAACTTCCAGGGTTTTGAGGATTTTGATTCCGATCACCACTCGACGCGCTCTGCGACTGTCAGGCCAAAGTCCAGTCCACTCTGCTGCAGATGGAGGCCACGCCCACTGCCTGGAGCTCCTGCTGAAGAGCGGCTTCGACGTCAATGCACTTTTAGCGCCATACATTAGCGAGAATTTCGGCGATATGAGGAGGAGCCCGCTCTACTTTACAGTCTCAAATGGCGACACCACATGCACGGAAATGCTGCTGAAGTCTGGAGCAAAACCGGACTTGGACCCTCTGCGCTGCCTCCTGGTGGCGGTCCGGTCTGGACGCTACGAAATTGTGAAACTTCTACTGGCAGCGAAAGCAAATGTGAACTGTTACTTCACAGTACTGAATGACACGGTGTTCCCCACAGCGCTGCAGTACTGTCTGAAAGATGAGGTGATGCTGAGGCTGCTGTTGAACTATGGCTACGACGCCACCAAGTGCTTCCTCTGTAACCATGGAGACGAATGGGATGACATCAATGAGGCTGGCCTCTCAGAGCAGCTGGATGAGAAGGTTACTGTGAGTATTGCACCTCTGGTGGTCAGTAGAGAGAATGGGGCTTCACCAGATCATGAGCAACCGAGTGTGAGTTAGAGCACTCAGATTTAAGGTTTTCCTATTCATTTACTTTTGAAGACAATGCTAGAACACAAAGACGAAAAAGCGCTCAGACATTACTTTCATGTTGTCCAGTTTTGTGACTTGGTCAGCGTGTCCTCTCTGGTGAACCTGGTGGGCCGGGTGGTGTCCATCCTCCTGGACTACGTTGGGCAAGTCTCACTCTGCGGAAAACTGAAAAGAATTTTGGAAAGACAAGAAGAGTGGCCATACATCCAGGAGACCACTTGTGAGTACAGTACAGAACAATGTTTTTTGAATGGGTAACAGGAAGTTCTCACACTTGAGACTTTAGAGAACCACATACAGGCTGCATATTTTTACGAGTAAATACGAATAAATTGTCAATAATATTCACTTGAAAACACATATTGTGACCTAAAATTCAATTCACTTGAGTTTCTGAGACTTTTGCTTAAAAACTTCATGCATTTTGATCTGAAATAAAATATATTTTTATTTTACCTTTTTATACTTACATTTTATATTAAACAAAATACTTTTTTTTAAACTTCAGAATCAAAAATGATAGCAGCAACACACATTTATTATTATAATAAAAATCAATGCAATTCATGGGCTGTGTAAATTCAGGTTATATTGCCAAATGTATGAGAGTAAAACTGTGATGTAAAAAATATAATCTCTATGGAACAATAATTGTTAAGAAATTGAAATAATAAAAAAATGTATACTGCAGACTAATTAATAGCTAAATAAAACGAAAGCCAACTAACATTATGAATAAAAAGTTTGCGTGAGTGAGGTGTATGTTGCAGTTGAGCTCTTGTTGACCCCCTTGTGGCGCTTCAGTGAAACTTCAAGCAACCTCACATCCTCATGTCTATTGAATGGGCGCCATTGACAGTCAAATAACACTTTTGTTTTCAATGAAACACAGGTAACCCTCGCTCGCTCTGCCACCTGAGCAGACTGACCGTCAGGAGAAACCTGCATGGTGAGCTGAGGTCCATCCATCTGCCCAACAGACTGAAGGACTATTTGCTCTTTAAGGAGAACGACCTGTACAGTAAAATCATCTGCACTGAAGAAACCTGATTCATCATGTTTGATTGATGGCTCCAATAAATGCAACTTTGAACTCACCCATGCCTTTTGAGTTGTTGTTTAATGTACACCATGTGGAATGCAACGGACCGTGGGATTGTGACCAGGCAGCAGTAGCTATTACTGTAGTTTAGAACAATGCTGTTTATAGTCTATTGTAAACAACAGTACATAGCTCTCTACAGTACTTTCTCAGCACCAAAAACAGTTTCGCTGATGTGTGTGTCAGTGTGGCTGCTGAACCACTAGGGTTAACTGTGAGAGTCTTGCTCATGGACACATCAACATTGATCCAGCAACAAGTAACTTTCTATGTCTTTGTCAAGTCTGGGGGAGCTGTTTCCATCCAAATAAAGGTCAGAGAAGTTCTCTCTTTGCTCTGCACGTAACACGACTGGCAGGATAGTGGTGCTGTGACAAAGCTCCGTGCCAGTGTAGTTCCTACATGCCCCAACACAGATCATGCTAGACAGCTCATCCCGCGCCTCGGTGACACGCCACCATTGCTCTAGTTTTCCTGTCACTTCCACTTCCATGCTGAGGAACTAGAGAAACCAGCAGCCTCTCTGGTACTTCGTCCTGCTCGTGAGGAGTGTGCAGTGAAGCCCCGCATCAAAAATGTTGTTTTCCTTTTCATACACAGTTTCTCTTCAATCTTCAAGTGATTTAATGTGGTCAAGTACCAAGGTACAGTGACAGATGATGATTCCTGTTCCAAGCTGAGCGATGGATCAAAGATTACTGACGGCATCAAAAGATTCTTATTTCATTCTTATGAGCAGAATACCAGAAAGGCACTCAGAGAGTGCAGACCTCCAATGAGCTGCTTCTATTTGTATTCTGATGTCTTTTCCCCAACATTATTTATCTATATTCTTAACCATAGGGCCGGGATGGTTGGGCCGTGAGCGCCCCCTAAAGGGCCGCTAGAAGGTTTTTGTTTTACACCTCAGTTTTAATACACTTGCCACATATGATGGCAGTATGTGTGTCACAGAATTGCAAATCTGGGATAGTTACCAACTATGAAGAAGTTCTTGAAAAGAAAAAATGATAAAGAAAGTGATGGCGCAACCAACAGTAAAAACTGTTTTTAAAATTAATTTGAACATTTTATGCCGATACTTTCATTTACACAAGTAAAATGTTTATTTATGGAAAAGAAAATATTTTATGGTATTTAGACGTTGTTTTATTGTATTCATTTTATGCAGTTTTTCCAGTTTTCTCAACATTTGCATTAAGGGTGCTTTTTTATTCTTTTGTAAATTTGATGGACATGACTTGCACCTGCTTCTGCAGCTGGTTGGACTTTTTCATGCCGAATATGTTTGCGTTGATCACATGGTTTCACGTAATTTCACAAGGTTTTGGTTGGTTTACACCGATGGATATTGAACAAAAATGAAATCAGCCATTCTGAAATCAGTAATTACAGTAATGAGCCACTTCTATTCCTCATATGGGCCCTGGACCCAGTTGTTCTGGAAAAGACGAGATCAAAAAGGTTAAGAACCCCTACTGTAATATATACTCATTTTTTAAACATTTAAGTAGTGTTGATAGTGTGACCCTCTTTACAAGTGTATTACACTAAACTGGTTCTGTAGGAGCGTAGTGGTAAACTGTAACCATAAACCAGCAAATCAAACAGAAATGTATTTGAGTGAAGTGGCTGATTCATTCACACGAAAACATTAAAGTAAATGAAAGGTTTTGACGTCTTTCTGGGACCCTTGTAAAGGATTTGTGTTTGTCCTGGGCACTGCACTGTCCTACCACCAGGTGGGGTATCGAGGTATCTCTGAAAATGAGGACAGTGTTTCCCGAAACCTCATCAGCACATCTTTGGAAATCCAGAATGCAGTAATCATCAATATCAATAATTCATCAATAATGGAATCCCCTCTTCCTTGCAGACACAACATGAGACCTCCAATATGTTTGACCTGCAACCTGTTTTTTCTTTTTTTTTTGACTCCTTGTGCGATCAAATGTACTTGCTCTACCTCGGGCCATATAACAAATGTGGATTTAGCAAACAAACATTCGTCTCAACCTTCAAAGGGAACTGCAGTACTGTGTGTGTGGTCACATGGCAATGAAGTCCTGTCAGAGATGTAAGAGATGTGATTGAGGTCAGCGACATTCGGGTCCCATGCCATCGACAGCTATCATCCTGGCACAGGCGCGGTGACCCTGGCATACCAACAAGTGAGCCACACAGAGCGAGCTGGCACACATTAGCAGCAATGAGAAGTGTTTTTCATCAAGTATATCAGGTTGAAGATACCTGCTGTTAGTGACTGTGTTGCCAGCTGTGATGATGGTCAATACGAATGACCCTGTGCCATGTGTGGTTTATAGTGGAGTGGTCGCCACTGTTTAAAGCAACAAATGCATTTCTACACACCTTGACCTTTGTAGAAGCAGAACCAATTCTGATTCAACACAGTCCCTTAAGTGCTGCAACTTGACCTCTCTCGGGACCCTCCAGAAATGATCCATCCCTGGTCGAAAAACTTCTGAAACACACCACTACCTCAGCACTTTGGGTGTTTTCTTTGTCAACACAGTATCCTCACCTCATTCCTCTCAGACAGCTGAAGTAAATTTAGATCTCAGTTCAACTAAACCATCATTTAGAGCCAAGTGATGTGAAAAACAACGTCTCAATCTGATTGATTCTTGGAGATTGCGCCACATCTCTGCATGTGTCCTTGTCTTCCCCCTAAATGCTGTGTCCCATCCATCAGGGAGAAGAGATGAACGAGGATTAGCAGCCACAGGGTGGTGATCAGAGTGGCCCGTTCTTCTGAGCTTGTTTCCACCGAGACTCTGGATAATAATCAGAAGTAATCCGGATCAAAGGTCAAATCATCTGGAGATTTGGGATGAGAGGGGTGTTATGTCACTCGTGGTCTTTCCACTTTGCATGTGCAACACGATACAACTCCAACACGCTGCTCGTTAAAGGCCCTTTCCGATGGACGCCAGCCGATAGTTGTCATGGCGACCGGACAACAAACGCTCACACAGTTGTACATGTGAATGTTGAACATGACAGAACAGAAATAGATGACAACATGTATGACAAACAAGAGTCATCTGGGCTTTGAAGTTCTGATGAAGAGGACTCTGCTTCAGGAGCATGTGACCTTTGGAGCAGCAGCTTGTGCTGTATCCTTCCACATCACACAAGTTTGGTGCAGCGTGGGATATTGTTCATTAGAATAGTGTCTTCCCCTGCAGGCCAGGTTAAAATAGCTGCTCTGATCTCAGCTAGCCATTAGCAGAGGCTAGGTTGTTACGCTGGGTAAGGGAACCATTCGAAGACTGTGGGAGGATGAGCAAACATCACCAGGAGACGAGATGAAAGTAAATACTTGTTTTCTGAATTTACTTGAGCAACTGTTACCGGCTTGTTTGTTGAACTGGACTAGATCTCCTATGTGGACTAGCGGTGAAGCTAGGAGGCAAAAGAAAGCGCCTCATGATTCAGCACAGTGTGGCTCCAGAAACTTTCACATTTTCAGAGACACAAAATGAAATACAACAAAAGGACGTGTGTGTTACCAGATTCTATATTTCCTTTCCCTGCTGTGGAATTGAGGAACTCCTCTTTCTCACTTTGGCTGCTGCGTAGAAGCTTCATTTCGTCCTCAGAATCACGACATCATGTCGAACTGTCATGTGACAGGCCCAGAAAACATCCTCCAGTTTCCTCCTCTTATATGCCGGCCCAGTTCTAGACTGTGGTCGTGGAGTCATGGAGGTCTGGAGCATAAGGGTAGGGTTGTACCGTCGCTGAGTTCATCACCAAATACATGTTTCACTATCTTATTTTATGACCTACTAGTTTCTATGATGCCAATTGCTTTCTAACCCTCTCGTACTAACTCTTCTCGTACGCTTCAGCTGTTTATTCTTCTGTTTAAAGATGTTGAGACTATTTAAAAATCCCTTCCTCCCTCTGAAGAAAGCACGTGTTTCCTAAAGGATCCCAAAGTGTTTGGGTGTGAGCGGATTATGTAATCTGTCTCTCTGTTGTCTTCCATCTTCAAGTCAGCGATGAGCTTTTAGCGCTCAGAGGTCTCACATTCCTTTGGAAAGCCCATCTCATTGAACCCCCCTCCAGACAACACCCTAAAAAAAGACGTCCCGCCCTCTGTTCCATCTGGCAGCTGGACTAAGTAGTAGAACAAGGACTCTGAGTGACCCTGCACCAGTCATCAGCATCCCTGACCTGATGAAGGAGACGCATCAGAGCATGCTAGACGGCATCTAAGAGGTCCTACCATCTTAGTAAGAAGGTTTGAAACCAGCAGGAACCATGAGCACCTTCGGTTATCAGAAGGAGCTGAAAAAATACGAAGAGCTGGACGAAGAGGAGCTTCTTGCCACGCTGTCTAGTGAGGAGCTTGAAGAACTGGAAAGGGAGCTGGCAGAACTGGACCCCGATGACAACGTGCCTATTGGCCTGCGACAGAAAGACCAGACTGCCAAAATCCCCACAGGAAACTTTGACCGAGACGCTCTACTCAAGTATTGGGAAGAAGAGAACCACAGAATTCTGGAGGAGAAGTTAAGCCCAGAAAAGGTGAGGTCTCTTTGAGTCGACAGCCACAACACTCTGAGTAAAAAAAAAAAAAATCCAATTTAGTTAACTGAAGTGGAGGCTTAAAAGAACACGAAACCCACATTTTATTTATGAAAAATAATTTGTACATAAAGAAAAAAAATAAAAAACTAACAAAAAAAAATACCATCGGCACTGCAATACCAAAACTGCCTCTGCCGTGTTTACACAGACGTATAAAAAAGTTTTGCATCTTAGTAAAATCCCACATTGGTTGAAGTACAAAGAGTATCCACTTGGAAGTAGAAGCACCATAACTTGTTCCTAAGAGGGAAACAATGATGCTGATGTACAATTGCAACATGAAATATGAAATATTATTCTGCACATATTGCACTGTTTGTGTGCATCTCCAGTGATGGCAGCTGTCTCATTATAGCACCAGAAAAATGTTTTGTGGTTCTCGACTGATCCGGTCGGATGTTGTATACAGTTGTTCAAAGCCAAACATTGAGCATCAGGCAGTGCCATCTAGTGGCACCTGTAAATTAGGACAGTGTCTCATGAAGTCTCATCGATCCATCATTCACAGAAAGGTGCCAACTTCATGTAGAACTTTGTCCTGCTGTGTTGGTCTCACAGTACATAAGCGACGACAGGAAATAATTGAACGCAACATCGATGCAATTATTAATAAGACGCTTTTCAGTCATTCTCTGTGTAGGAAGACTGAAAATTCTCATCTGCTCTCACTGCCATCATGAACCAGCTGTGTTTAAATGGTCGTCACCCAGATCCATCCAGTACACTGGAGCATCATTAGCCACCACATCTCTGTATGAAGTGATTCTGCATCAAGTATTAATGTACAACAGGAATGATACATTTGACTTCATCCAATGCTGCCACAACGGAGTCACTCTCAAATAAAAAGTCTTAAAATATACTTATAAGCTCTAACAACTGGAGCCATCGTCTATTCCCGATGCAGATAAATGGAAAGAACTTCGGTGCCAAAATAAATCACATTTAATTTGTGTTTCAGTCGCGTTAATTATAGTTGTGAATCTTGCGTTTCACTGAACCTTAATTTGACGTCTATTTTTGCACGTGTGGTTCACATCTTCCCTTTAGTATGTGAGGATGGAGCAAAAGTGAGAGGCGTTATTTATACAGTCTGAATATATAGACATAGTGAGAAATAGCAGCTTTAATGAATGTCACTGAGGTTGACAAAGGTTTGTTATTTTGGAGAATGTCAGGCTACGACCTAATTTTACGCTCTGTTATCGACTGCAGGAGGAGCAGCATGATAAGAGCAGGCACGAGGGGGAGAAGGCAAACATCAGCAATGCCGACAAGTCTCCAGAGCACATCAAGAGCACAGACGACAGGAAGAAGGTCTTGCAGAAGGGGAAGAAGCTCTCAAGTGTGGAGAGCAAGAAGACCACAAAAGAGCAGGATGCTGAAAAGAAAGACGAGTGCAAGACGGAAGTGCAAGACAAGAAAACCAGACCAGACCAGACCAGTGCAGCTGTCACACCTGACAGAGCAAGTGGGAACCCGATCATCATCGAGGACGCTCTGGAGCAGGTTCTCCGTGACGATCCACTTATGAGTGAGGTCAACCTGAACAACATCGAGGACGTGTCGCAGGAGACGCTGCTCCGCTTTGCGGAGGCCCTCAGCTCAAACACTCACGTCTGTGTTTTCAGTCTGGCCAACACTCACGCTGACGACCGGGTGGCATTTGCCATTTCCAAAATGCTCTGCGAGAACACCTCCATAAGAAACCTGAACATCGAGTCCAACTTTGTGACCGGTCAGGGGATCCTGGCTCTGCTGGCAGCGCTCCATCACAACAGGACTCTGGTGGAGCTGCGCTTCCACAACCAGAGACACATCTGTGGTGGGAAGGTGGAGATGGAGATGGTCCGGCTGCTGAGAGAAAACACCACTCTGCTCAAGCTGGGCTACCAGTTCGACCTGCCCGGACCAAGGATGACAGCCACAAGTATCCTGACTCGAAACCAGGACCAGCAGCGCCAACAGCGGCTCCAACAAAAGAAGGAGCAGACTCCTTCGCTGACAATAGGCCACACCGCCGATACAGCCACTGAACGGAAGCTGCCAAAGAAGCCGCCTTTGTCCTCCAAAGCAGCTGAGAACGCCAACAAAAACACAATAAAGCCCACCCAGAATCCATCTGAGCCGCCCACCAGGAAGATAGCAGAAACAGTAAAGCAACATGAAGGTCTGAACAGCATTAAAGGCCAGTGCAACCAGAGGAAACCAAAATCCAAAAAGCTGAAGAATGGCTCAAACGAAAAGGAGAGCGTTGACATCCTCAAAGAACTCAAGAACTCTCTGAGACCCTCGGTGCAGAAAAGACGGGAGGAGCCTTCACACCTGCCGCTGCCACAAAGGTCGAGCCGTGACGACCTGATGGCAGCAATTCGTGGAAGCAGCATCAGGTCCCTCAAAAGGGTGAGACTTCCTTCTGCGCCTGTCAGAGGATGGAGGAATTATTTTCCTCCTGAGCAACATAATGTGGCCACTCAAAGCCATTAGAGGCCTCACAGTAAGTGCCGGCTGTCAGCAGACGACAGAATCTGTCACTCAACCACAAATTCCTGGCCCTGTTTGGGATATAAATAGCTCTTGATAAGACGTGCCGCTCTGGAGAGGGAGGCAAACAAGCGGATGTTCACCACAGAAGTTATCTTTGGAGACAGTCTCATACCGTGATTCCACCGAACAGTCAGGCTGCTTTATAAATAATTCTATATAAACAATCAGGAAGAGTAAAAACACTCAACTCCTTCTCTTGTTACCACAACATATTTAACACCAATACTACGTTTGAGAGGCTCCAGTTTCTGCTCTGACGTAACATGAGTGGGCCACAGCGCTCAGTGGAAACACTTAATAGACATGTATTTTAGGTTGCAACTGGCTCTTCAGGTGATTCAGCATTAAGTAGTGTGAAGGCACCTTGGTGCATTCATATTGATGATATTTGACTGTGCGACCTGATCTATTCTGCTGTCCAGTGAGGGCGAGAAATGCCCCTCTTCATTCATCCATGTTCACATTTTGCCCATCTCTGTTGTTTTGGTAATGCCAGCTAACAACAACGGTTGCAAACAGATTTTGCTTGCTGACTCCTGTCCAGTCACTGGTGCCAGTGGGCGTGTCTCAGGTGTCACCCCCCTCCTTGTGGACCCCTAGCTGCAGTAGAGGACAGTCGCATCATAACAGAAATGAAAGAGACTTTGCTGTGTCATTAGGTCTAATTCCGATGGTGACAAAGGAAACCCGTCTCAAAGCCACGCAGCAAATGCTAACTAGTGTAAAGACCCAGATCACTGTAGACTCTCCAGCTTCAATGAGAAACCCCAACAAACAGGAGTAGTAGTGCAGTACACAACATCATTTCCAGGGTTTATCCAAGAAAAGTTACAGCAAAATATAAGGCCTCTCACTATTAACCTGACCCACCCTTACCGTCGATTACTGCCGACATTCGCAGTGGCATCGTTCTCTTAAGCTCCTGCAATGATATAAAATGGATCTACAGTAGTGCATTGAGCAGCACCTTGCACTGACAGTGGGAGAGCACCTTCTCAATGGGGTGATGGTCCAGACCATATCCATGGTCACCATGTATGAAAATGGTGCCTCATGCGGCTCTCTTCCACACTTTGCGCCAGATGAGTTCTGGTGTTTTTGTAACATGACTGAGAAAATATATAAACAAACAAAAAACCCATTGATGGAATGACCTGGTGTACTCCGGTTCTTTCGACTGAGAATGTATGAGGACTTGTCTCTGCTCTGACATTATTAAGTCACATATAAATACTTCAGTTTCAGATTCAAACCCTCAACCTTCTTGCTTGCATCTTGCAGTGCTAACCATTGCGCCACTGTGCCGCCCTTCTCTGAAGTCATGGGTGTCAAACTGAAAATGGTGAAAACACACTTGAGCGTCTAAGTAGAACAGGAAACGGATTCACATTCTATTATTTTCACACTCATTCTGTCACAAAGCCTCTCAGTGGTGCCATGCTTCAATGTTGGGCCTAGTTCATGTGTCGGTGTTGTGGGCTGCATTAATGACTAGGACCTGCTGCACTTCAGTTTAAGTTTTCAATTTATTCAGATATATACATTTTAAGAATTTCACTCTCATTTGAAATTGACCTCACTTTGTGTTGCAGGTGGAGTTGAAGCAGACTTGAACCTGGATGCTGCTCTGGACTCTGATCTTTGCCCTTCAGTTTTTGACTCACTAAACTACAATTTCCACATTGTCACTTTGTGTTATGATGAATATGACATCACTGTAAATATCGTGAGGAAATGAAAGCGTATGTTTTAGTCACTCAGCAACATTTTTTCTATGTTTTAACAATCTGGATAGAAATCCACAGTTTTGGGATCTGTAGAAATAAAGCTGGAGTTTTACATCCTCCCTGAACAAGTGTGGTTGAGATGTGAATGGCAAACGTGGAAATATCAATGGACATACATTTAAATTAAATAGGTCTGATTTATTGATTTTAAAGCCAAAGTCCCCATAAAGCTAATGCTAAAGCACTCGCCTGAACAGGTCACAGCTTCGATGTGGACAGGGCAGTCGGCTCCCAGTGATCTGAACTGTCGGCCCAAACTCCTTTGCTCCAAACAGTTTACCAAACAGAGTTATTCTCAGACCAGACAAGTAAATCTAACTGTCGACCACGTAACACTACACCACAAAAACTCTGTCGTGGTTTCATTCGACCTATTATTAGCCGCTTCACAGCCGTCTGTCAGTCGACAAGTCGATTTATAAAACTCTTCATACAGTCACTCCAGTTCATTAAAACAGCTGCTGAGTAAATACAGCACCCCACGAGTGAGAGGAGGAGGTGGGGCCCCTTCATTACTTGACAAGATGCCACTTCAGTGTTAAACAGCTTCGGTCAGAGGGAGAAAGAAGAGTGGTGAGACACTGCTGGAGCTCAAGCATTAAGACGCCTCTAGAAACATCAAAGATGATCAGGCCGCAGTTGAATCTATCATCCTGACCGAAGGATTTATCTGGTTTTATTGAATGTATATCTATTCTGGGGGCTGTAGCTTCCAGTATCATCAAAGGACCCACTCTCTAAAAACACCTGTGTTGAAAACTGCACGTTTTCCAGGTTCAAAGGCACCTGCATTCACCTAACCAGGACAAATATGTTTTGAATTTAACCCAGAATGATGGGTGGGATATAATAACCCAATATATTGGGTAACGTAATGACAGCTCTGGGTTGATTGTATTACAAAAGTTAGTTACAATTCATTCTGTATTTTATGGCATTGAGCCCATCAAATGTCAGTATGGGGCGCTGGATGTAAAAATGAAGACACACATTTTTTTTGTGATTCAGCAGTAATCTTTTTCTCTGATTTAGCAAATATTTGTTACATATGAGACAATACACTCTAATGTAATAATGTTCCATTGTTTTAACTCAAATCTAAATGTAAATGTTAAATATAAATATAAATGTTAAATATAAATATGAATATAAATATAAATATAAATGTTAAATCTAAATCTAAATCTAAACATTAATATTTAGATTTTGATTTAGCATTTAGTTCTAACACTTAGGGAGATGAAACAATGAATCATTATTACATTAATGTGTAGTGTCTCATATGAAACAAATATTTCCAAAATCTGTGAAAATATTGCCAAAGATTTGTGCTAAATTAGGAAAAAAAACACGTCTTAATTTTTACATTTGGCGCCCCATACGTGAAACACACACAAAATTAGCCACCTCATGTATTTTATTTTTTTTTTTAGTAAAAGCAATGAACAAACACTTGCAACATTATCTCTGTTGAAAGTGCCACCATCCCTGGCACCCAGGACATGGCTTGACACTTGCACTCACCTAAACAAGGTTCAATATTGTGTCCAATAATGCAAGTCAACTGGGTTACTCTCCTGAAAACAACTCAGACTATAACCAAAACAACTCAACAATTTTGGTTTAACATAATCCTTCACTCTCTCGAGACACAACCCATAACTGCAACCTACTGTAAAACAAATCACCCACAAAGAAGGTCAGAGCAAAACTACAAAAAAGATAAAAAATAGTTTTTTTCCCCCATCATTTACTTCTATTAGAATTCTAAATATCATCATTTATAATTTATTGATTCAGTCCTTATATTTTTCCCAAATTCATGTAAATGTTTTGGCCCCCCTGTTTCTATAGTATTTCTATTGAAATACAAATAGCTTCTTAGAGTGAGCGCCACTCATAACAGCATTATTTCAGAAACAATGTCAGACTTTTGGAAAAATATTGTGGAGTTAAGTGACTTTATCAACTCCGCCTACGGAGAATAAACATATAGCCCCAGTGGCTCCCAAATACAACCGGCCTCCCAAGGTCGCTCAACTCTCCTGGAAGTTTTGCAGACAAGCCGCTCCGCCTCTGCCTCCGATTCCCATCACTGACTCTTCACCCTTGCCTTCAACGCCTTCTTTGGCCCCCACTGTGCCTCCCTCCCTCTCAGTGCAGAAAAATGGCAGCGCTTTCCCTCATCTGCACTGGGAGTCCTCCCATCCCAACTGACTCCCCCACCCCACCCCCCCCACCCCCGATATGTGCAGCCCTTGAGTTCTGTTGTTGTGTCTTCGATGTGCTCATGTGCTGAGGTGTTTTTTTCCGATGCGCCCCCACTCACAGGAGCCGAGTTTGGGAGTCGCTTTTTTTCTCCCTCCTCCTGCCTCGTGTTCTCTATTATTACTGTGATCACTACTTCTGTCCTCCCTGTTATGTCTTATGTCTTGTCGGACGGGAGTACAATTTCGTGTAACATTTTAATCATTCATAACTACATTTTTACTGAGCTTCCCCTTGACTGATTCATTCGCTTATGGAGTAAACAGTAAACATTCTTTCCTTTGTCTGTCGGCCTCAACAGTGGGATGAAACTTTGGTGGAAACTTTGATGGCTATTTGGCCGTTGACAGCATTCAGATGCAACAGGACAAGCACAAGAATTATGGGTGGGTTTGCTTTAAAAAAAACAAAAAAAAAGGCATAATTTTGTAAGAATATAAAATGCATTAAATAATCTGAACCAATTTCCCTCGACAACATCCCATATAGATATATGAAATCCCCAAATCGATTATACAGTGCAGTAAGGCCCAGAGTCTGAAATAGAATTAAATTAAGACAGATTCATATTTTCAATTTATCACTGATCTAGTGGGTTCTATTGACAGCAATGGCTGCCTGAGAATCTCTTTCATACGTAAGCAAAACTGAAATACTGAATCAAACCGAGCTCTTCCATAGTGGGATCGATTTGGGAAGTCTGAATCAATACCCAGCTCCAACAAGAGACAGAGCTTTATGGACAGATCTGTGGGCATCTTCAGGTGTCAGCAGACGATGGAGCCATGTGGCGACAATGGAAAGTGACTTTCAAAACGCATCACTCTGTGGTGAGAGAAGTGAACTGATCTGAAGCCGCAAAGAAACAAGGAGCCACAGGTCTCAGTAAATAACATTTATTTAAGTATACAATTTAGTATTCTCACCACCGTCCCTCCTCCCAACCGCTTTCACAGGTTTCACGTCAGAATCTCAGGTTTCAGTTGCAGCTTGGGTTGATAGTTAGAACAAGCCATTAGTTGTTCAGACGGACGATCACAGGCGTCGTCGCAGACCACAAGCTGCTCGCAAATGCCACACTTGGTTTATCATCATTTGCTGTTTTATTTGCTCCGTAGGGAGGCGTTTAGCGTTGCATTGCATAAAATGGTTTCTTGTATCTTTTCCACGCGTGTTGTTTGTGTTAATGACCCGAGCACGGCGAATGCTAGGTAACAAAAGACGATGACAACAACCAAGAGAACAAAATTCCCATCAAGTGTTGCAGCTGTTGATGCGCATCACACTACGTAAAGCTAAAGGAAGTTATCAGTCGTGATAGGTAACTATCGCAAACTCTTTATTCGACGTCTGTGAAATGTAACAGGTCTGAAATAAGATTTGTCTGCAAATATACAAACAAAGACACACAAACGGAGCTAATGTGTGCAAATATACTGCTTCAATGACAATAAAAAAAAGAACCCCACACGAGGCCGTGGGCCTCCGGTGTTTTGGTCAACGGTCGAAGGAGAACAAAAACAACGCGGCTAAACTACAACGTATTAAGAAAATCCCAAGATACGAAAAGAAGCACAGTAAGAAAATAGTGTTATCTCACATTTAAACCGACTGCAATCCAACACAAAGAGGATCCTGCCTGTTTGGTCGCACACACGCCTCCTGCTCAGACGCTCAGACAGCGGAGGAAAGCACGGACGAAGACGAAGATACTCTTGGGAAGTAACAAGCATGAAGTGTTTGCATCAGCAAATTATTGACCCTATCTAAGTTTGACCTTGAACTGACCAGTCCTACGCCTCCATAAGTGCCAACGAGACGACTTGTCAGGGGAAGTTACGGGTCTGGAACTAGGAGAGCAACTCTACAAACGTAACGGTCGAGGTATTTTCCCCTGAAATAGAGCTTTTGTTTTTTTAAAGGAACAAGAAGGGAGAAATAAATATACGGCTAATTCTGACATGTACACCGCTATTTTAGTCAGTTTTCCAAAGGACTTGTAGGATTAGGCTTTCGAGTCAGTGGTGTTCTGAAGGTATGTTGGATGAGGAGCGAGCCTTGTTGATGCTGGGAGAACTCTTGACTAGTCCTCCCACTCGTCGTCGTCCTCAAAGTCCTCGTCTTCCTCATCATCATCCTCGTCATCTGTCCAAGACATAATGGAAAACACTTCAAACCTGGCACATTTGAATTGGACAGAAATGAACTTCAGCGTCTCTCTAATTCAGGTTAAATGACACGGTACACCTGTTAGTCAAAATAGCTCCCTCCTGAAGTCTAGAAAAACAGTGGCCCAGTCCTCCACATCATCCTGACACACCCACACACGAGACTGCCATTTCCATTAGACTGAGAAAAGCCACTCGCAGAACAATGTTTCTGGCAAAGCAGTTGGTTGGAAATCCAATGGCACTAAAAATGCTCCATGAGCACTGGACGCACCAGCGAGGCTTCTGAAGCTGCGGTGAACAGTAGGAGCGCAGACCTACAGCCATGTTCGACACACTCACTCTGAAACACTTTCCCCTCCACCGAAATCATATTCCCGCCACTGACTTTTTTTGAACCACTATTGATGATACTTGAGTGATTTTGAAGGAAATACAGAAGGTAACAGCAGTGTCATGACTGGAGAGCGGATAGAATGTTACTTGCTGACATAAACGGCAGCATCCAGTCACACGCTCCATGATAAGTAAATATGAAGATACCACGGTCACCACGACAGGACTGATAACTAGTGGTGGAGAAGTGGTACTGCAGCAGTGGTTCGCCTCTCACTGGTGATTTGAGTGAGAGGCGGGGCAGTTTGACAGACACATCATCATCTATTGGGACCATCTGGCTAAATTGACTGGACGGTGTCTGTCCAGGACACTACGCTCCACAGTGTTGTCACCACTGAGGTACATGATAACCAAACATCTGGTCACATTGTTTCTCATCAGCTGACTGACCTGAGGAGTGAATGGCTTTGCTCCTCTTCTGCATCACTTCCATCAAAGCGCCCACGATGCCTGCAGTCGGTGCTGGAGTCGGAGGACCGGACTCCGGGTGGTCTGAGACCTGCAGGAAAAAGAAGCCCAGTTATGGAAAGGGTGAAGGCCTCCATAGCCAACAGAATGGTCGCCTGGTCTGCACCGAGACAGAACCAAATTCCCTCAGCCAAAAAAAGAGAAAATCTCTTCACACTTGATCAGCTCACCTCATAGACAATGACACCAAGTGTGACCCCAAGATGTCCTCCAGACTAAATGACTACCAGAGTGAGCTACTTGTCAGACGTACCGTCTTCAACTGGATCCCTTGTCGGATCTGGTCCAGCAGGGCATCTCTCCCGGTGCTGGAGGCTGGTTCTCTGTTGTTCTGCTCCACCTTCTTCAGCTGGGTTCCTCCTCTGATCTGCTCCAGCAGCGCAGACTTCCCCCCAAGGTTTGGTGAGTGAAAGGACTCCCCGACACCATCCAACTCTGGAGGAGGAGGTGGTCCGGGGGGAGGCGGAGGAGGAGGAGGAGGTGGTGCAGGAGCTGAGCTGGAGCCACCGTTTATGGGAGATTGATGGGCCAGCGGTGGTGGCGGAGGGGGTGGAGCTTGAGGAGAGCTAGAGTGCAATGATGGAGGAGGCGGAGGTGGGGGCTGATGGTGGTGGTGGTGATGCGGAGGAGGAGGTGGCTGATGGCCTCCTCTGGTAGGAGGCGGCGGTGGGGGCGGAGCACCCAGGGTTCCAGGCCGGGAAGGTGGCGGAGGAGGAGGAGCTGAGGCTGGAGCTCGTGATGGAGGAGGGGGAGGAGGAGCTCCACGTCCTCCTCTGGAAGGTGGTGGAGGTGGAGGGGGAGCAGAGCTGTGTGGGGGTGGAGGAGGTGGTGGCGGACCCCCACGAGATGGGGGTGGTGGAGGAGCTGCAGGAAAGAGCATAAGCATCAGAGTTAACCAACTCCTGCTGGACACTCAAGGAACAGGAAAGAGGAAGACATGTTGGAAGAACACGGCAGCTGCTGGCCTCTTCAGTGAACCACCCATTCAAACCGCACCACAGAAAAGTGACGTGTCTGAACTCGGCTTCAGATGAGTTTAAAAACCAAAATATAATAATAGGCCTTATCATGAATTGATCACTTCTGAATATTTGACAGCAATATGATGGAATCTGTGCGCATAAGCTCAGACATCAGCGTCAAAGTGCTCCGGTGATGATAAAACCACATGCTGAGCACAGAACACCACTGTTAGTGAAAATTTCCATCCATCAGCACAAGCTCAACCGTCTCCATCACGGATGTTTTGGTGATGACATCACATCATATGATGTGGAGCACCTGTACTAGTTGGAACTGTGTTAAGCCATGAGGAGGGAACTCACTGACGCTCCCCTGAGGCGCTGAGAACAGGTGAACGTGAATGACGGCTCGCGGCGCTCTGTGACGAGAGCGCGAGTCTGCTTGACTTGAGATTCTACTTCTCTGTTCTCCTGCTGTCACAGCAGTGCAGCATGAATTAAACATGCACACCAGTGTCACAGTCGGTCACCAGGACTGACAAGCCAAAGTTGAACCGGAATATCAATTTCACACGGCAGGAAACCACAGCACGACTACAATCTCAAAAATCTCTAACATCAGTGACACAATTTGAAGGTTGGAGAACTGGGTGCTTCACCTTTACCCAAGTACAAATACTGTTTGGTGGTAGAGATAGGCAGGTTATTAAAACCATCCCGAGATGAGAAATCACAATAAATAAATTCAAATTGCATTATGGATGGCTGGCTCTCTGTATTTTGGCAGGAACACCTCCTTGTTCGAAGGTGAAACTTAATAGTTAGAAACTCCTTTGAAATACTGGAGTGCGTCTTCAACATCGACTGAAAATGTGTTTGTGCTTAAGTACCATTTAAAGTGTAGTGACTGGCAAATCAATGTCTCCAGTCTCTTGTAAAAGGTATAGCCTTGCAGTGTACGTGACCTCAGAGACTGTGGTTTTATCTTGGGGTCCAGTCGGGGCTGACAATGAGTGCTCAGGGATGTTTGGAGCTTTGTGGTGGCTGGCAAAAGACAAGACGCCGTGCTTATATATCCAGTATAATGTGCATCTGTCGGCCTTGTTGTGACATGACGATGTTTTGGGAGAATCTAGTCAAGGCAGGGAGCAGTTTTTCCCGGGTGGCACAGCTGTGTGGAACCCTGCACGTGTTGTTATGATTCAAGTCAGACAACACGGCTGAAATCTTATCTAACAAAACCAACTGGGACTCTGAGTCTCAAATAGGAACAGCATACCTGGCCTGTGTTCACCTCACCTTGCCTCCTTAGCTCGTTCTTCACGGCCTCCACACCTCCCTTCTTCTCAATGAAGTCGTAGATGACCTTGGACGTCTCCCTGTCTTTCAGCTGAGCTTCTGAGATCCCACACATATCGAAGAGGTTCTTCAGTTCTGGGTCCAGGTTGTTCAGCTGCAACAGTTTTCAAACACAAGTTCACATCACCTACAATGACATTTAAACATACGTCTCTGGCATTTAAACCGTAATGCTGCCGCTGAACTCAATATTCGCGATACATGGTTGACCCCTACTGACCAGTTGGTGGAATTTTTTCTTCCTTGAAAATTGGACCTTCAGCAGCTGCATGCTGGTCAGTTTTGGGTGATACTCACCAGCAGCTCTGACTTTACACAATCAAACAAGCATCTGAGACACAAACTGATTTATTGGAGACACAAGCTTATATTCATCTAGTAAACTGTAAAGGGCAAAAGACATGCTGCTATGTTTATGAAGAGTCAGTCAGTACTGGGAATAATAGAATCAATAGATTAACCAAAGTCCCATTGGATGTGCTGCATTTAAAAGTTTTCAAACAAACCACAGTTATTGATCAAACACATTCAATCAAAAGTGCTAAAAACATAAACCAAGGCAGCAAAAATGCTGTATATACTCAAGTGACGCTAATGTGTCGCTGACTCAGCAGCAAACTGCAGAGTTAAAGAAACTCTGTGATTATCATTTGGAAAAAGCACGTCATTCAAAAACACACGTTCAAATACTGGATGCAAATCTACTATTCAGACACATCAAACCGTCGTGACTCTTGTGACTCTGTCAGATGCAGCCTGATGCATGTGAGCAGGAAGCAACAAACGCCCTTTGTGTGATGTCGTCATGTAGCCGCTACACAGGTCACTATTGTCCCTTTGCTTGTGTGTGCGTGAGTGAGAATTTGAGTGTGGGAAAGGGGTACTCACATCAAACCCTGTGTTCGGGTCCCAGCCCACGTGACCGATGTGCCTGGACAAGGCGGAAGAGACATGTTGAGAGGAGCATGAATACATGCAAACATACGCACAGTCCTCCAGCACACGAGTCAGTTGTGAGAATGTGCATAGACACAAAAACAATAAGCCTTATTCATGTGCTTAAGACTCTACGTCACATGTTTATGCTGAGAGAAAAAAAAAGTGTAAATTGTTGCCGCTTATTACAGACACTAGGGAACCTATCAGACACTTGACCTGCTTATTCTAGCCACTTGAACAAAAGCAAATATTACACAACCAATGCAGGCTCAGAAGACAAAACACTAACAAACCAGCAAGATATTTAGTTGCAATACACTCTAGTGCAATGTGTTTTTTACCTACAATGTATCAGATATATATGTATTTTCTTGCAAGTGCACAACACAACCAGGAGGCAGAAATGAGCTCAATCTATCTTTTTTTTTTAGACTCTCTAATGCACTGGAACAGAAGTGTAGCAGGAAATAAAAGAGGCACTATCAAGCGGCAGCGTGGAACTCCCGTGCTGCCGAGGCACATTAACATGCAGCTTTCCTAATTGGAATCCACTGACTAGTAGAGGCAGCAGGATACAAAGTTGGAGGTTTGCCAAGTTTCCTCAGCGCAGTGGTGTGAACATTGATTCAAGACAACACATTAGACAAGCCACAGTACAATGCGTAAATGAATTCCTCTAACAAACCTACAAGCTTGTCAAAGGCAAATGAGCATTCTTCAGAATAATTTGGACGCAAGCAGAAACACTGAAATGATTTCTGCCATTACATATCTAAAACAAAATCCACTTAGATATTAGGAATTATACAGGATCTCTTATTTGCAGTTATAGTTCATCAAAAAAGTAATTGAAAGAGGGTAATATAAAACTGACGGCCAGCTGTTACAAGGCAGAAGTCCAGGATCTAGAAGGAGCTGGGCCACCTGAGCTATTCCAGCTAACCTTTCATGCACTCCGAGTAAGGAAACAGGACTCACTGGAAGTTGCTGGGCGTTCCGATGTCTGCCTTCGTCAGCTTCTTCTTCTTGTTTTTGGTCTTCTTGTCCTTGCGGCTCAGCCCTCCGTGACTCAGCATGTTGTTGATGTGGTATGGCTGCTGGTGGCTGTGGGAGTTGTGGAAGCGGACATTGTTGATCTCGGGGTTCTTGATGTCCACAGTGGCCATGGGTAGAGCTGGACCTGAACACAGACAGTAGTGTCAACCTTCAATGGGAAGAAAGAAACAATCCACCGACTGTTCCACGATACTGACCCACATTTGACTTATTGTAACATTCAGCTTCATGTTTTATTTAAGGTTTACCAAAAAGAAGAAACTAATTTGATATACTTGAGGCACCATAAAGCAGCCGTCAATCAGCATTTCAACACATCGCCCCAGTGATCCAACCTCTCTTCGGGGGCCGATACACACTATAAACCACAGGTAATAATAGTAATCCAGAAATTATGACTTCAAATAAAAAGGAATGGAAAGTTGACGGTGGGGCCAGTATTTTGTTGTATTCAACACAACAACGGTGTATGACTATTTCCTCAGAGAATATTAAGAACCTCATTATAAGAGATCAATGCACAACAAACCCAAAAAACCTCATTGAGGTGAGCAACCCACAGGCACTTTTAAACGCAACACTGCCAATGTTAAATCTGTCCAGAAAAGAACAAGTGTTTGTTCAATCATCTGAAAACATTTAGATTTTATTAACATGGAGTAAAGAACTACTAACAGAATGATTGTACCCAGCAGATGTGCTGCTGTGTCGTTTCATCAAATGATTTTCTCTGGTCTGATGATTTTTTTGTTACTATTTAATATTATGAATATCTCTGTTCAAGTCAAAATGTTTACCATAATATTAAGGAAACTTTAAAGGAATTGATAACTTTTCATTTAACAGGCCAAACCAAGAAGTTAGGGTTAGTTTTTAGCAGTACTGGTAAACTCACAATTGACATGTACGTTTTTGCCAAAAGTCAGTAAAAACACCCAGATGTCAGAAGTGTTCAACAACCAATTCACCCATTTCTGACCAAAAAGGGGTGAAGAACAAAAGCAAAACAAAAAACCAAAAAAATAATCTATCAAACATCAGGGAGATTTTAATTTGGTCCTCAAGAGCTCATAATCTTTGTAACTCACAGCATCTAGCAAGAGCACTAATCCATGACTAATCCAAGTTCAAATCCCTGGACGCCCCATGACCACTCGTGTCTAGGACCAACTGATGTCTGAAGTCTGCAGTCTTTCACACGTCAACTGAGAGGGTTCCAGTGGTGCTTGTTTATTAGATCAGAAGGACGGATACTCCAGTAACAAGAGCAGATCTCTGAGAAATAAGGCAAACTAATAATAAAACCTTGCCCTCAAAGATGCTTCGCGGAAATGAAAGAAGAGATGAAAAGGGTCTTGTTTGTTTCAAGAATCAAGAAAATCTCCCTTGGCAAGTCAAGAGGCGCAGCTTTGAAACAGATCCCACCAGAAAACTGCTGTCAGAACCCGAAGGGACGAATTGTACAGACATGGTGCATCTGCAAAAAAGAGCAAACTACTTTAAATTTGAGGATTTAAGACGGACTCATCACATGTTGATTAACATGGCTCAGCTGGACCCCATGCTGTTCCAGATTAAACATCTCCTGAGGCAAAGCAAAGAGGAGATTTGAGATACTTCTGCACGGTACTGAATGGCACAAAAGTTACCTGAATCAAAGAACTGGACAAACACTGAGTGGCTTTTAATGTTAAGCTGTAACAGAGACCACATATTGTAGTTCCTCAAGAAACTGAGTAAGCAGTTTGATCTTCGCTGTGACTCAGGTCACTTGGATCCGTTTCAAAAAGTGGCCAACAAGTGCACAATAAAAAAGTTATGAGGAACTAAAAACCAATACTAAACAATAACAATAGCAAAAAATAATAATAATTCTACAAAACACAGGAGAATCACATTATGCTACGTAAAGTAGATAAAGAAATTCAGTTATGTGGACAGTGCAGGAGACTTATAGACACGTAAGACGTGACTTTTGGGGCTGATATACAGTATATTAGTGCAGCGCAGGTGTGGCAGTGTTCTATTTTTTGTTTTAACGAAATGGGACCCGGCATATTTATGTATACTGTAGTGCAAAAAAAACAAAAAGTACACAGGAATTACTCGAAGTAAACACAATGAATTAAATGTGCTCAACAAAATTGATGAGAAACCTATATGTATTTCCACATGACATCAGGAATGAAGAGCCCAGCTGTGCAAATACACATCAAATTGACTGACACAGGACAGCAAGTCTGTGGCCGCTGCGACAGCATGGCTGAGAAACATCTCTCTCTCTCTCGATTACATGAGCAGTTGAGTGTTCAAGACTTTCAGTTACTTGTCATAACTTCATAGTTGCAGCAAGCAACAACAAACAAACAACTTTGATCACTGACTAACCCTCTGCTCCGCAGGGATATGGAATCAATCGTCAATCATTACATAATTTCCCTTGGGATTAATAAAGTTTTCTGATTCTCATCTCACTCATACGGACCAGTAGCACTACCAACCAAGGAGAGTGTTTCAGGTAACACGGAAGATGAACAACTAAGGAGTACATGATCGATTATTCAGACTTTAAAATACACATTTTCAAAACACGTTTCAAAAAAGGACAGAAAGCACAGTGCTCTGTGAAGGCTAAATGCATTTTCACACACTGGAATTCCAAGTCAAAACAAAGTTCAGTCACAGCAAGGATTACAGATTAGAACCCACCACTCACCCACAGAATCCATGTGGGCTGCATATGGCACAGATGGCTTCCTGCTGACCCGATTAACCTGCGACCGACTCAACTCAGTGTCAGTGTGCTGCTGACGTGTCAGGGAATGCCCCGACTCTCAAGCTATTTGTCATCCAGTCACGCTAATATTGAAGAGCACTTAGCAGGAAGACATGTTTAAACCCAACCACAGCCAAACAGTGAGTGGTCCTGGTTTGACCTCAGGCACACAACTCTTAAAAACTCAAGCAACTCTGCTTGCAGTGGATCTCATCACATACAAGATAACACTCATCTGCTGAAATGGAACAGAATTAAAAAACAACCCAAAAAACGAGTAGGACGCTGTCGACCTAAAATGAGACGTCCTACTTAAAACCCAGAAAGGGGTGAGCTGATTTAAAATTCCATTGTGTCTGCTCATCATGTATGAGAATGAGATGGAGCACAGCATTCACGATTCCTGCTGCAACATAAATTATTTAATCACCACGCCCAAATAACAAGCAACTCCTGTTTCTAAAGCAACTTATGACACCGCACAAACGTAAGTACTGATAAATGCAGAGGCACTGTGCTGCATTTAAACAGCACAGACATTAACTTGAACTGTAGCGAAACGTGCAGTAAATCGTGCCAAAAACTAGCTTTGAAACAATAAACCACTTCTGTGGTGAATAGTGCAAATGATTACTATACAGACCGAATAACAAAGCCTTTTGGGATGTGAATAAAATGATTCCAGTCAGTTACAGAACAGGGACAGGACAGATCAGAAGGAGGAGGTGACATCTTCTGCATCATGTGACGAGTAGACCCACAGAATGGTAGGATCCCACCACGGTGACTGCCGACACCACATGTGTGAGTATGACTAAAAATATTTTGTTGTGACTTCAGAACATTTTTTTTTTTTCGCAAAAGTGACACTGCAATTTGGTAATGAAGATACAAAAAGGAGGAAGCAAAAATGGAAGTGGACACACGGCTCTCTTAGAGATATAGAGTGAACAAGTTCGGAAAAAAGCTCAAAAACAATATTAAGTATCCAACATACCATTTTTAGGATCACCTCTCTTGTCTGCAAAAGAAAAGTTAAAACAATTTTAACTTCAAAAGTCAGCTATAAAGCTTGAAAATGAAGTCTGAGATTCTAATAGCAAGGGATACTGAATAAGGGTGCGAAGGGAGGATTTGTTGAGTTCATTGTTAGAGTTAGTATGATAATGAAAGTTGCAGGACAAATATGCTGTTTCATGTTTGCTAGCTGGAGGCAAAGATTGAGCGAGTGAGAGATACAGTTTAGGACGTCTTCGAGACAAGCAGAAGAGATGCAGGCTCTCTAGCGTGGACCATAAAAAACCCTTGCGCCACTCCTCCGAGTGTTTGAACTCTGCCATCATCACAGTTTGAGAGGTTCACATCAAAAGGTCGGCACACTGAGGGGTGCTGGATAGAAGCCAGAGCAGCTCTGCAGACATTCACAACAGACAGCTTCACAAGCAGAGAAGAAGAAACCCAACTTAAGAGCAGCAGAAAAAGAAACCCGTCCCATACAGACCTCGGTCCTGGTCCAGAGAGGCAATACAATCATGGACAGAAATAAAGCTCCATGTGGAGAGCAGCTGCTTTATATGCAGATATGCTCCACATGCAAGCAAGAGCTGCTTTGTGTTGGATTTGCCCACACAAGCCGTCATACACTTCAACAACTGGTAACAAACATTGATGGAACTCAACTCACTCTCAGTAGTTTTCCAGTTGAACTGAATACAGAGCAGATACTGCCCTGTACTGACGATTGACTTAACTTTGACTTTACATTGTTTGATCTTTTAATTTCACTTTTTTGTAGTTACTGATGATTCCAGATGATATGTTGACTTCACTTTAGCTACTTATCAAATATTGAACGGCTTATCTGTGATGGAGTGATAAAAGAAGCCAATGAATTATGTGTTCTGGTTGTAGACTTGCTCAATAATTTACAGCGTTCACTTAATATATTACAAACCTATATTGGCAACAGACTGACATTTGTTTACAGAGATGTCAGCTCCTCACAGCTCTGGCCAGCGCACACACATACACACACACCTGTGTTCAAAAACTGCTCTGGAGGGGCAATGTTGACTTTCATCAACTGACTCAGCAAGACCCCAGTCATCAGGAGTCAGTCCCTTCAATCCCCTCATTTCCATCATGAACAGCTTAGGAAACCTTGGAGTGCTGACCAGTGCACATTACATTTAGGTCACTGATGATATTTCCTGTCTCACCATTATCTGACTAGAACAAAAATACATCACCACTGTGGACAAATATGTTTGTGTTCCAAGACAATTGGATTCAATAAAAGAAACTGTTACATTAGTCAGAACTTGAGTGAGTCAAGGGACATGTGAATTGTTAGAAAATGACGTTAGAAGTTTTCCAAAAGCGATGGGTGAAGCAGCTATAAAGCAAGGGAGGAAACAGTAAAAATGGAGAGACTTACCAGTTTTACGCTGCCTTCTATTGAGAAGGTCATTTATTGCAACTCGAAATCTTTTGGCTTCTTCTTCGCTGGCGAAGTTCAGACCAACTTGACTGGTCTGTATGAAAATTGGAGAAAGACAAGATTGCATCATCAACAACAATATATGCCGGCAGTTAATGTTTTGAGAGACGGAGGAACAGATCTGGCGTTTCAAAATGCATAAACAATTGGGTCAATGCGACACCAAATTAACTATGGTCAGAATGATCCATAAAATAAATCTAAAGACCATTGCTACAAACAGCAACTACAATAATAATAATAAGGGGAAAACAGCTACAATTAACAAAACATTTTGGGGTCAAGAGACGTGAGCCTCTCATAACTCAGAGGTTGACCTCATACGAAAATGAGTTATTACAAAACAGCAATGGCTGGCAGCTTCTATACTTGAACATGCAAACACCAGCCTCCAATGATGTTGAAAAATGAGACTTACATTTAAGTTTATTTATTTCAAAGCCATAGTCAATGTAATAGGTTCACGTCACAAATAGGATTTAGATTAGTGGGGAAATTCAAGGTGTTACAGCAGCATCAGTGAATGACAACAGACACTAGTAAATCTACATGCAACTCCTTATTTCTGTCAATGTAAAACTAAATAGGGTGAGCAAACCATAAAACCTCAGAAGGAAAACTAACAGCGATTGTCACACCTCATTAAAACAGACTGAGAAAGGCTTCACAAGCCTTTCTGAATACTCACGTCTCCTGCAAATGTCATGAAGTAGGACCTGGAGCAGCTGATGGAAAAGTTGTGATACAGTTCCTGTTCGAACATGGTTTTCCCTTCCTGAAATAATAAATACAAAATATACCGATATGAGGACTGTCACAAGAACCAGCACTACGGTACAAACACTCAAAAAACACAACGATGTCAGTATGGCATATACATGCACATCAATTCCTCGATGACCTCTGTTGAGGTGAGGTACGAACACAACACTTCACCTTGTCAATAAACCAGGTAGTTCGATACTTTGCATTCGAGATGGATAGATGTCTGCTAAAATTGCTAAAACAACTGAAGACGGTCAATGGGCGTATGGAAAGAATTGAAGGTGAGACGGGTTCAGCTTACTACCACAACTGAAGACAGCCTTAGTACAGAAAAAAAAACCCCACACAAACGAACCTTGATGTCAAACACTCTGATGAAGTATGACCTCTGAGGGTTGTCTTTAACCAAACAGGCCACTCCACAGCACTTCTTCAGCCAGCTACAGCTCCGATCAGACCCGTACACCTGGACCACTGCTGAACACAGACTCTGAAACACAAACAGTTACAAAGTTTAAAAAAAGCAGAACAGAGCATAGAAGATGTAGAACAATACAGTATACATTCCAATGACTATCCTATTAGCGGTTAGCTTTACACTCTGTTGAGTTGGTTCTCTTTTGTGTGTCCTGACTTCTCATGTGCAGTGTTCTTTGATGTGTCTTTATTCATCGACATGATCAGCAAATAATCTGTGTCATCATGCACTTATTCCCTTATGAAGAGTGCAGGGGAGCTGTGGCCAATCCCAGCTGCAGCTCTCCTTGGGGCAAGACCCTGGACAGCAATTTTAGTATTCTGCCACGAGGCAGGTTTTCAATCACTGCTGTTTGACTCCAGCCACTTAACATGCCTAAATATTATGACACGAAAGTTGAATGAGGCTTTCACAAATGTTGGATCACAGGAAACATCAAATACAATGGAAAAATGTCACCATTTTTTATCATGTCCCAGCAAACACCACACAACTGATAATAATTTGCGAGCCCGTCGCTCTGTTCTGCATATATCCAGGCCAGAATTCCTGTGAATGATATGCCATTCATTCTCATTGGACCCAGGTTTGGCTAACTCCATTTCCACTGAGGACTCACAGATGTCAGATCAAACAGAAAATGTAGCAGCTAAATCACGAATGAGTGGACTTGAACTCACTAAAACATTTTAAATCTGAGGACCAGGGCAAACGCTTCTCACAAGAGGAGGGTAGTCGAATAAAATGAACGAATCAAGTGCATCATTTACAGCTCAAATTTACAGTGTTGCACAATTCTACAAATCTATAGCTCTTGACAGACGACAGGAAGGAAACTTAAATGCAGCTGATTATCATTCCTCACAGCCTCCAAGTGGTTTTTAGCGCCAACATGCCTCAACTGACAGCAGCTTCCTGTCCTTTTTTGTTTTGTTTAGAATGGAAATTGTGCCTCCAGTCAGCAGTTAAACACATTATCAGATGGGCTGAGGTCATGTGACCGTCTTGAGTTGCCAAAACCCTTGACACTCTGTCCAGCAAATCTCCAGGGGTTCTTTCACCAAGCTGTTCTTGAAGAATCTTGTTTATGTGCAAGAGACATTTTAAGGATTGTTTTACAGAACTATTTAAATAAAATGCCGTATGTTGAATAGGTGTACAAACAAGTGACTTTACTCTAAAACAGAGATTAGTATCCAAATAAAGAGTTTTGTTTAGATAGAGCTGCACTTTTGACCACACATCCGCACACTTTACTCATGCTTTTTTTGTCAGCCGCAGTGAAATGTTCTGGCTCATGAAGACTGCGGCAAAAAGAAGGAATGTGCTTAAAAGTAGAAAGACAGGTTAGCCAATATGTTTAATCCAATCATGAATATAAATCTTAAAAAATGCTATTCCCCAAACAATCCACAAGCATGCTTTTATAAAGGTCAAACAGGAAGTGGGGGTGAATTTAAACAGCTGACAGTAAACTTTTAAATCTCCCAATCAAAGCGTCTCTTCAGTGGTTGACCTTCGCAGTGAGGAGGACAGGACGTGGCGCTGCTACCCTCAGCACTCCTCAGTCCTTGCAGACGTGTGATGTGTGGTTTCTGCCCAAGTTTCATTGTAAATCCTGTGCCCCAGTTTCGAAGATTTATCCAACAGGGAGGAAAAAGGAAATGCCAATGAGCCCGTTTCCTTCTCCGTGATTTATGATGAGCAAGGGAAAACACTTTTCAACATGGAATCATCAGACAAGGTCAAATGTTTGCAGTTTAAAGCCTCATAATGCAGCCTTGCAAAATCCTCATCTGGGGAAAGTATGCAGCGCTAAAGACCGATAAGACCCATCATCAGCAAAAAAGTTGCGAACACCAAGCCAGAGTTTTTTGTTTTACTATGAAGGTCAACAAAAGACTGTAACCAGACCAAAGTCTTTCTTTTATTATTCAACTTATCTCAGCATCGCCAACTAAACATTTGCTGAGTGGTGTGGCAACAGCTTTATCAGGGTCTGCCAGACTTTCCTTTCCCAGGCCACATCAGCCAACTCAGGCTCAGAGACCCAGAGATTTTCCCATGCTGTGGTGAAGACTTCCATTTCACCTGCTAACTTGATCTCCTTCCAGATTATCTACACTTGGAATGATACAAACATGACTGCATGCTTAGTGTCACCGACAACAACCAATGCATAACTAGAAAGACGAAATACCGTTTTTTTTTTATTCCATGTATACAAAAAGGTTTCTGTCACATACCACCATCAATTCCATTAGGATTCTGACATATTCTTACAAGTGGGTAAAACGTCGCTGTCATCTTGCAACATCACTGGAGGTACTCAATGTCGACAGACAATGGTGCGCTCTGCACTGAAACGGTGGAAGTAGCTGCAATACCAGCCAACAATCGGTCAACAGTTTTTGAGGAAGAGCCATGTAAATGAAGGACTTATTTTTATTCAAACCACGTGGTTGTGGAAGCGATGACTCAGACTACTGTGAGAGGATGAAGGGTCTGAACATGAAGGTTATGAGAAGGACCAGTTATGTAAACGTAATGTGAAACTCTCTTAAGAAGGGTCAGCAGTACTAAACATATAAAAGGTCATTTAACGGCAATTATTGATGCCAATGTTTTGATAGTGCTGGTATCATCACTTTGGTTTGAAAACCATGGCCATTTCCAGTCAGTTTTGAAACTCACTTGAGGCAAACTTTCAGGGCAAGATAATCCTGCAAAGCGGCAAAATGCCGATGGTTGCCACTTGGCTGTCATTCTTTAAACTTGATTCGCCACTTAATATGATGCTCTTCATGGTTATAAAAACAGGCTTACATCCTCACTCGCACGATTAGAACAGCCAGGTACCATGATCTGATACTGAAGCGCTTGTTTACACGCATTCTAATGGTGCGGCAACAGGATCTATTCTAGTGACACCACAAAGGCTTGTTTCTGGTTCTCGCTTTGTGCAACACTTCTCAGAATTTGATTCACATCTATTTTGTCTTGTAATTCAACAAGCTTTGCAAATACATAATTATGACATACTGCATAGTTATACATTACTCCAGTCTGTGACACTTTCAGGTGTCATAACTAATAATAACAGATGCATACAAGACCAGCCCTCAAAACTTCAACACTGTGCAGCAATTCAACAGCTATGACTGGCAGTGTGGCTCGCTTTTAAACTCTAGACAGGTTTAGGTGAACTGAAGATTCTCTTCATGTTCAGGTCGGCGGAGCTACAGCAGTCAGCAAGGACCAACGAGTGCAACATACTAAAACAAACAAGAACTGTGTTAGCAAACACAATTAAAAGAGAGACAACATGGCAGGTATTGTCTTACAGCTGCCTCAGCAAATGTTCTTTTAAAAAACCCAAGACAAAATGGTGTACTGCAATTGAAGACCACAGGGAACAAATAGAAAGGTAAGACAATTGAAGCAATTTATTTCATAGGGCTCAACTAGACAATATAGTATTACTTCAAATGCTTAAAACATCTAAAGAGAGAGAGAGGAAGATATTCTCTCACTCTCTCCTGCCAATCACAGACGTAAACATAGTGAAAAACAGTGACCGTGCCCGACAATGTCTTTCTAGATCACAAGCCCATTTGAGCACTAGACAGTACAGTATGTAGCAGAAGGCCGCGCCACTAGTCTATTCTGTTTCGCTTCACTCGTGGAATGGTGTGTACAACTTGCTCCAGTTGGTGCTCAATTTCTGAAGAGGCTTCAGCTGAACCAGAAGCACACTTAGGGGGATTGATCACCATGAAAAACACTGTGGCTGCAGACCTGCACCAGCAGAAGGTGACTCCCAGCCAGGTTTCTAGGAATTGTTTATGCGATTTCAGTTGTATAGAACATGCATCTATGTTTGTAATAAAATATAAATGAAATTGGTAATTAAGTGTGCATTCTTGCCTTAGTATCAAGATATAATATTTAAATATTTGAAGGAATTTTTCTGAATATTACAGCACAATGCAAATATTCCACAGACGCTTGATTAGAAAAAAAGCTAGAACAAATCTTGCAGAATAAAAAAAGCAATTCTATTTTTTTCTCAAGTCGTTCAGCCCTATACACTAAGTAAACAAGTACATGCTAAATATATATATATCAGGCTCTTCAACCATTATCATTTCCTTAATTTACAAAGATATTTATTAACGCAAGTAAATGTTTTTACCCTCAAAATAATAGTCTCAAAACACTGACTAATATGGCCATTTTAAATGCAGCGTGGACTATAGAAAGTAATCTCCACTTGAGTCATGGTCGGGTCTCCAAACCTGTCTTGTCACGAGGCATTAAGGATTCTTTGTGCTGCAAATGTAACTTGACACAGTCTGGAATAAACAGTTCAAAACATAAAAAGCGTTGCAGTTTGGTAACGTAATAGGAAAGTCACATCTGGCAGATGGACAGCCTCGCTTATGTTCAGTTGCTGCTGTGGTGATTCAGCTCAGGTGTTCCGGGTCGATGCGGCAGAATCAGCCAATTACAAAAAGTGCCTAGTCGTCTATTGAACCACCTTGGAGTAGGTCAAACCCATCTGTGGACAATTGCCTTGGACGTTGCTGAGGTCGTCTGGGAAGTTTTTCCACCTATTCGGACAGAAACCTGTCCTCACTGTTGAAGAGTACATACATCCAGGGCAGGATTACATAACTTAGGTGCGGTTAAAAACTCAGGAAACCTTTTAGAATAAAGACGGGAAAAACTAAATTCCTTCCTCACTAACTGTAGTGACTGACAAGAAATGTCATTCAGTCAAACAGCTACACAAACGTTATGACTTCATTGAATGAAGTGTCACTTCTAACTACCACTCGTCGGTAGAAGCAAGTTTCCTCGTATAGTGGTGACGGTCTGTCTGGCTACATTCTTTACTGGCAGTAAACAGGAACGCCGACATATAGCTCACGAGTCGCCCCATTTGTAGCCGTATACACCGAGAAGCAAAGGTGAATGCAGTTGAATGTTTGCAGATGGTGCACCTGCTTCTGTTTTCACTCAGCAGGAGGTAAACAAACTTACAGAGCATTTCCTGCCCAGGTAGCCGAACAGACACTCGTTCTCCTGGGGGGTCAGCAGAATGGAGCCGACGTTAGCAGCTCTTCGGGGCGGCGGGTGGTTGTTCATGGCTTGGAATTCTTCTATTTCACGCCAAAATGATGCCGATTTCCCGGGGCAGGCCTGGTACAACGCTCGGAATTACACCAAATCCATGCGGGCTCTGGTCGCTGTGGCCTGCAGCCGGATCATCTCCACCGACTGAGGGCTGTCGGTGGCGGGGCTTCAGAGGGGCTCTCCCTTGGTGCCACCTACTCCAATAACGATCCTCGTCGCTTCTTCTTATGGTGGAATATAAAAACCAAACTGTTCGGTGTCTTTTATCAATTTAAAATCGCTGAACTTTCTGTAGAAACTCCCGCAGCTGCAGTATCGATGCGTAATGGCAGCCTCTCAGGGCAGACCACTTTAACAAAGGACAGAGGGGTGATGTCGTGCTACACTTGAAAGTTAAAAGAATCCATTGCAAAACAAGTTTATCACAATCGATGAGTAAAACTGGGCCGAGTGTTCTCCTATCAATGAAATATTGGATGTTGATGTGTATCTTTTCGTTTGTGCCAAAAGCTAAGCTGACGAAACTGGACTGTAATGGTTTGGTCCATGGTGACATCAGGAACTGCGGAGAGAGGAGGAGGGGCGCGTGTGACGTCACACGTACGTGCCAGCTGGTGGACGTGAATGTAAATAAGAGACGCTTCAATTATTTACATTATATTTTACAGATGCGTCTTTAAAGAACAGAAGGGAAATAAAACATTCACGCTAATCTACAACCGAATCACCCAATCAGTGAGCAGTTCAGTAAGAACTATCAATCATCCAAAAACCGATATTTTGGAGGAAGAAAAGACCAACCGAAGCGAAAGTGACCAGAGCGTATCTGACTTAGCAATGTTGTGACGTCACTGTCCCACTTCCTGTTTAATGCTGCTTACTCATTTGGGCCACGAGAGGGAGCCACGTGGTAGATAACGCTGAAGCGCTGCACGAAAGGCTGTTGAGGGCGCGCAGTAGCAGCATTTGCATTGAACGATGTCTGCACACCACATTAAAATTGATTGAACTTTATGGAGTGCATGATTAACCACTAGAATATGAATCAATGAATTTATTTATTAATCTATTTGTCTCGAGGTTAGGCAACACTGTTTTAAAGACTTAAGGAAGCATGTAATAAATAAAATAAAATAATAATAAATAACATTTCGATAGCTTTTTGAATAATGCCACACCAACCTATCGTTTTTAATGCATACATTTAGCATTTATCAAGATGGATATTTTGCTTTTACGAGAACCACAGTGTAATTGGCTCTCAAAACATTATTCTTTTTTTTTTTTTTTTTTTTTTTTTTATCAGGGGACATTTATTTTGAAAAACGGCAGAAGATTATTAGACCTGACTGTTGCAGAACGGCATGATGGGAATTGTCATATTGCTCTGTCTGACTGGCCTCTCCAGACCTTCATCATTCTAAATGCCTCACAATACTCTAAGTGCAGTTGTACACAAACAAAAGGCACCAAACAAATTCCTGCTCAGTCTGCACATGTCTGGTTAGTCTGAACAGCTGACGTTCCGGAGTGACATCATCAGACACCAGTGTTTGGAGGACAGTCAGGAGCCATGACTCTGAACCTGAAACCTACTCTGAGAGCAGGTAAATGGTTACAAGGCAGTGCATGTTCCTACATCTCCATTGGATAACACAAGGGAATAGAGTTCAGGCGGACATTTATCTGGACCAAAGGAATGCATCTAAATGTGTCTCAGGAGGAAACGTGTCGTCACGGAAAAAGGGGGAGGGATGTTTCGTTAGGACAATTAAAATACAAAAATCTTTAGAAGCTGGATTCATCTCACGGGAAGATCATCAGTTGAGCAATAACAACAGTAAAACCCTTTTGTGGATCAGTTTGAAGTTTAGAGACCATAGTGATGACATGAAGACACGAAGCAGAGTTAGGCCATGCTCAGGTTTTCATTGTGAGGGTCATGCATGTGGAGAGCTGAGACAGGGAACGAAGAATAGCGATGGAAGTACCAGGCAAAGGAGGATAAAGGAAGTAGAGAACAGGTGTGAGGAGGGAGGATGAGCAGGAGGCTGTGGCAACCTGGAAATGGTGAATGACAAAGAGGAAGAAGTCTCTTTAACAATATATTATAACTGTGAAGGTAATCCTGATAAAAACCCAATGTTCTAAAGGTGATCCAACTTAATGAGCACCTACATATTTCTCTTGGTCTCATGTGATCTTGACTATGTGTCTAGAGAAAGGTGTATTAGAACAGGTAGTGATCGTGAGACATAAATAATGAGGCATTCTGCTTAAATTCTGCTAAATAATCATAATTTGGAGGGGTTTTTTTTTTTACATTTATTTTGTATTTTATTTTATTATTTTCTGTTTCTCTTCAGATTAGAACTTCAGGCAAACCTCATTTGCATTCCACTCAAGTTCACTTCTCACAAATATGTTTTCATCGAAGGGAGCCTAGAAATTCAGGCAAAGTGGATGAATAGCCAAAGAAAATAAACATCAAGTGTTAAGTATAACTAAGAAAGCAATTATAAATAAAAAAAAACCCTGGCTTAATCCTGAAACCTTTCATTGCCCGTTTATCTTGATGAAACATCCGTGACTACAACTCCAACAGAGTTTTCGAGTCAGACGTATGAAATTATGCACGTAAGCTGTTTCTGGATTAATATGTTGACTGAACCTTTATGGGAACCAGATGTTCAGCCATTTCTGCACTGTTGTTGTCTCGGTCTGACATCCACCTTCTTTGCTCAGCAGGTCTGATATTTCTTCAGCTGAGAGAAAGTGCTTTTCCTCCTCCACGTCTCTACAAGCCAAACCACATTTCGTTAGAAGTTCAGGACCACCACATCATTACCGTAAATGACTCCTCTCAGGTTCGTCTGTCTTCATGAAGAAGGGGCCACGCAGTAGGTAAACGTTTGACAGATATACAGCCATGATATCGGCTGATGTCACGCAATACATTACATAATGCCCAGCTCAACGAACTATCCGGAGGTTTTGACTCAAAAAACTCCATTTTCTGTTTCTGTTCAGAAGTTTCTCTGGGAAAAGTCTCTGCACTGCAGAAGGTGCACGCTCACCATGGGCCAGGTGGCGTGCGATTTGTTTTTAGACATGAGACATTTTTTTGTGTTTTGCTCTCTTTGATATTTATATTTGGAGGTTCTGTAATCGGTGCACTGATTCACCTGTAAACAAATATAATGAACGCATGAAGCGACAAGGATTGGTCAGAACTTACAGTAGATGTGATTCGACTTTGGGTGTGGTATGTAGTTGGATGACTTTAGCCACCTCTGTAGTACTACTGCCACCTGCTGTCTGATTTAGATCATTGCGTCCGATCCTATCCAAATATATCGTTGACACACATCGTAAACACAACATTGGAAGGAAGCAGCCGAGAATTTAGGATTAATTCTTCCATCAAAAAAAGGCAGGTGATGGCTCCAATGTTGCCCCCGAGGAAGAGGGAGGAGGACCAGGTGTTGAAGGCAGGATTCAGGCAGCTAACACTGTTAAATGTTAGTATTGGTAAATAAACTAAAATAAAATAAAATACAATAAAATAAAATAAATGGCCTTGTTATTTACTGTGATATCATGCGGAATGCATTTCATTTTCATTTAAATATGCACAGTAGACATAGGCACCGAACCGACAACTGTGTGGATCAAGAGGATGAGCTCTAACCATTGCTGAGATGTGACTGGAGCTTGTGTGAGTATTGGCAGTGCTGCTTTCCTTTCCTCCAAGCTCTGTCTGAATTGACGCCTCTGCTACGTTTTCAGCCACTTTCCAATACACAGTGATTGGTTTCTCCGCGGTTCGACCATGATTCATGAGGAAAGGTTGGACAATCACTTTTGTACTCTCCCTTAGCAAAAAAGTAGTGTACTTGAAGTTCATTTTATTAAGTATGCTTGAGTAAATATACCTGTAAGTAGATACACAAGACCATATACTAGAAAGTATTCTAGTCCTATTCTTATTTGGATTAAATGGCAATCAGTTTGCCAGTATCTATTGAAGAAGTATACTACTTGTAGTAGGTGCATACTTCTTATCAGCATTTCAAATAATCAATGTATATTTAAAGTTCACTCCATTATTGGTCAATAACCCGTGTAAAACATGTACACCATCCCAATGACTACATTTATCTTCCAAACAACTAGTATACTTGAAGTTAACTTTGTTAAATGTATACTTCAGTACAAGTATAGGTATGCTTCATTGTGCTACTTTTAAATGTTTCAAATGTTTACAGTGTGTCAAAAGTAAATTTTAAGAACATTTCCTCAATAAAATATGTACATAGTACACCTTTGAACTTCTTTTTTGCTAAGGGCTGTTATGCAAGTGTATAAAAGAAGCCTTTAAAAGGCAAAATATGTGGCATGTATGATTTGCTACAAAACATTGTATATTTTGTGGATGTTTTCTGGAAAAGTAACAGGTGGATTCTTTCGATGTCAAGTATCTAAACTGATCCATATTAAGC